>NC_081416.1:110513821-110866660 GCF_949786415.1 Peromyscus eremicus | reverse complement strand
GGAGTAAACAAAATAATGTGTGTACCTATGAACTGTAATGGTGATTTTTTTTCTGTATATAAATGTATGCTGCCTCTTCAAGTCCTGGTTCCACCAATAATTCATTGCATGACCTTGAATTCCCTCTTTCTGAATCCCTGTGTTCTCACCTGAAAACCAAAACTTCCTGGCTATGATTTTAAAATAATGAACACTATGTCTCTGTTGCAAGGCTTGTAAATAATTCAGGTTACTTACATAACTATGAAATAAAACTTACAAATCAAGACTAAAAAATGTGAATTGAAAACATCTCACCATAAAAATGTTATACAGGATCATAAATGGAAAAATCGTGTCTCCTGGATCTTTTCTTTTTAAACTATTTGGTCAATCAAGAAGTGCTTACAGCCAGGGAGATGGATTATCTGGTAAAAGTGTCTACTTTCACATCTGAGGACTGGAGTTCAATCTCCGGGACCTTCAGGGTAGAAGGAGAGAACCAGCTGCTGCAGGTTGTCCTCTGACTACATACCAGCGGTGGCACAGGCACACCCACAAAGGACACACACGTACACACAAAGCAAATAAATAATGTAACAAAAATATTCTGCCCTATATTTAGTCTGGGTGAAATTGGTTGACTAGGCCACAGTGGGCAACATGTATGGTAGGACTACAAAGAGCTGAGAATATTGACTGCTGTACAGGGCAGAGGACTGAAATATCACTGGCAAAGTAAGTAAAGTGGGGAGAGCAGGTTAGAGGTTGAATGTTTTTACTAGGACCAGTATTTACTAGGACCAATTCCCAATGGACTCAGCTCCACTCTGCTCCCCCACTTGTAATTGCCAGAAATGGAGCCAAAGCCAAATACTGGTGACAGTCACATGTTCCTAAGTCAAACACACCGACAAAGCATATCAGAAGCTTGTCTTAGCAGTGGTAGAGCACTTGCCTAGCATGCAGAAGTCCTAGGTTCAAACACACACACACACACACACACACACACACACACACACACATACATTCAGTTTCTGAAGTTACTACAAGGACAGGAGACCAGGGTCAATGAAATTAACCCCTCTGAATTTATTTTATCTCATGTATGAAATGAGACTCATCATAGTTTTGTTTGGATTTTTGTTTCTTTTGTTTTCAAAAAAAAATAGGTGGCATATATTAAACCTCTGTTTGCCATTACAGAATCATGAACTCTCTCTTTGCTGCCACAGTTTGTCTCCAAGGGATGTGTCCTGAGTGAGAACCTCTTTCAGTAGGTATTATAGCAAATGGCTGCAGGAAATATCAATTTTCCCACTCATTCTTCAAATTCTGCTTAGTGTTCATTATCACTTTTATTGACTCAGCCCAGCTGTGGCCACCAGCCCAACTCCATCATTCTGTCATGGAGACTCGGCTGGGTAATTTGTGGTTCACAAAGGAGGAAGAGTGTTGGGACAAACGCAAGAGCCGGCGGCATACCAGTTCTCTTTGCGGTGGGAACACAGAAAAAAAGGCAGAAGGGTCTTCCTCTGATCCTGGCAGCAGGAAGGCACATCGTTCTGGAGTCCGTCTGTCAACATGAGAGGAGAGCTTTAGCCTAGCAGTCATTGCTCCTCCCAGATGGGCAGACTCAGAGACGAAGCTATACACAGGAACAGGAATAAGAATTATGCCTTATACTACAGGAAGCCATATGGGCCGGACTCTATGCTTTGCGGATTCCCTTGGTTTGAATGCTGGTTTTTCATTATCGTTGATAAAGAAAAGAGGCTCTGTGGGGCCCCACCTCCTGCCTCAATCACCTCCCTCTCATCCTCTGCCATTCCCAAATTATTTGAACCCATTTCAGGTTTGCCTGGGGCAGGCCCAGCAGGTGGCAGCTGACCAGACAGAGCCCAGGTGGCACAACAAGTCCTGTTACCTAGTGGCCAGCTGGCCCACCAACCCTGAGCATCCAAGGTCATGGTCAGGAATGTCAGAAATGCCGAGGAACTCAGAAACTAGGCAAGGAGGTCTGGCATGCACCCTTACAGGAGGTTCCTCTCCTGCTGCATTCCCGATGGGATGCTTTGCAGTTGTGAGTAGACCCGCCAGGTGGTCTCCTGCACAGAAAGGTTCCCAAGACCAGATCAGTCTGGCAGAAGCAGAAGACAGGTCCAGCACTGGTCTTGCTTGCTGCCCTTCAGATGATGACACAAACAGACAAAGTCAGGTTTGCCATTTCTAGCTAGAAAGCTATGTGGCCTTGAGAATGTTACTGAGCCCATCTCTGCTTCCATTTCTCCAGGTGTAAAATGTTTCATTTTTAAGGATACTGTATTTCATAAATATATAATGTAATATGTACATAAGCGTAAAATATAAACACATAAGGAATAAAGATTTACACAAAATGTGTGCCATATGATACATACCTACATATACAAACAAACACATGGGACCAAGAGGACAACTTGGGAATAAGAAGGGAGAGAGACAGAAGGAAATGAGAGTAAAGTGACTCAAATCATTATATACATGTATAAAACAGTAAAATAATTAGAGACAGAAAAATCGTTAAATTCCAGGTTCTTTATCATTCCTAGAGGGTCAGAAGACCTAAAGTCAAACTGTCAGCTGAACTGTGTTCCTCCAGGAAAATGCAGAAGAAAACCTGTTTTTTTTTGGTTTTTTTTTTTTTTTTTAACAATTTCTAGGGGTCCCTTCATGCCTAGGCTCATGACCTCTATCTTGCATTATTTCAATCTCCAATTCCAGTACTCCATTTTCTCTGTTTATCCTCTTTTAATAAAGACTCTTATGATTATGTCAGGCTAAACAGAATACCTTGAATACTCTTCCCATCCTGAGATCCTAGACTTAATCACATCTGCAAAGACCCTTCGTCACATAGGGTGATATCTTGACAGGTTCTGGTAATAAACATGTAGGTATCTTTGGAGAGGCATTGTTCTTAAGAGGAATGTATTTGTATGGCTGTTTCACACTATGTAACTGAGACTCGGAGGAGCTATGAAAAACTTAAGATGTTGCATAGGAGATACAAATTTCAGTTCAAATTATAAAACTCATGTCCTTTTTACCAGCAGCCTTCTAGACATAGAAATGGAAGCTGAGAATTTTGTTTCTTAGCTCTGCTAACAAGCTACCCCACAGAAGTGGGCTATGGAAATGTTCCAATGAGAAGATGACTGACTGTAAAGCAGCTGTAAATAACATTTCATAAGTCCAATGCATCCATGCCCCGTCTGTAGGTGTCCAAATGAAGAAAGCAGGTTTGGGGAGTGAAGAGGCTTGTCCAAGTACATGCATTAAGTAAATAAGAGGAGGAAGACTTCACTCAAGGTCTGCTGGCTCAGAGAATGATTATGTTTATTTGGTGAACAGCAGATTAACAACAGTCCCTGAAAAAGAAACATGGTTTGTAAGCTTCAAGTTGAATCCATAAGATATAACCTTTTACCAGTCTCAGGCACATAAGCTTCCAAGTACAGACTGCAAAGAGCAGCTATTCAATCCTGTACTTACTTTATAAACTACAGTCTTTATACATTCAAAGTAGACAGGATTTGGGTTGAAAACCTTAGACTGACATGTGAGGACACAAGGAAGGGTTACAGTTCTTCAGTAAGGAAAGGGAAGGTCAGCTAAGGTCATGCTCAAAATCTGCAGTGTTGTGGCTATTTTGCTTAACCAGAATCCTCACAGCTTCCATAGTTCTAACAGAAAAAGACAAATAGACTCTTTAGGTGATTAAGAGGAATGAGTTTATGGTCAGCTAAAGCAGAGCTTTTCCAATATAAAGTAGTATGTGGCAGGTTTAATGACTGCATTTCTCTTTTGCAAGGAATGCTGCATAATAAAAATATAAACATGTCCTAATGAGGGGAGGTTTAAACAAAATGGATATGTACTGTTAGTGAGCTCCTAAGAGGAGCTGAGCGTTGGCTTCCCTCTAAAGTGGCCATTTGCACACCATAGAAGGTGATGGTTTAGAGCATGTGTCACTGATCTGAGAGATAAGACTCAGTCTCCACATTACTGATCTGTTGCATTTGAGTAGTTCATGTCTCTCCATCCCAACTTCCTAACTATATTAGAGCGATGGTGCATGCACCTCATCAGTTGTTGGGAAAAGTCTCCCATAAACCATTGAATGCAAAGCCTGTCACCTACTTTTCACAGAAGTTATGAAAGCTTGCATTGATTGACATCTTCTCACATTATGAGCTAGGGGCACCTGGGCCCAACCCCTCTATCCTCATTACAAGAGGTCGATTCTGAGGAATAAAATATGAGCATTTTATATTTTTACCCTAACACCACTGGAATAAGAGAACAAAAGTGATATACATAAGAATCATGGTTTATTAAACATATTTGAAATTTCAGACATCATTTTAGGTATTTGTCATTCATTACTAATTTAATCTGTACCCAATCCTAAAGGTAGACTTAGTGTTTTAACCCATATGAGAATGGCAGAACAGAAGAACAGAGTGCTTGCCCAAAGGTCGCATCACCACAGCTCGGGTATTAGCACAAGAAGTGTGATACTCAAAGGGAACTATATAACTGAGTGTTCAAACCATGACACTACAGAGCAAAGAAAATGGCCAGAAAGCCTGAGGGTTCCCAAGCAAACCAAGATATAAGATCAACTTAGTTTTACTCTCTTTATGATATTAAATGGGAAAAGTCACTCACAGAAATTATTCTTGGATTGTACAAGTAAATTGATGTATTTCCATCCAAAACTATCCATTGATGATATGCTCCCAGACTTCTTAGTACAACCTTCAAGGTCCTGCAGACTAGCCCTATCTATCTCCAGCCTCCTGGCCCCCAATGTCACACTCACTGTCACCTTCTTCTTTCTAAATGCACTGGTTTTTCTGCCAATCCCTGGACGTCCATACATCAATCACATCAGACTGTTCGCAAGTGTCCTTTCTTGTGCCAAGCAGCCCAGTATTTTTTTGTTTCCCCATCTTGAATACGGTTAGTTTCTACTTTCAGAAGAGCTAAATAATGAGGAAGGTATGTATCCTTAGGATGCAGAAAACTTCGGTCCACATTTATACTTCTACTTATTCTTTTGTAACCTGTTCCCAGAATCCAGCTCATCACATTGATCAGAACCTAAGTACACAAGGCTGATGTATTTTTGGGGAGACTGGGACATCAATGACATGAGCACTGTATTCTATTTCATTCCCGCATTTGGCTAAAGCAGAGGCTTCCATTTTTCATCTACCTATTGTACCCAAGTATAGCAGACCCTCTCTTACTACTGTTTATCATGGTATAAGCCCTAGTGAGCATAGCCTGCTTTCCAGGTGTTTCTGCCTGAATCATGTTTCCAGAGCTCTCTGCTCACACATGCATCCAACTTGCCAAGCAAAGGAAACTTTTGTCATAAATACACTTGTATCAAGAGGAGAAGAAAGTCCTGTTCAGAAGCATTTGCTCTGACACAGCGTGTCAGGGAAACCCTGCATGGGAATATACTAATGTGTGTTCAGAAACAAACAGAACTGGCACTTGTAATGATTAATCTTCTTTGTTAACAACTGGATTTGGAGTCATCGAGGAGACACATCTCTGGGTGCATCTTGGAGTCTCAAGTGGTTCAACTGAGACAGGAAGATGTACTCTGAATGTGGAAGACACCACCTTATGGGATGATGTCCCAGGATGAACATGAAAGAGAAAGTTAGTGGAACATTAACTCTCATTTCCTTCTGTTTCCTGACTATGGGCCAGTGTGGCCATTTTCCCCATGCTCCTGTTGCCATGACATCCCTGCCATGATGGACTATACCTTACATGGCCAGCAAAATAAACCCTCCCTTAAGTTGCTTTTGTCAGGGATTTCGTCACAACAATGGGAATAATAAGAATGTGACACTTATTTCCCATTCAGGAACTGTTTCTTGTAAGCACAGTTCTGTCCGTAGTAAAGCCCAAAGGAGTAGCAAAGTACCCTCCTCACCCGTCTTAGACTCCAGGGCCAGGCTTGGTTCAGGGCTCAAGTTAATATGGCAGCCTTGCTTCCTCTGTGCCTGTGGCTTCAGATAATAATCATTCACTATGCTGTTCTTGTCAGCTCTTATCCCATGTTGTGATCATGTATTGTCTTGAAGATATTTAATCGGTGTTTTAATTCCTCTATCCTATAACCTATTCAGAAGAGGACAATATCTTTCTTCCCACCTGTTTTGCATTCACAGATGACACTCCTGTAACAAAAGAGAGCTGAAAAATCACACAAGTTCATTTAAATATGCTTTAAATACCATAGGATCCTTCACTGAGACATGAAAGTCAATGAACCAGTCAACTCAGCATTTTTAAAGTAAGCTTCATGAAGAGTAGATAGTAGAGAAGGACTATAACAGGACCAAACTTAGGATGTAGCATTAATAAACTTGGAAAACCTAGCAAGCCTGTTTAGTGAGGTCTTCTCTATACCCCATCTCCTCACAAATCAGTCTGCTCACTTCCTCCTGGTTTAGGGAGAAAATACTCACCAGAGGGTTTTATGACCTATTTAAGGGAAAGTTTAGGTAAGGTCAAGGTGACCTTTCTGCTTCTTCAATTTTCTTCAACTCTTTCAGCTTTAAATATTTAACATGTCAAGGTGTGATATTTGGGAGGCATGCATTCTGAACCCTGTAAACTTCATGGAGGTGAGACCGTGTTGCTTTGCTTGGTCATAGATCTCTAGTTCCTGGGACATGGTAGGTGCTTGGCAATTATATGTGGAATGAATGGATTGATTAATTCATGAGCTGACTAGCTTGTCAGAAGGCTGAAATATAATTTTCTACTATTTATATATTGTGATTATTGAGCTTGGCAAAGTCTGAACTGAAGTCACCTGAGAATTTTCCCATAATTTCTTTCATTTGAAAGATGACTGACTACTAACAGATCCAAGATTCATTCAAGAGGTTAAAACAACTTACTAACGTGAATAGAATAGTGGTTAGAAGAAACTCCAAATGATTGGACAAACTATGGAAACACTTTCTTCCTAGGAAAGAATCAAGGCCAAAAACTGACTTCCATCTCATTGGCAACTATATGAAGAAAAAAAATCATGTCTGGTCCCTCAACATTCTATCTTACCCTGCCATGGTAGAAAATGCTTTGAAACATTTTTTCTCATGTATTATCAGCAGGTAGCTTTGGGAGATAAAATGATGACTAATTAATAATACACTTTTTGCCAGTCAGTTTACATACATGGATTTCTTATCACATCCCTATAATTTATATATTATTATTATTATCTACTTATAAAGGAGAAAATAAAACATGGTTAACAATTCACAAGACTTAGAATTAAAGTCAGAAGTTATTAATTTACTAACCCATGCCCTTGACTATTCTGCTGTGTTGTCTTGTTATGATTTCTATAGGAGCATAAGTTTTGTTATGATAAAGATCCTATCAAAAGCTATATTCAAAGGAGAAGAAAGAAGAAAAAAGGGGAGACACACTGAAGAACGGGAGGAGAGAGCTTCCAGGATAGGAAAATAGAGCTAATGTGTGGAAGGGAGTTACCAACTATGTGGGCTACTTTTGGAGAGAAAAAAAAAATGTCAAATTAAGAGATTGAGAGCAGGGCTGGAGAGATGGCTCAGAGGTTAAGAGCACTGACTGGTTCTTCCAGAGGTCCTGAGTTCAATTCCCAGCAACCACATGGTGGCTCACAACCATCTGTAACGAGATCTGGTGCCCTCTTCTGTCCTGCAGTCATACATGCAGACAGAACACTGTATACATAATAAATAAATCTTTAAAAAAAAAAACATTAAAAAAAAGAGATTGAGAGCAGGAAAATTGGAAAGAAGTACTGTTCTTAGTTGTATCAATTTAAGAGTATCAATGAAAAGAATTGTGATCAAGACCTTCTCTGTGCTCTGAGGGTATACTTTACTACAACCTCAACTCTTAGAGGTCACTTTTGAGGCACACAGAAAAGTTTTGATTTTATTTAAACTGTTCTGTAGTGAGAGTTCATTTGAATTGGCACTCATCTAACTAATCCGTTTCCTTTGAGTTTCATATCGTTTTCCACATCTTGTTCACACAATGGAACTATAGGGCGAATACTACTGTCCTCATGTTGTAGATGAGGAAATTTTGAAACAGAGAAACTAGTGATGTGATAAAATTCACACAAAAATTAGATACCAAAGCATGGTCTGAGACCATGAAACTCTGCTTTCAGTAGGCATATTAAATGCACAGAAATCAGTATGTAGTTCCTCCAACAAGAATAAATTCACATAAATAAGGGTGTGGAACATCAACTTCTCAAGTTTATTTCTTATGACCTCACTATTTTCTTACTGATACTTCTTCAAAATGAATATTAAACGCATTTTCAGAAAATTTGACAGCAGCAAGTACAAGAAGGAAGATTCTGGAATAAAATGGTAATTTTCCTATTAATTTCTCTATAGTATTACTGAAAGCTGAGCATGAACCTGGTATTCTTCAGAAGCAAAGATGCATATGTGTGCAATGAGGTGCATATATTTGTATCAGTCATTCATTGAACTTGTCATGGAATGGTAAGTCATACACTGGATTGACTAACAGCCTTAACTTAGAAGGAAGCAACTTAGGTACAAGCTCCATTCTGCTTCTCAGTCTCTATATGATCACCAATATCCAATGCCACCAATATGACCTTCAATTTTATTGTTTGTGAATTAAGGACAGGTATTTCTTCCTACCTGGTGTATACTGATAAGTTATACATGCAAATGATTTAGCTCGGTCCTGGCATTATAGTGAACACAAAATAAAAAATTTAGTTCTATTGCTTATAGATCAGCCTCAGGAATTTTTCTTTTGTCAAGAAAAGTGTCATCCATTTTAATAGCATGATTAAGTAAGGCATTTCCTTCTTTGGACCTTTTTGTTTTTAATATATAGTTTAATATAATTATAGTGCCAACAAAATGCCTCAGCCTAAAGATGCTTGCTGACAAGCCTAGTGATCAGAGCTCTATTCCCTGAACCCACATAAAGGTAGATGGAGAATACTGACTTTACAGTTTTTTTTTTTTTGGATGCCACATGCATGTCATGGCATGCATGCTTACACATACATATTATTTACATATACACGTACGCACTCAATAATAAACATTTTAGAAATATAATTATCAGTTTAGCAATGTCTTGTATGTACATATTTAACATCAACATACCAGTTTCTAGCCATAGTGAATATTAACATCACCCTCTCTCGTCCTGATCACAAAGTCTTTCATGAGTAATCCTGGAAAGAATTGTTGACAGAAAATATTCTATCTAAATGAGTAATTGGGTATCTGTTAAAAGCTGAAACTTTGGTATCTTCCTAGGGGCAGGCAATTCAGTCCACACCCTGAGAGAAGGAGAACTATTACTAGTCTGGGAAGGCAATTAAACTCAGCTCTGATTTCCTCCACCAAGCAGCTACTAGAGAGCTGGTAGAGCAATCAGGTAAAGTCTGCTCTGGGGATAAAGATGCATACTAATTATCCAAAGAGTTGCTCCAGATAATGTAACACAATCCCAAAATAAATATTTCCACTGAGCTGACCACAATGACAATATAAAGCATATGCCTGCACATTTTTTCCATTTCTCATAGAAGAAAAGCATCGTGCATAAGTGATTCACAAAATCATTAATTTATCTGTGAAGCGAACTCCTGCAATGAGTAATACCAACAAGTTAGTTGAAAATATATACCAGAAACCAAGCTATGATTTCTGTTCCATGTCTGATGGGCAACACAATGTTGATTCCAGTTTTGGTCAAGCAATAATGCAACCAAACATGGTTGAGGTTCTTGGATGAGAAGTGTGTAAAATGACTGACAGAAGTGTGGGATTTACTCTGATTAGGAGCATTTGCAGATTTATGTGGTCTGAAATCTTCTACCAAGACTGGCATTAATCTATAAACAAGGTCCCCTTGAATGTGAGCTTAGGTAAATGAGTGTGTAATTAGCTACTGTAAGACAGTACTCAATGGCCTCAATGGATATCTTTTCAGAAGTATTGACAAAGGGTTTCATGTGTTCTCTACCTCCAACTAAAAGTGTTCTAAATAGAAAGATTCTCCCCTAAATCCAAAGCCAGCAGAATGTTTTAAATTTCAAATGTGTTCTACCTTGTCAAGGAGATCCAATCCACCTCACCATGGCATCCCATCTACATTTATCTGTGTCTCAGAAGAGCATCCTGCATTAGGAACTAGACTCTCCATTCAGATCTTCACCCACACACCTTCTGAATAAAGACTCACTGGTCTGCTGTCAGAAGTGTTTCCCCTGCAGTCACAAAATAAAATCAACCTCTTTGGTGGATCTCAGTTAAACCAATAAGTAGTAGAGCTTTAAGACATCTCAGAAGCTGTAAAAACATGACCTCAGTTTAAGAAGAACGCAAAAGCCAAACTCATCCTATTTTACATGATTATTCAAGGATGTTAATGAAGGAAATTTAGCTCATTTCTGTGCAGTTTAATTCTTAATCTTCTAAACTGAGACCTTTTGTTAAGCAGTACATTTTTATTAAATGTATATCTTTCAGAGCAATGCATGTATGAGATCATGATGGAATGATACAAAATAAAAATAAACTTATGGTGCATAGTCAAAGAACTTGAGAAGCACTAGTGTTAGATGGGTTTCTTCATGCAGGACTTCTCAGAGCCTTTATTCTAAGCTTTATGTTGAGTTGCTTAATTTTCTATTGTGATAAGATACCCTGACTAAAAGCAAGATAGGAAAGAAAGGGTTTGTTGGAGCTTACAGTTCCAGAGAGGACATTGTCCATCGTGACCGTGAAGGTATGAAAACTAGAGCAGAGGCTGGCACGCCAGTCAGACAACATTTCTTCTGTACTCAGGAAGGAAACAGAGAGGATAAGCAGTGGGGTCAGGCTATAAAACTTCTAAGATGCCTCAATCCCTGCCAACGAATTTCTTCAGTGCTCTACCTCTTGAAGATTCAAAACCTTCTTAAACAGCACCCACCACTGGGCCCAGATCTTTAAATACATGGGCCTGAAGGGTTACCTCTTCTTCAAACCACGTCAATGTGCAAAGTACTTCAGATATGTTCACTCATTTTTTCATCTAATTTGTGTGATAGATATGATAACCAGTGAATTTTTTCTAAAGATGAAACACAGAAGTTTGTTTTAATTTTAAGGCTCACAGAATTTAGATAACATAGCTGGAATTATGAGTCCAATGAGCAATGAGCTCAGACTTCCTTAAATCCAGAGTCTGTGTTCTTACATGCTGTCTTGTCCTCTCCAAACATGGTGACACCCTGGCAAAGGGACAGAGTAGTCACTAGTTCCTGTATATACTTGAGGATTAACATTCTTTTGTAGAACCTTTTTGCTGTGCCAGTATTCAACAAATGTCTTACATCCCACACCATGGCATCCTGACACTGCTTTTTGTTTTGTGGATACAGAAGAAAAACAAGCAAAGGAAATACTATTGGGTGGTTTCTATTGTGGTGCTGCTATATGAAAATGAGTGATAGCAGAAGAGAAAGGAAGAACAAACAGGGTTACTTATAGTCTGGAAAAATTCATTTCTGTCCCAGGAGCATTGCAAACCATAAGTATAAGCTTGTATACGTCATTTCATTTTACTACTCAGGACTTCAGCCTTATCTGCGAGGTAGCTATGGCACATGAAAGCATCTTTTAGCTCCTTAGTCATGGAGTCAATCTTCTATGGACACCTTGTACTTCTTACGTGTCTTGTTGTGTAGGTACAATTACAAGGTGTCAGCCATTTTCTTCTATGAAAGGACTATTGAACCACATCCTAGGTTTATGAGGAATTTGAAGTACTGAAAAATAATAAATGAACTTAATGCACCTGTATTGTGATATGATTCTTTTTGACTCAAACCAAAATGTTTGATACTTGCTACAAAGGCAATATACAAGTCAGTATAATGTGAGCTATTTCTTATCATAGGGAGGCTTTATTATATACACATATGTTCCTTTTGTATCTAGTTAAGTTTATTGCTTTTATTATGAGGAACTTTGAATTTCTTAAATGCACTTTTTGCTTCTATTGTGATATTAAATGGTTTTGTTGTTTTTTTTCCTGTTGATGTGGTGTGCATTTATTGACTGACATATATTGAATCATCCTTGCATGCCAGGATGAACTCCATTTAATAAAACTACAACATGTCATTTGTGTGCTTTTAGGTTTGGTAATCAAATACTGTGTAGCGGACTTTTAGTTAGGTTCATCAAAGATATTAGCATATAGTTTATGTTGATGATTTCTTGTTTGCTTTGATATTGGAGTAATGCTGGTCTCATGGAATGTATTTGGAAGAATTTATTCCACTTTAATTTTTGGACTAATACAAAGAGAATGTATACCAGTTATAGAATTCATTTTCTAATTGTGATTTAATACTATCAGTAATTTCTGATTCTGCCTTCCTGGAATACTCATTAACACATAACATTCTAATTCAAATCACCTGTGTGTTACTAAAGTGAAAATCTGGTCAACTCTTACAAAATCTAGGAAATTTATTTCATCTCTCCCCCCCCCCTCTCTCTCTCTCTCATTCTTCTCTCATACATTATATCCTGACTGCAGTTTCCCCTCCCTCCACTCCTCCAAGTCCCTCACCTCACCTTCCCCTTCCTTCAAATCCACTCTTCCTCTGTTTCTCTTAAAAGAAAAAAAAAAGCAGGCCTCCCAGGGATATCCATGCACCAAACATGGCCTACCAAGTTACAATAAGACTAGGCACAACCCCTCATATCAAGGCTAGATTAGTCAACCCAGTAGGAGGAAAAGGGTCCCAAACACAGGCAAAAGAATCAGAGACACCTCCCACTCCCATTGTTGGGAGTCCCACAAGAACCTCAAGCTATACAACTATAAGGTATATGCAGAGGACCTAAGTCAGACCCATACAGGGACAGTGTTTGTCACTTCTGTCTCTGTAAGCCTGTGTTCTCACTGTGTCCTCAACCCCTCTGGTTCCTACAGTCCTTCCTCCTACCAATCCACCCGAAAAATCTGTATTTCCCCTTCCCAGGGAGATCCATGCACCCCCATGTCTTGAGCCCTCTTTGAAACTTAGCCTCTCTGGATCTATGGATCATAGCATGATTTTCCTTTGCTTAACAGCTAATGCCCACTCATAAATAAGTACATGCTATTTTTGTCTTTCTGGGTCTTGGTTACCTCACTCAAGATGATCTTTTCTAGTTCCATCCATTTTCCTGCAAATTTCATCATGTGATTGTTTTTAATAGCTGAGTAATATTCCATTATGCAAATGTGCCACATTTTCTTTCTCCATTCTTCAGTTAAGGGACATCTAGGTTGTTCCCAGTTCTGGCTATTATGAATAAAGCTGCAACGAATATGGTTAAGTAAGTTTCTTTGTGGTAGGATGGAATGTCCTTTGTTTATATGCCCAAAAGTTAAGTATAGCTGGGTCTTGATATATATGTCTTCCCAATTTTCTGAGGAACAGCTACATTGATTCTTTAGTTAATCCTGTAAAATGCAAAGTAGCCATTCTATTCTCTGTATGTTTCTATTCTGCTTTCCTTCCTCTTCCCAAGCACAGAGAATGGATGCTGCACAGCACAGAGTCCAGAAAAGGCCACATTCAAGGAAAATACTACTATATGCTTTTATACACAGAATCTAGTTTAACTTGTACACAATGTCAGTGTCTTTCTTCTTCTATAAATTAGCTGAACTTTATGAAAATTTTCAGAATTGACTTTTCATTTTGCTGTTATGTGAGCCTATTTAGGAACACACTTAATATTTAGCAATTTCTTAGGTCTTTATTATAGAAGATTTTGCCTTTCATATATACCTTGCTGAAAATGGTGCAGTTTATCTATATCACCTATGGGAGCTTAAGATCTGATGAAATCATTGACCCAAATTGTGCTTTCTGTGAGAGTGAATGGAAAAATAATATGAGAACCATTATATTCTATACTTCAAAGTTTCTCATTATTCTACTAAATTTAGACAATATCAACTGCTCTCTTATGATACTCCCCTATTATAATTTTACCCTATTTAAATGAGTGTGATAGTGTACAACAGGGATAGAAGCAAGAGAACTACATAAGCCAACAGGCTAGCATCCAGTGGTTGCTTAGGTGCTAATAGAAAATGCAAGACTGCTGGGTCAGAGATGAAGTGTCTTGTTACACAGGAGAGGATCACTAGCATCAGTATCAGCATAGCTATAGGATCCTGGAAGCCCTGCATCACAGGACAACAAAAAGGACCAGGCTGAATCTGCACATTCAGTGGGATATACCCAATTAGTTTGTGAATGGAAGGAAGGCACATCACAGTACAGGTCTACGAAGTACATTCACTATGAGTTACTAAACATGAGACTTTGGGCCAGTTACTTACTCTGTCTAGACAGATTCCATAAAATGGAGATAAACACAGGTTCATGACCATGCAATCTGATTTAAAAAAAAAAAATCCAGCTCTTTAATTACCACCTTCCTGCCCAGAAAAGCTCAGCACTTAAAAAATTTTTAAACAAGGGTGTCTACAAAGCAATCTAACCTTTATCATTTTTCACATTGAATGCCTTCATTGACATATGCTTCCTATGTTACCATATGAAGAAGGCTACTGCTGACCACGTCACAAAGAAAAATAAGAAGAACATCGAATTCTATCTTACTGTACACAGAAAGTATTAAACATCACTCTCAGAAAGGTATAGTACCTTCTACACATCATTCCCTTCATGAAATAATATCACCATTTAATGTAGGCTGATCTCTACTGGGTTACAACAGGACAGAGGCTGTATTAAATGTGATAGAGTCATCAAATTTCCTGCTGGTTCCTCTAAACATGGAGAGTGCTTGCTAATATCCAGAGCTACAACCAAAATGATCCTGGCAGCAGTAAGGCAGTGTCCACAGATAGGCTGCCACTGCTTTGTCTGCCTCCTGTTGATCCTGCATCCGTGGCTTGTCATCCCTCTCCATGCTTCCCTATCACTTTGACTCAGGCTCCTTCCCAAATTATGCTTTGCTCAGCTGTCAGCAAAGAACTCAGAATTGCTCCAGACGAAAATTGAGGTGGATGGTGACTCTGAACAAATAACCCAGCCTGGGAATATTCACCGTCTGACAAAGCCAAATCACTACACTAGAAGAAAATCCTTGCTCTGTGATTTTCAGGATGGGGGTAGGGACTAACGCTTAACCAACTGGGCTCCTTGGGGATATCCAAACCAGGAAAGAAGCTATATAGTCAAACGTCTCATTATTCGAAACTAAACTAAGCCACGCATCAAGTTGCAAACCAGTGAAATCAAGTCCCCAAAGCTTAAGTAAGCATCATGTGCCTTTGTTTCCAAAAAGCTATTATGGAGAAGTGACCCGCAGTATCTTCAGGAAGTCAATTGAGTGTGCTCCGTTCTCAGCTGGTTAGCCGTGCTTCCGTCAACAAGAGCAGAGCGAGGGTCCAGTCAGCCAAGCAGGTGGCAAATGGCTTTCCACAGCTGGTCACAGAAATACCGACCCACAGTGTAATCACATTTATTGCTTCCAAAACAAATGTCATCACGAGTGTTAAATTTGGTGGTCCTTAAATAGTGATTGTGTAGCTTGAATCAAAGCAGCCTGGCACATCGTTTGCTTTATTGGCTTTTTTATTTCCTCTAATGGCTAGGCATGCTTTACTTGGCATAGATCTGCAACTAAAACACTGCGATCCCTGTTAGTAATTTACAAGCTCTAAAATGAAAGGAAAAGCCAAAAAAGAAAATTAGCAAGCAGCACTGGAGTGATGCTGCAGGTCTCATCTTGAGGCCTGAAGATGCAAACAGCCGCTGAGCTGTTTCAGGAAGGCACATAATCCATTTATGTCACATCAACCACAGCCACAGCTGCTTATATGTTTTGCCCACATTCCTGACATACAACTGATATGTCAAGGATTCTTATTTTTAATACAGATTAGAACATGGCAATATAGCATTTTCGCATGAAAAAGAAACCCTTTTTCTTGACACCATGGCTAACCAATAACATCACAATAGCTTCAAAATTAATTTAACATAAGCAAAGGGTAGCATAACTGGAGTGTATCTACTTCTTGTATCAGTGCAACAGCACTGTGAGATTCGTACCTCGGAAGAGAGGAGCTGATAAGAGTGAAGAGAGAGGAAGAAGAAAAATGATCAACCAAAACAGAGACTTAGGATGGTCATCTGCAAGTGATTTAAGGAGAACACAAGGAAATGCATATACAACCTTCTGCAGTCTGTGTGATCACAACTATGGTATGACTTAGGGTGATGTAGGCATTTAGAGCAGCTGTGCAGTGAGATACTAACTCAGACCACTCCACTGTCTCTCATTGTTCTCCTAGAATGCATTCCTTCTGCTCTTCGGACATCATTGATTCTCAGTGTCGACAGCATAGAAACAAAATTGTCTCTAGAATAATATAATGTCAAAACCCAAAGTTGTCAGTTCATCTGGACTTGGCCTCAAGTGATGGTCCCTCTTAGAACCACGCATTAGAAAGTAACTGGATTTTGACAACAGCTCAAATCCACGGTATTTTGGGGAAGAAGTGGTTCTATATAAAGACTATTCTTCCAACCAGAAACTTTAGACACCAACAAAAAATGAAAATGCCAACCTGTTCAAGTGTCTAGTTTAAAATACAGCATTTTATTTTATTCATTATTCACAACCTGGGGTTGCCAGGAAACCCAATTCAGTAGAAAAATGTAACTGGTTAACAAATAAGGAAAATACAGCTCCAGTTTTGACAGATGCCTGTGGCACCACTTCATCAAAAGATCCCTGAATCCTAGGTAGGATTCAACCAGAGCATTCGCGTCTGCCAAGAGCTACAGTGAACCAGAACAAAGGTGGAGATTATGACATTTCCACCCCTGTAACCCAGAGGGACAGTCTGGGTGGGGGAAGCATGCATATTCTATGGCATTTGTGGTTGGCTGATATGTGTTCCTTTGTAATGCCTAAAAGAAAGAATGCTTAATATTATTGAGACCACTGTAAGCAAAACAGTATCAAATTACTTTAGATAGTTCAAGACAATTTGGTATTATACCTTCAGTTAATATTGTGTCTGTGTTGCCAGAAAAAAATTCAAAAAACATTTGTGAAATAAATGAGTGACCTCTCAAATAAGGATCCCAACACCAAACTAGGCCCTAAATGAATCAATCAATTAATTAAAATAAAATGTTTTTTTTTAATTTGTTCACAGAATAGAGTACAAATGCAGGAAAGTTGTATAGTGTCCTCAGACAAGATGACAGTACAATTTTAAAAGGTGAATTCTTTATAATAAATTCTTTGACATTATTCATTTTCTAAATATGTATATACAATCTGTAAGGCTAAAACAGATATCTCAAACTTTAATTGTGAACCCAAAAGTTGCTTAAAGCATCAGAACATTGAAAAGCATGAAATGTAAGACAAATTTTGCTATTTAAATTTATTTGAATTTTTTTCCATGAAACTAAAGCCACTAATGAAAGGGCAGTGTCTGAGAGTCAGTTTCTTATAGCTATGAAATACAGTGGATGTAGAAACAGCAAGATAGACTCTGCCACACATGTGCCTGCTCAAAGTTCGACCCATGCCCCTCTACACTGCAGTTGATGTCCTTCATCTGCCCATGAGATTACCAGCTGTGATGAGGTCATTTTGTTAGTCTATGCAACTACACCCTATACTGGGAATTGTCTGGGTCCACTGCCCCTTAAGTGTTTTCTGGATAGTACTGAATTCATTTTATATCTCAGTTAATGTTTTAATGAAATCTCAGCTAAAACTTATCACTTGTATGCGTTTGAAACCAGCTCTGTGCCTCTTTTTCCCTCCTGTCATTTCTTCTGTTTTATAGCTACCATAAAGACACAAATGATAAAAGGCTGGCAGCCCCAAGGCAGGAAGGATTAGGACAAGCAATACGCAGTAATTCCAGAAGAAGTTTTTACTATGGTCTCATTACTGAGCCTTCAACAAATTCTCGTTTATTGTCAGAAAGGCTTTGAACTTAAAGAGCCACCTTCAAGGTCACACTTCTCTTGTTGGATTTCTGCCCAAAAATATCAGATCCTAATAAAATTTAAGATAGAGCTATTTGAGTTTTGACAGCAAACAAGTTCCTGTCTTTCTTCCGCCCATGCTCCATCTGAGACTTACCATCTATTAAGAACTGTTTATATATCTACATCCTTTCCTGTTGGTACATTATTTTACCAAAAATCTTTCTATAAGACCTAGAACTCTGGAACTGCCAGAAGAAGACAAAGATTTAAAGACACATCAGATTAAAGAAAAGGATTTTTTAAAAATGACTCTAATATTCTCAGAAATTGATACATGGCTTTCCTTGATGCAACCTTTATCACCCACAAGTAGTCATTAGACACCGATATATCTTCAAATTTTAACATGTGCATCCCTCCATGCTCAGTGTTTTGAGGGTGTGGAGAAGTATGAGAAAAAGAAAATGAGAACATGGATATTGGCATTATAGTGGATCTAACACATGATAATTTAAAATGATCTAATATGTCAGAATGCTTATCATATTAAAAACACAGAAGCACCCACATATAAGTAAACAATACTATTTTTTTAATGAAAGAACATACTTATGCTGGTGAGTTAACACAAAATCTGGTTGAAATTTTGCATAGACTTCTAAGTAAGTACGGTGGTTTGAAAGAAAATGGCCCCCATAGGTTCATAGAAAGTGACACTAGTAGGAGGTGGGGCCTTGTTGGAGTAGGTGTGGTCTTGTCAGAGGAAGCATGTCACTGGGGATTGGGCTTTGAGGTTTACAGATACTCAGGCTGGGTCTACTGTCACACCCTCTTCCTGCTGCCTGCCCATCCAGATGTAGAACTCTCAGCTACCTCACCAGCACTATGTCTGCCTGTGTGCTGCCATATTTTCCACCATGACAATATGAAATAAACCTCTGAACTGTAAGCCAGCCCCAATTAAATGTTTTCCTTTATAAGAGTTGCTGTGGTTATGGTGTTCCTTCACAGCAATAAAAGCCTAACTACGACAGAAGTTTGCATCAAGGACTAGGATACTGCTGTGATAGGCTGGACCATGTTTGGAGAAATGCAGACTTTGAAACTTTGGGTTAAGAAAGTAGTAGAATCCTTTAAGTGCAGCTTAGTGGGCCATAGTAGTAGGAGCAAGAAAGACAGTGGTGCTGAGAGTTATTTGTAGGTGGAAGCCTGGCGCAAGAGGTTTCAGAAGAAAAGAATATTAGTATGTGACCTATAGACTATTCGTATAAATATTATTAGTAAGAATATTAGTATGTGGTCTCCTCACAGCATAGAAACCCTAACTAAGACATCCTTTCTTGCACCATTTTTCCCACATCATGTATTTCCTACAACATTTTATACTAGTTTTATTATGATCTACATTTTACCCACAAGGAGTCAGGGTATTTTGTTTGTTTTGTTCATTGAATATTCCTTTCTGCCTCTAGAGATAGTCTAAGGAATACTTAATTCATAAATACAGTAGAAGTTCAATGAACATCTGTTGACTGAACAACTAAGTCGGTTATTAATTGTGTGCCAAGGGTGAAGGTTTGCAGATGCCTTTAGGTATCTGCCGCAGTTTTCTCTCTACGGCAGTGATAAATACCATGATCAAAAGCAACTTGAGGAGAAAAGGGTTTATTTGGCTTATATATCCCTATCATAGTTTGACATTGAGGGAAGCCAAGAAAGGAACTAAAGCAAGGCAGCAGTCTGGAGGTAGGAACTTAAGCAGTGACCATGGAGGGACACTACTTACTGGCTTTCTCTCCACGGCATGCTCACCCTGCTTTCTTATATAACTTATACAAGTCCCAGAGTGGACGGGGCTTTCCTACACCAATCATTAATCAAGAAAATGTCCCCACAGATTTCTCTACAGGCCAGTCTGGTGGAGGCATTTTTTTCAATTGACATTCCCTCTCCTCAGATAACTCCAGCTTGTATCACATTGACAAATAAAAAAAAAGCTAATCAGTACAGTATCTTTGATGTTATTAAGTGAAGCAAAATCAGTTTCAGTCTAAAAGAAGACTTGTTAGGTTTACTATATCTTTTGGGGGCTTGTTTGTTTGGGGGGTTCTTTTAAGACATTTCGAGAAGATGAGTGGATTTGTACTAAGAACTAAGAGCCAGGAGACCAAGACTAGAAGGACATAGCCAATAAAGAAAACCACAGTAGTGCACAGAAGAAGAAGCCTGGGGGTGCATCCTTTCAGGAGAACATAAAAAGATGAACATACCTACTTTATGTTTGAAGTACTTAGTCCCAGTGCTTGCTATAGTACAGTTACTGTTATTGACATTCATAACCGAGATATATTTGCTTCTGAATGTGATAAAGTAATAAGAACCAAATTTATTCTCCCACTTTTAGAAATATAAATAAACAGATAAATTGCATATATCTTCAGACATTGGATAAAAAGTTCACCAGGACCTCAGTCCCTGAGCATAGGAAACCAGGTAGGTAAACCATACGGCAATACCATTTAAAATGAGTAAAGAGTATATCACAGCCTATATCACAGAAGCCTGGGTACTAAACAGCTCTACATCCTCCCTGGTTGAGAAGACATTAAGGAGTTCAGCACTCAAGAGACCAAGGTGAATAGAATTGGCATCCCAGAGAAGCAGAGTTTCAGAAAGAACCCTGGCAATTTGCAAGCAGAACAGTTCAGGGTGCATTAAACAGAACACTGAGGTAAGTATCACTTTAGGTGGGGGCAAAGTGCTAAATTAAGAGGAGAGAAAAATCTGCTAAGTCATCTAGAGGTTTTCTGTCTTCAGGAAGGGAGAATATTAAATTAAAGGCTACAGCTTAAGAAAATTCCTGGACTGAATCTACCAGGTTGAACTCAATCCCCAGGGGAGTCTTTGCCCTGGAGGAGATGGGAATGTGGGGTGGGCTGGGGGAAGGTGGAGGGGGGTGGGAGGGGGGGAGAACAAGGGAATCCGTGACTGATATGTAAAATTAAATTAAATTATAAAATAAAAAAGAAAATTCCATAATTTTGGTTATTAAGACATCTACTGATTAGTAAGAATAAATTTAGCAGGTAGACAGAGGAAGACCGACCAATGGGGTGAGAGTAATATGGAGTATGCTGGATCCACACAACTGTCATCAAACACCACTAGAATGTGATAATTACTTTGGTTTGTAATTGCATATCAAATTAACAACGCCAAGTGAAAATATTCAGGAGAGACAAGGAAGATAAACATGGGGAAATATCCACATTGTTCACCAGCAAAGTAAAAAAACTATTTATTTCCAACAGACAAAACTAACAGATATCTTTAAGAACTGGACTGATGGGTTTTCAGGACACTGCACAATAAAAGCAAACATACAGAAATCAAATGACACTAAAAACATTAGCATACAAACTTGGTGAAAGTTAAAACTTAGATGTTGCAATCAATAAAATCAAATGAGGATTTTTAATTTTGCTAAAGAAAAAATATATTAACTTCCCCCCAAAAGATGGAAAATCAGCCAGGCGGTGGTGGTGCACGCCTTTAATCCCAGCACTCGGGAGGCAGAGCCAGGCGGATCTCTGTGACTTCGAGGCCAGCCTGGGCTACCAAGTGAGCTCCAGGAAAAGCACAAAGCTACACAGAGAAACCCTGTCTCGAAAAACCAAAAAAAAAAAAAAAAAAAAAATGGAAAATCAAAGTATACTTTAAAATTCTATCTTAAAGCAGTCATTGCCCAAGAGCATGAAATTCTTTTTTCAGATTTCTCTGCAGAGATCTCATGAAACAGTTCTGTTTGGCTCTTTCTTGCCCAAAGGCAGAGAAAATGATTGAATGACTTTCCAAAGTTTCTTCCATCTGTGACTGAAACAAAATAGATGGACCACAAACAATTAAGATCAACAATACTGCTGAGATAGAGCGTCATAATTCCAAGAAAATAAATCAAAAGAGGAATTCGCTTTTAAAAGATTGATTATATTAGAGAAAATATCTATTACATGTAAGGAAAACAAGACATCCATCAGAGATAAACATTAAATGAATTACAACAGCTAAATAAAGAGCACAATAATAAATAATACTATGATGTTACATTCCAAATGTTTGCACACTGTGGAGAATGTTTACCAAGAAAAAGAGAAACAATTTTCCCTCAAACAAATTATCAACTGGTAAGTTCTGCAATAGAAATGCAATGAAGTGCACATCTCTAGTGTAGTTTGCATACTTGCTAACAGAGCAAGTTTTTAAATCCAGTTATTTAATTGTGCAACTTCCCAAAGGTGAGAACAACAGGAGGAGAATCCTCATGTTGAAGACAAAACTCACTTAAAAATGCAGCAATGGGGAAGAAAGGAAGTATCTGAGGAAGAAACAGCTAGAGTCCTGAGTTAGCAAGAGTCAAGATCACAGCTGATGCCATTCATCCTCACAGGGCACATGAGTACAAGATCAGCATTGCCAGGCTGTCCCTTCAGGATAAGATTTTGTACATAAATCCCTGGGAACCATGGCAGTTCCAGACACTAAGAAATTATTCATATGTCATCTTGATTGACTAGATTAATGGATTTTCCCCTGAGAAATAAACTTTCTCACAATTGTACAATGATTTAATAGAACATATTTTGGTCTGAGTGTTGTTCCTATTAAATATAAGAAGTGGACATTGTTAAAATAATTTTGCTTGCACAAAAAAAACCACAAATTTTCTAGAAACCAAAAAGTTGCTTTCAAAATACAAGACATAAATAGTGGTGCTGATGCTTAAATCCATGTCTCCCAAGTCAAACTCTCAGTGTCCTCAACAGCAATCTGAATTAATGAAATGTTTTATTCTGCACAATACACACATCCAGACGATACATGTGCTGTTGATACTGATTTGAAGCAATTGATGCAAGTCAACTGTGATAGATGTCATAAGCTATCTATGCCATAAACAAGGAGATTCTGTGTAAAGAGAAGCATGCACTAGGCTTATATGTAGAAATCTGTTTTCAAATCAATAAAGTGGCAGAGTGTCATGTGCATGGCAATTAAAGAACTGAAGATCTAATCTAAATGTTGACATATTGTTATTGATGTATCTTGAGTGAAGACAAGTCTCCCCAGAGGCCAGTAAGGCTAACCCAAGGATAACTAACAGGTTTTCCCACAGTAAGTCAAAGAACATTGTCTAAGAACAAGTCAAAGAATCCATTAGATAGGGAAACTGATGCATAATGGTTAAGTGAAAAATCTCTGATCAAGTTAGGAAATAAATGGGGATAAGAACTGAATTCTACTGAGTGCTCATTTCAACAGTCTAAAATTAGAAATACAAGAAATATCAAAACATATTGCATCTTTCTCTTATTAGCATGTGTGGTAGTTTGAATGTAATTGGCCTCATAAGCTCCTAGGGAGTGTGGCTTTGTTGGAGTAGGTGTGGTCTTGTGTTACTGTGGGGGAGGGCTATGAGGTTTCCTATACTCAAGATACCACCCAGCATCACAATCTATTTTCTGTTGCCTTCTGATCAAGGTGTAACCAGCCCATTGTCTGCCTGCATGCTGCCATGCTCCCCAACATGATGACAGACTGAACCTCTGGAACTGTGAGCAAGCCACCTCAATTAGACATTTTCCTTATAAGAATTGCTGTGGTCATAATGTCTCTCCACAGCAACAGAAACCCTAACTAAGACAGTATGCATTAACTGTACAAAATAATAGGTTTAATTATGAGTTTAATATATGTATATTAAAATCCAGATTATGCATATAAGAGAAAGCATTCAATATTTGTAAATTAATCCAGACACTGTGGAAACTACTATGGAGGTGCTCAACAAGAACAAAAACTATAACTACACTTGATCCTGTTATCCCATTTCTGGAATCCTAACCACAGAAATCCAACCCAATGAAGATAGCAGCATATGTATGTTTGCTGTGGTACTTTAACAACAGCCACTTCATAGAATCAGCCTAGGTGATCATCAGCAGGTGATGGAAAGAAGAAATATGACATAAATACACAGTTCAGTATAAGGCAGCTGCAAACAAGAATGAAATGAATTCATTTGTAGAAAAATAGATGGAACTGGAGCCGATCGTGTTGAGGGAAATCAATAAGACTCAGAAAGACAATTTTAAAGATTATATATATGAGTATCTAAATGCATTTATGCATGTGCACCACAAGCTCCCTTCTGTAAGTAGAGGCCAATAAAAGCATATTAGAGCCCATGGAAACAGAGTTATGGACAGTTGTGAGCCACTACATGAGAACCATGTGCTAGGAACCAACCCAGGTGCTCTGTAAAAGCAGAAAATACTTTTACCTGCTGAGCCATCTCTCCTCGCAACAAATATAAATTTTTAAAGAAGGCCCTCTGCCTTCCAAACAGTGTCCCATATATAAAGCAAGGCAGAATAGAAAGGACCATCTGAGGATTCTGAACTTCCTTATGAAATTTTCAAAGAAACAGCTCTGCTTGACCACGAGTTTGTCATGTCTAAAAAAAAAAAAAAAATTAACCAAGCTGTACCATCAAAGCTACCCTGAGTATAAATGCAGTTCAAACTCTCCTTTGGGTTACTTCCAGGTGTCCATGTAATTTAAGCATCAGCACACCAGTCTCCTGGCACTCTGTCATAGATATTTGAGTTTAAGAGATGTCTCCCACTGTGCCAGCATTTCATTGATGTTTGTGACTCTTCTCAGTGATAATCAACCACACCATAAAAATGAATCACTAAATACAGTTTAATGAACTATGGTTTGCAATGCATATGGAAATGATGGAGCCAACGTTTCTAGATTCCAAACTATCTTTTCCTCTACATTCCTGAGAGTTAATTAGCTTCATAAAAGTTGAATTTTATCATCTCTAAGATGGGTATAAAATCTGATTCCTTTATATTTATTGTGACTAAATACGAAAATTAATTTATTTTCAAATTAACACAGTACCAAGAATAAATATTATTGGTAATAATGATGATTATGAAAAGGAAGCAGTTAGACCTAATATTAAGTATTAGAGAGGCTGGATAGAATATCTTAAACATTTTCTAGCTAAAAGGTTATATTAATTGCTCGGTGTTAGAAGGTATTTCATGCCTGTTGGGTTTTGTAATATGGTGACATAGATAGCATTCAAACATTTTCTAATGAGTTTTGAAAGGTATGAAACAAAAATTTCTGGATGAGTGTAATCCTTTAGTTGCCTTTAATCCCAGAACTTGGGAGGCAGAGGTAGGTGAATCTCTGTGAGCTCAAGGTCAGCCTGGTCTACAGAATAAGCTCCAGAACAGCCAGGGCTACACAGAGAAAGCCTGTCTTGAAAACAAACAAACAAAAAAATCTAGAAATTTATACTTTGTGTATCTGTACACATTATAAAATGTATGACATTTATCAACTAAAATGCCAGCCAAAGTCTGAAATATTAATAAATATAAAGAGCTTATTTATAATTTATTACAGATACAACCTTGGATATTTGCAAAGCTTTAAAACCAGAAATCACAGATCTGAGTTTCAGAAATCTCTCTTCCTCTTTAGTTTACCCAAGGGTTCTATGAACCTTCCTCATAGTCATTACAAACAAATAACTACTCTTTTCCTCATTATTTCACTAAGTGGATATTAGACTATAGCAATGTATGTGAAGATATAACATTCTCAAATATTACCTTGCAAATAATTGTCTCACAAGAAAGTAAAGTCCATTCTGTATTTTAAAGATGTCTCAGTTTGACAGTCACCACATGAGAAAGCAGTCTGCTACTCAGCTATTCACACAGGTGACCCACAGGACCTCTGCCTCTCATGAAGCTAAACAAGCTACATCCTATTTAATTCATTTCATAGGGAAAAAAGCAAATTATATTTTGTGGAGAGCTATACACTGTCTACTCCAGCGGATGAAAATTCAGATTATCTGCTCTGACTTTTCCTTGTCTCTTGATAGACATCTTGAAACTGTAAACCACTGGGAACGAACAGTGATGCAAGCTCATTCTTGGGCTGGGAGAGAGCACAGCTGATGAAATGCCTGCCCAACAAGTACATGGAGTTCATCGCCCAGGGCCCATGGGAAAAAAGGTGGGCATGACAGTACACACCTGTAATCCCAGTGCTAGGAGGCAGCTACACAGGGATCCTTGGAGCTTCCTGGCCGGGCAGTCTTACTGAACTGGTGAGGTCCAGATGCAGTAAGGGACCCTGTATTAAAAAATAAGGTGAAAAGCTGTTGAAGAAGACACCTGACATCAACTTCTGGCTTCCACATTATACAGAGAGAGAGAGAGAGAGAGAGAGAGAGAGAGAGAGAGAGAGAGAGAGAGAGAGAGAGAAATTATTCTTGTCTCTAGACATAAAACTCTGTAGAGATTCAGTTGTCTTTCACTTTATGAAACATTAGTTTTTCTGTCATTTAAAAATCCATTTAAATAATCACATATATATTATACAATCTCGATATATATATGATATATATGTTCTTAAAACACTTTTTATTCTGATCCACATCTACCTAGATCTCTCACTACTTAAACAAATGCTTTAATACACATTTAGGTTTTTTATCTGAATGTATATAATGCATTTACTCTTTTTAAAAAGTATCTTTAATGCATGGCAGTCACAGAAGTGTTTACTGAATCCATTTACATCCCGTCTGACTTTAAAGAGCTCAGTCTACTAGCGTGCTGCTCATGTGAAAGTCTACCATGTAGAGTTACCAGTGCATCATATGTAGTACACATAAGTCAACATCTGATAACTGATTTATAGGCAGAGCAGATGTAAAACGCCAACATAAATAATGAATTCTTCTCACTTAAATCACTTCCCTTATTACCAAAACAGTCATCAGAACTGTAACTCTTCAATGTTCTTTCTTATATTAAACACACAAGCAACAGAGCCATTACTCTAGTGATTTGAGTTAATTTTGCCCTTCCCTAATGATTTAGATTTTTATCATTATTTCTACGAGCTGGTTGCATCAATGCTCCACAGATAACACCTGATCCTATTACTGTCATTCATGGACCTTGTGATCCTTTTCATTTGTTAGTCAGGTTTCAAGATGACAGTGTCTGTCTTATAGAAACAGACAGAAACACCAACAGGACCATCGATTTCTTTCTTGAAGTGGAAAATAAGAGTTATGTTACAAATTTTTTAGACCCTTACAGAGTGAGAAAAAAGTCAATGCTTGCCACAGATAATTTAGTAGAGAGCATAAGATATAAATCTTGCCAAAAAAAATTGAAGCTGCATTCTTGGAAGGCAGTGCAAATCATTGCTTACATAAGAAAGCTGTTGTAACCCTTAGAAAGGCATATTAATAATGTCCATGTCTTCCCTGAAACCACTGAAACACTAGTGAAGAGGGATGGTTTCTACTGACCATGCTGTAAATGCAGCTGATACAAGAGGGACTTTATTGCTTCTAAATAATGGTGCCTCAGCATGGATGGTTGTTCCCACAGCCACAGGGAATTAAATCCATTGCTCTAAAAGTTCCCAGGAGAGCAAAGTGTGTCCGTATGAAGGTTCACAATTGGTTAGGCAGCCTAGCATTTTCAGCTGTAAGTAAATATATTTGAACATGCTCGCATATTTATTTTAAACACAGAGAAGGTGGCTATGACAACTGGATGGGGATTCAAAATTCAAAATCAGATTTTACCTTCAGAGGTCACAGAATTGCCTTGCACATAAACAACCAAGTACAAAACACCATGCAGAGAATACTTGGAAAAACAAGACAGGCAGAAAAAAATATGATCTGAAAGTGAGAGATGACATTCAGCTGTGGGATTTGCAGGCTTTCAGTGGGCATGGAATTTAAGCTGGGCCATGAAGAATGAGTGTATGTTGGCAATGGAGAGGACAGGCTGAGCATTCCAAAACCAGGGCATAGCAATGGAAGGGCATAGATGGAAGGACATGTAGGCAGAGAGAAATAATCTTTACATCTCTCAATGACTAATATGTATTTTAGTGAACAATGTGAAATGTAAGTCTAGAAAGGTTAATAATGGACAAATGGCATTAGACCATTTCCTATACTGCTCCTCATCTTATACACAGTACATCTACCTTTCCTTCACAGACTTCTCACAGATAAGGATCCGATACTGAGAACTGTATTGGGGAATATGAGCTTGTACACTTAAAATTGTGTGTCTGTGCATGCCTCTGTGTGTGTGTGTGTGTGTGTGTGTGTGTGTGTGTGTGTACAGATCATGAAGGAATTACAAGAAGAGAGGAAGAGACCTTGAGGGAGGACTAAAGAGGGGAGAATGGAATACACTTGAAAAGAAATCAGAATTGGAGGAATTTGTCAAGGGGACGGGAGCCAGACAGAGAAGGGACAGTGGGAGGGGAGCAAATGAAACAAAAAGTATAATGACATACATGTTTTAAAAGGTTGGAATGAAACATACTTCCTTGAATGTTTACCATAAAAATCAATATAAGTTTATGAAAACAAGAACCAGCAATAGTGACACATACCTCTAATCCTAGCAACAAGGCCAGGGCTGGTGAATCTCTGTGAGTTTGAGTCAGCCTGATCTATATAAAGAGTTCCAGGGAAGCCAAGGCTACACAGAGAGACCCTGTATCAAAAATATATAGATAAACAAATAATAAATAAATAAATGAAAATAGAAAAGACAAGTTGGGGCATCAACTGGAAATAATAGAGGTTCATTTTAATATTTCAGAAGAGCAATTATTTCCAAATATTTTTTTAAAAAATGAAAGTTTTCATTTAAACCAAATAGTATGTTGAATACTAAAATTGTAGTGAGTAGCTGTTCCAGCTGTGACCTTGAAGTACTGCCCCAGTGAGGCAGTTGGTAACTGCCACATCTACCTAGGACCTGCCCCGGGGCATGGCCAGGACAGTAGCCCTTAAGACCCAAGATCCAGACATACCGGCACATCCTGGATGCCCTTTTGGTTCCTCATGATCCTGGATGCTGGATGGCTGACTGAGTTAGAGTTCTCCAGAGAACCCCACTGGACTGCACCTCAGCTCTCCTGGATCCTGTAACCAACCCCTTTACTGGCTGTAAGTTACCCCAAAATAAACCTCCTTTTAAATATGTGGAGTTGCCTTGATAAATCCCCACATTATAAAATCAAAATGGAGATGTGCTGGAATGAAAGCCTAGAGCTTCCCACCTTTTCAGCCAACTCACCAGGAAAGTCTCCAGCCTCTGGGGGCTGGGAGGGGAGGATGACCTATACATTTCCCACTACTGTCTAAGATGAAGCTCTACTTTGAAGGAAAGCGTGTGCAATAGATTTTCAGGAGATAAGAGATCTCACTAGATCCCACTCCCTATATGTTCTATTGTCACTTCCCCAAGTAAGACTACTTCTCCTGCACTCTGTATTCTTTAGTTGTCTATAGTCCTATGTGTAGAGGTCAAGACCTGTAGTCTTTCCCCATCAGTTTTGCATGTATACCAAATGGTCAGCCCTGAAAACATACATGCAAGTAACATTATACAGCCTGAGCAGGCTATATTTAGGAATATGTATGAATATACATATGCATATATGCTTGTAGTAACTATGAGTGAAAAAAGAAGCCATGAATTTAAATTTAAGCAAGGGGTCTATATGGGAGGTTTGAGAGCAAGGAAAGGGAAGAGTGAAATGATTTAATTACATTACAATCTCACAAATCAAATAAATACATTTCTTAAAGAAAAAAAATATTCTACCATCTCAACATCTCTAGTTGGGAGATGAAGCATCTGCACATGAACCTTCAGGAAACACATTCAATGTTCAGCAGTTATCCGCTGAGGTGTTGCTATCTAGCACAGTTCTTCTTGCTCTTCATCTTGGCAAATTTCATCACAACCCAAAAACCTCTCCTCAGATGATGTTATCTCAGAAATCATGGGTTACAGAGCCAGTCACATGCCAACTTCAGCTTTACGTTTATAAGCAATCCCAGGCATAAGAAAGAAAGTTCACGTAAATTACAAATTTAATTCCTTTTCTGAAATATTGAGTCTTAAATGGTGACTCTCTTCTAACTGTGGAATGGTGTCTACTCCTTTCTTCTGACTTTAGAGTTCAATTCTCTGGACCACCCTCAGTCAATCTCTATTCTTTAGCATCTGGGATGTAGCAGACACATTGATAACTTCCTACTTCCTGCTCAGTCCTAGAAAAACAAGCCATCTTAAGATGCTCGTGAGTACTTACACTATGGTGCAGACATTTTTGTTGAGCTTAACAGATCCTTCATTAGTTATGGTAACCTGTGGAAGACGCTTTCCTGCCTCCTTCCTCAATGTTCAGTCCGTTCTGATGCACTCCCTGCCTATACTTTAGTTTCCTTTTCTGCCAACATTGGTCCACACCAAGGATTTGTCATCATGCTATAAATGTATTGACCTTATAGAAGATGGAGGTTGTCATGGGAAACAAAGTTAATCATAAAGGCATAGATTTCTACAAGCGTAGCAGCTCTTTTCTCTGTTCTCTTAAATGCATGTTTTTGATGCAATTTGGACATCAGTGTGCATTTTCCCAACACTTTTCTGTTAGTGGGGAACCTACCAGGTCAATCTATCTTCCTTTGTCCTCCTGGGAAATGCAGGGTGTGAATTTTCTTATGCTTTCTCTGGAGGGCTGGGTTTATAACATAAATGATTGAGTGACAAGGCTGTATGCCTTGGACTTTCTGACACAGACCTTAGATTTATAAAAATGCTCCAGATGCAGTTTCTGAAAATTGGGGTAACTCTCAAATGTTAGCATTTAGGTATCCCCATCATAAGCTAAACAGTCTCATTGACAGAGAGCTCCCAATAATAAACCAAAAGGAAGAAAGACCTAAAGTGATAAAAATTTTAATTAAATATGTTATATCACCATTTCATTACAAATTCTCAAAACTGAGAAGCTGAGTGCTGATGATATACTTTCATTATAGGCAAAGGAAAAATAATCACAAAAATAAGAGTTTTCATTGGTAAGCAATTTTACCAATATGACTGTCAAAAGCAAGAAAAAGAATACACACCATATGGCATGTAAGGCATCCGGAAGCCACAGAGATTGTCTTGAGTCATAATCACCTTATATTGTTGCCTCCATAATCACATGCCAACTGCACTTATTGGCTTCTCATTTCTTCTTGGTAGGATTTGCTTCATTACCCAGGTAGCATCTACTTATTGGAGCTTAAAATAAAACAGATTTGTAAAAGAAAGCAAAAGTCAGGAAGATTCATTCTTCCTTTGCTAACTTTTCTGTAGAGATATGAACTAATAACACCTTTAACTGGACTGAGAAAATAGTCATTACCCACCACAGTTACACACTCGATTAGGCTCAGCAGGTCCTAGAGACTTTGGGAGATTTGCCCAGATTTCTTCTGGAGAATAGAATAATGGAAGCTAAAAGTGATATTTTTTATTCCGTTCATGCAGAGAAATGTTTCCTTTCTTTCTAAACCACGGGAACTTGAGAAATTGAAGAAAAACAAGAGAAGATCAAATGCTAACCTAGTTTATGTAGCAGTTGAAAGGCAGTATATGAAAACCTCATACGAGAATCCTTACCTAGAGAAATAAATGTTAGCATTGTGACATGATTCACATTGAAATTGATAAAGAAAACATTTAAGCAGTGAGAAGGAAATCACAGACCCTAATGTTAACCAAAGCAGTCAGACCCTTCCTGATGTTTCACACTGAGGGGCCATCATCAGATATGAAATCATCCCAAATTCTATATGTATACTAGAGATTACAGCAAGATTTCATTCTAAGTCAGTTTCATATCCTTTACACTGAATATGCTTAAGAACAAAAGAAATAAGTCACAATATTATATTAGAAGATGGTTATAGATATTTAAGTCAATATTTTTGTTTATCCTTAACAGGAAACCATGGTGACTGAATACATTTTTTAGCCCTAATGTGTCAGCTTCTAAGAAGAAAGTAGACCTATATAAGAACCCTTGACCCCATGTGGTCTATATTTCATAGTATTAAGAAGTATTTTATAAGCAACCAAAAGAAAGAATCAATTAATAATTCTATCCAGCTTTGATGTCAATGAATTATAACAATGACCAACATGACAAGATATTCTTAAAGATACAATACTGGCACTCATGGCAGTAACCAAAATCTGTCTACTTGGACTAAAGGACCACTTAGTGTGGGAGAAATAATTCCTGGTGCTAGACATCTATTCAACTAACTGGGGCTAGTGAGGTTGTGGGTCTTAGAGGAGAACCTACTACTCTTTGTTTACTAGACCAGCATATTTCTAGCTACATTCTAAAATGTATCATTTTACCTAGAGATAAATATAACTTACTCCTTGTCAAAGAAGCCATACTTTACAGATAACTGAGATCATCACAGGAAACCACAATAGGTCATAATGCATAGACCATCAGATTGTGTGAATCCCATACCCAATGGGCATATCCACAATATAACTATTGTACCTAAGGGGCAGGAAACATCTCAGAAGAAGAAGGCAGAACAACTGAAAGAGACAGAGGAATAGGAAGTCTGCTGTGAGGTTGTGTTTCCTGGAAATGATAGAGAAGATTCATCCATAATGCCTCAACAATAGGCTGCCTAAACAAGACCAGAACAATGATAATATCAACTGACATGCTAACACAGATGGGGCAATCTCATGGGTTCCCATCCATAGACAAAGAACTACAAGCAACTAATGACTATTAAAAGAGGGAGAATTAACCTCTCCCAGAGATGAGACCCCTAATCCAAGCAAAGGGGTCAGCCCTGAAATCATATCTACACAAACTGCATCAGATTCAACAGGTTGTACTTATGCATTTTTACACACACACACACACACACACACACACACACACACACACATATATATATATATATATATATATATATATATATATATGCACACACACATATACAACAATTGTAGTAAAAGGAGGCCAACAATTTGAGAGGGAGGGGGAACCTGGAGGGTTTGGAGAGAAGACCGGGAAGGGTGAAGAGATGTAATTATACTTGAAGTTTTAAAAAATTAACAAAAGTTTGGAAATTCAAAAGAGCTATATATGAAGTACAACAGGGTTATAGAAAGATTAAAGAGTAGAGAGGAGAAAAAAAGTTATATGAAGACCCAAACAGTTTATAAGTCTGTGGAAGAGAAGTGATTCCATTCGTCATTGTTCCCATTATTACATATGTACCTATTTCCTAGCTTTGTTAGGCACTGTCCCACCTTCCTTCTCAAATAATCTCAGTCTGGACAATGAAGTGACTAGTTACATAACTGTGGTCACAAAATAAAGACTGGTAGATAAAATTCATGGTGGATATGTGCTATTTAGTTAGTTAAAATCTCTTCTTCCTTGAAACTATCCTTCATTTTTTTAATTTACTTTTTATTTTTTTGGAATTTCGTGGATAAGTATTGTATTTACAGCCCTCCATTCCCCTTACAACTCCTCTCATTTGCCCCCAAATCCCTCTGAAATTCCACCTGCAATTTTAATAGGCACTTTTTTACTTTTATCATTTCTTATTGGAGCATATATTTCTTCCATATTTCTACTCTCTTCTTAAATAGTATAAAGATATTAATATAGTTTGTACTTCTAATCCATTTTTGCTAAAGCTTTAAAATTGTCACTAATATAAAAAAATCAGCATAAGTTGTTAACATTTTCAAATTCATAGTTGAGCTTTATCAGTCTCTCTGTTTATCACATTACCCTTATCCTTTCTTTTGGTGAGATTTATCTTCTTATCAACTGAATTTATCTTCCTAAGATATTGAGGTTTTGATTTTTGCAGGAATAAGAAAGTCTTCACTTCCACTACCTCTACTGATATAGTTTAACTGGATATAAAATTATAGACTAAGAATTCATTTCCATCAGTGCTTGGAAAGTATGAGTGCTCCCTTCCCAAATCAAATCCTTTCTTCCTTATCTAGAACGTGCACAATGTCTAATAGCTGTTTTTGTGAAGGGCTTAGTTACTTTTTCCATTGCGGTGATAAAATATCCCAACAGAAACAACATAGAGGAGAGAAGGAATTTTTTGGCTCACAGTTTGTTGGTACAGTTCATCATGTTAGGGAAGTCCTGACAGCTGGAGCTGAGGGACCTGGTCACAGAAAACAATGAACTTGAGCATGCTACCCTCTCTCTCCCATAGAATCACCTCAATTAAAGAGTCTTCTCATCTCACTTCACCTAATCCTTCTCCAGCACACCAGGAAGCTTGTCTCCAGGGTGATTCTAGAGTTCATCAGATAGAAATCAGTAAGAGCCATCAAAAGAATCTTTCTTTCAGATAACTTATAATACTTCCTTATGTCTAACATTTTTAACATTTGCCACTGTGGCCACAAGTTGATGTGTTATGTTGATTTTACTTCAAATTTCATTCTTTGTTTATTGGATTTTTATATTTTTTATTGTATTTTTAACTATGTGTACAGGGGTGAGGGGATGGTAATGTGTACATGAGCAGAGTTTCTCCTGAAGGCCAGAAGCATTGAATGACCCTGGAGCTGGAGTTACAGCCTTTGTGTGCCTGTGGGTTCTGGAACTCAAACTTGAATCCTCTGTAGGAGTAGTGTGGTTTGGGATATTAGTACACTGTATGAAGATGTATTTGCTGTGATTGGTGTAATAAAAAGCTGAATGTCCAATAGCTAGGCAGGAGGGATAGGTGGGATTTCTGGAGAGAGAAGGGAAGAGAAAGAGGAATCGAGGAGCTCGGGAGTCACCAGTCACATGGAGAGGAAACAGGAGGTGCAAGATGCAAGAGAAGTAACGCCGTGTGATAGAACGTAGATTAGTAAGAATACAAGCTAATTTACATTATAAGAGCTAGTGGGGCAAGACTAAGCTAAGGCTGAGCTTTCATAATTCATAAGCCTCTGTGTGATTATTTGGGGTTTGGTGGCCCAAAGGGAAGTCTGATTACAGTAGTAAGTAGAACCAGTTCTCTAGTGTGCCACCATCACCACCCTTTTATAGGTGCTTGGTTTGCTTTATCCCCAAGAGCTCATGTCTCCCTTCCTCAAGCTTTAGCCTGTCCATCAGACACATGGGAAACTGAGTTTCTGTTCACCATTCTCCCTCTTTCTCTCTCCCTTCATTTCCACTTTCTGTTGATCTTTCCAAGTCTAACAGTGTGATTATAGGTTCAAGACTGTCTTCTGGGGCCCCTTTTAAACAAGTCCTTGCAATGATAACTCAGGATTCCTACTGAAATGAGATGACAAAGATCTCAGATCCCATATTCAAAGCCCTGCACAAATTATTTTCAACAATGGGCTGTATGTGAAAGGAATGTTATTCAAGAAGACTGTTATGAAGTAAAACAGTTTAATACACTCACTTCTGATTGAAAGGTTCATCTTCAACAGCATCCCCAATTTTCTTATTACTGCATTGTTCCAATGCATAGAGATTACACTATATGATATGTATACCAAGTGTTTCATCTTAAAACTTTAAAATGTGAGCTTTTAAGTTAAAATATTCAGCTGTAAAAATGTTCACTAACAAGATAGTAATTTTAAAGAAAGCAGTGAAAACCTGTCAACTTTACGTCAATGAAATAGTAACAATGATAACCAGGAAAGTGGATTATCCCAATAAAACAGAAATCAATGGTAATGTCCTCAATCAGACAAAGCATTAAATTTAGTACATTGTTGATTATTACAAAAGCTTCATATACAAGATTTATTTTAATAAGGAAGATATGATATTAGTATACTAAATAAATGCAATATTGTTTGAGGCATCTTCTGGAAATTATGGGGCATGATCTTGTTGCTGAAGATTTTCTATTCTCTTCTTTCCCATAAGCTTGTAGTGGTATCATTTTTAGCTATCCCAGTGTATCTATCACTCCTTCCTCAACACCAGATGTCTTCTCAATTCTTCTCCAAGACACTGTAGCAGCAAGACAGCTTCTGCAGGCTTTTGTCACTCAGACTCCCTTCTTTTACACACACACACACACACACACACACACACACACACACACGCACACATGCACCTATAACCCAGAACTACTAGACACTCATTTTCTTGTGGAATCAATCCTGATCTTTGTGGAATCAGCTGATGGATAAGTACTTCTTTCTGCCATGTAGATGGCAATGAACTATGTTTGATGCTAACAGCTCAGGATCTTCCTCAGCAGTGGCCATTTGCTTGGCCCTCATTGTCTTGGCTCTCGTTCTTTCCTCTTCATTTGTTCCCATCCTAACTTACTTCTATTTCTAGGATCATTTCCCAAATGAACCACCTGCCTTTAAGCTATTCGCTCAGTCTTTGCTTTCAAGAAAAAAAAAAAATACGTTAAGATAAAATTATTTTTCAAACACCCAAGAACTGGGGGCTGGAGAAATGACTCAAGGGTTAGAAGTGCTTTGCTGTTCTTGCCTAGGACCCGAGTCCAACTTTCAGCACCCACACCAGGAAGCTCAAAGTGCCTGTAACTCCAGCTCTGAGGGATCTAATGAACCTTTCAAGTCTCCAGGGGCACCTGCACACACACACACACACACACACACACACACACACACACACACACACACACAAATAAATGTTTTAAAAATCTAATCATTGAATATATGGATAAATTGCTAAATGTGAACATAGAACCTATTTCGTGAGTATATTTCTTTCCCATCACAGAGTTAATTTATGTCTATTCTGTATAGGAAATACAAACTCACCCTTACTAATTGGTGCCTTTCTACTCTGTATTGAATGTTAAAGATTTCAAATGCAGCTGAACGAAGTTTCCTTAAATCAAACCTGCAATTTCCACCAGTCTCAAGCCCCAGGCAAAATACCCAGGAAGGGGTTTAGGGAGAAAGCAAATCAGAGTCCAGCAATGGGCCCATCAAACTACTAAATTCCACATGGATTTGGAAATAAAATAATAAAACAAATCTCTGTCCTTCCTAAACTCAAATTATGTTATACACCTTGAATTGTATAAGACATCAGACAAAACCAGGATTTGTAAGTGTGAACAAGGTATACTAATTTATAAGAGGGAATTCTAGTTTTTTCTCTTCCTACCTGTGTGTGTAGAGGTCTGAAATACCCTGAGGAAGGCATTTCTCAGTGTCTCAATGGCAGTGCCTCATGTACATATATAATATGGCATATTAGATATAGTTATAACACTTATATCAATCCTTCCCACCAGAAATGTCTCTTTTATCTTATCTCCATTATTTTGAATGTATTATCTATTTTTTCTGAGCTCACTTTTCCAAACAGTTAAATAGGAATAACTAAAGCCACATTGCTAAGTATTTGTGAAGAAAAATATGTTCAGAGTGCCAGCTAACAGACATAGACATTATTATTCTTTGTTATGTCAATTTTACAATATCATTACCAATAAAATTTCATTTGCTGTCATTTATGTGAAATGATTCTGATCATCAATTCTTCAAGTGTTCCACTATCTTTCTAGTTCCAGGCACTGTAATAACCAGTACAATGCAAGCAACAAAGGAAAAATGGTTATCAGAAGTACAGTAAGTTTAATCAGTGAAAACAAAAGGAGTGGGTTGGATGGAACTTCAGTTAGAGTGTGAGTGTGGAGGTAAAGAGGAGGCTACAGTCTTTACAGTGTGTTCCCGGGACAAGTGGCATTACTGCTGTTCTATGTCCTCTGGGTGCATGGTACAGCACAGCGGAACCCAGAATTCAGAAGAGAAGTCCCTCCCAATCACCTTTGGACCCATGACAATGACACTGTCCTTGCTTTGCTGGACTCTCTCTTGAGAAAGAGTTGAGTTATAGTCACTCAAGCTGTAGTGGGTGAAATACCTTCTCTATTTTACCGTATTTGGTCATTGTGTATGTTCAGTTAGGGTTGATACCCATACTGGAAGAACCTGAGTTCTCACCAAGTTCAAAAGAAATCACTCCCTGTGAGCAAAAGTAATGTGCCACTATTACATGCTGAGGGCAAACAGCAGCCAAGGGACACATTGCACTCTCTATTGAGTATTGTTGCAGTTAGATGTACTTCAGGTGATAGTCAAGATGAGACTGAGCTGAAGTCCAGTGATAGCCCATGGAATCAGGATGACTCTTTTTAGTAGTACACGGAAGTCTTCACATCTTTTCCCACTGTACCTTGTTTGCCGTTATTTTCCCTAAGAACAAGGAAAATTTATTCTTATTTTGACTTACTTGAATTAACAAGATTTATTTCCTCCTTGATAATTTATGTGTAATTAATCTTTGGTCAGAACTGAGAACAGAGTATTGGATGAACCACTTAATCATGAGCTCTGTCAGCGGCCCAATCCAGCCCAGACTTGCTAATGGGAAGCAGTTAAACCCAAAACACTGCAGACAGCAACCAGGCACCACCTTAGAGACACTGACGTCGTTGACCTGCTTTGGGGCACTTCAGATCTCTGAACACACACGCAACGAGTCCAGGAGCTCTTGTTACAAATTAATATAGCATTCAGAGTCACAAAGCCTGGGGGGGTTGCTTATGCATTTCAGGGTTCATTTTATAGAAAAATTACTTGAAATAGAAAATTATAGTAAAAGTTCAACATGGATTTACTTACCAAAAATGAAATACTAATAAAACTGAGATTAGAAAATTGAATTTTTTTTACAAATGTTGCTTAAGTGATATTTAAATAAGTATTAGCATCACAAAATTCTGCTTCAGTGGTTTCTCAATCTATTTCTATAATATTTCCTTCATGTATTTTTGCTGACAATTCTTAGATTACTTCTTCTCCAAAAAATTCTGTAGCATCATTCTAAGTAGGAAAAAAAAGATAGTCTATCTACCACATAATCAAATAGTGTTTTATCTCATGAAAATTTGAATGAGCATTGTGAGAAATGCATCTTTTATTACACTGCTGTGTATCTGAATCATTAGGACATTCCACAAACCAGCTTCCTGTTTATTCTGTTAAAATCTGACATAAGGAGACATATTTGCACTGGAGAATGATGTCTAGTCCCACATTATATTGTGTCATGGTGTCTGTCTCAATAAGTGCTTAGAAGTCATGCCTCTATCAGGATGATTGGCAGTTACATAAGGAATCACACAAACATCCACTCTCTAGAAAGACCTACTATCATCCTTCAGAACATTGGTGGTAAATACTGAGCTAGACCACTCACCTGCAAGACCAAGATTCCTGTTTTCTCCTGAGTATGTAAGCATTATCTGTTTAGGGGCCTCCATGTTGGAATTCAGATCCTTTAACTTCTTTATTGATATTTCTGGCTTCTTAAGTATTTCTCCAAATCCCTCCTAAGTAGAAAAATCCAGCAATAAGTAAAGAGTCTTTCCATGCCTGGTATTATTGCATCATATAACAGGATTCATTTCTGGTCTATATCCATATCAAAGTGAGAATTTCTAACAATTACCAAAAACACCTGACACTTAGTTACAAACTATTTACTTTCAGAACTCTCTTCAAATTAAAATTGTAAAAGAGGGAAAAGTACACTATTTTTTAATGTATGCACCATATGAGTACCTGGTGCTTGCAGAGGCGAGAAGAGGGTACTGCAACTTTAGAACTGGAGTGACACCTGTAGTTTTCAGCCTACAGATGGGTGCTAAGAACTGAACCCAGATCCTCTGTAAAAGCAGCAAGTGCTCTTAGCCACTAAGCCATCTCTCCAGCCCCTAAAAAAAAAAAAACATATTCTCAAAGTTAATGCAATATTTGGATTGTGAACTCAGATGAAACAAGTTCATGGATTTTTGGCCTTATATTGAACCTGATATTAAATATTATATATATATATACATATATATATAATCTTGATATATAATCAAGATCTTGAGATTGCAATGAAAATATGGAAAAATAAAACAATACTCCTCAAACTATGGGACAATCACTCCATGACTTATAGCCTTTTCTTCCTTTTCTCAAATTCCCTGGATGGTTTTGTAACCTTAAACCATGCTAGATTTGAAACAAAGGACATGCTTAACACTTGCATGGAATTCTGAATGCCATATCCTCTAACAAGCTTAGTGAGAAATGAAAAGATGATGAAAAAACATTTCTTACTTATGAACCTCCTCTAAGCAAAGAAAGAAAATAGATGTAATAGACTTCAACACTCTCTTACCCCAGATTGCTCAGAATCAAATCAAAAGGGTCATCTATTTCTGATAATTCCTCTTTCTTGTGCCCCAGCAAACTAAACAGAATTCTGCAGTACCATAAAGGATTCCTCTGACCTCAAACAGACCATTTCATAAAGGTCAGGTCTACATAGTACTCAAAATAGTCCATGCCAAAAAAAGGGGGGATTGAATGTGGTGTAGTAGCTCTTCTCTTAAGTAAACTGCTCAGAAAGTCTCTGTCACCTTGAATTTCCCAGTTAACTGGAAGGTAAGCATTCCATCCCTAAAGGAGACCTGCCACTCAGGACCCTTGTCATAGGACCATAGCCCTACCTTCTTTTTTTTAACTTAAGCCCACTTTTGAACATAAGGATCTCCTCCCATGCCTAGAGTTCTGCCTCAGTACTTTATATCCAGAAACGATACTCTCTTCTCCATAATGGAATCCCTGACAGATGAGCAGAGCTGATTAGCCAAGAAGTTCCCTTCAGTTTTTCTGTCATGGTTTACATCATAAAAGTAACATTTTTCATAGTGTTTAATTTAAAGTTTTATATTAAATATTTTATATATCCCCTGGATGGTTTTTGGGGGGGTGGGAGCATTTTCTATGTCCCCTTTCCCACAGGGAAAAACACTGTTCTAAGATGAATGATTTCAATTTGCTGCCTTAGTAAATAGGATGAAAAGAACATAATTGAATTACCACTTAGTGCTTAGGGTTTAATTGTGCCTCAAGCTTTAGATGATAAAGTAGATCCCCAATGTACAGCATTATTGTTATAAATTCACAAGATAAGCAAATTTGACTGGAAGGTAAACCACTAAATTTGGACATGCCTCAAGGTTTCCCTCTGCTATGCTTTAAATGGGGACTCAATTACCATACCGCTCAGAATTTAAACTGTAAAGAACTGTGGTGAAGTATCATAATGCAGCTCATCACTGATGATTTCCCTGTGTAACATCTACCAGTCCTGAGGAAAGAAACCCTCAGCTTTGGCATCACTGTTTCAGAGTGTGCCTATGTTAGAGACATGCAACCATTTTCCCACAATGGTGATTGTTCCGACTCTGCATATTACTGTCATAACTCTCACATGCTCTTAGCAATTAATCCCTCATGCAATATTCATGCTCTAGTGGCCTTCTACAGCATGACCTCTACTCTCACATCTCCCGAGGCAAATACTGTGCTAACACCTGGATTCTGACTTCCAATTTTAGGAGATATTGCATTCAGGAAAAAAAAAATAGAGCAGGCGTGAAGTGTCTTATTGTTATTTCACCTTTCCATGGTCCCTACTGGTTTTTACCTTGAAATTAATTAAGAGAGGACACTGAGGTGAAATTGTACCATGTCATCCAAGTGATAACCTGCTTTACTTTTGGTTGGTGGGGGCTAGGCTTCTGAAATGCTAACATTTTAGTTAGATACATAAATATTAATCATAGTGTTTATAAATGCACCCCTCACTTGATTTCTTTGTCAATACATGCATGAAACTACAGTCATAGAGTAATATTCACAAAGTGGATGATAAGTCTTACAATAGAAATCTGTTCAAGTAATCAAGAAGAACAGTTAATTCTGGATATAAAATAGACAATATCTTTTAAAGGGGAAATGGTTGGGGAAGACAGATAATCCTGCAACCCACCACAGGTTTATTGTTCATTACTACAGAAAAGGGACCACAATGAATAATATCTAATATCCCTCTGTCTACAGTTGAGAAACTAAAACACTTTCATAGCTGTACACAGAGAAAGCAAGGCAGCAGTATCACCTTCCTGTAAGGGACTGTTACAGGGAATTAGGGAATGAAATTAAAAATACTCATCTCTGCTTCACTCTCATGAATCTCATTTTTGACAATAACTGCAATCAGTTAAAACTTGATGCTTCTTAAAAGGAAAAATTGACACAGTGGCACCCAACAAGGTCAGGCAAGCCTATTATTAAGAAAGTATTGCAGTGGTTCCCAAGACAGTAGACAGTAAAAGCAAAGAGTGCTGGAAATAAATGAAGAGTGAGTGTACACTATTAGGGACCCAGTGTGAATCTGAGAATGGCAGCTATTGAGAAAGCAAATAACAGCAAATGCTGGGCAAAAGGGAGACTTTAAATGCCACTGGTCGAAATGTAAACTAGCCCAGCCACTGTGGAAGTTACTGTGCAGCTTCTCAAAACAATAGAAATAAATCTTCCATTTCACTGAGCTGCACCATTCCTGGGTATTCACCCAAAGGGCTTCAAGTCAGCATGCTACAGAGACACCAGCACATCAATGTTCATTGCAGCACTGTTCACATTAGCTTAATCATGAGTCCAACCTAGACGTCCAACAACAGAGGAGTTGGTAGGAAAAATGCGGAATATATACACAATGGATTTTTTTCAACCATAAAGAAGAATGAATTCATGCCATCTGGAGGATAATGGAAACAACTCAAGACTGTCATATTAACTGAATTAAGTGAATTTTAGAAAGACAAATATCATGTTTTCTCTCCTTTGTGGTTTCTAGATTTTAAATATATACATAAAATCATGGATGGGTGGATGACATGAAAGTAGAAATCCAGGAGTTCCGGCAAGACAAAGAAGACTCACAAAAGAGTGAAGGAATGAGAAGAGGGAGGAGGGAGGGGTTTGGAGGGAATATGTTTAACACACAATATATACCTGTATGAAAAACTTCAAAGCAAATAATTTTTATAAATCAAGGTGTGACTTTTAAGTAAGAAATGCTAAGCAAGGTAGAATCTTGGCTTTCCCAAAGTTCGTTCACATTAGGTCATTTTCAATGTGCATGAATAAGAGTGGGTGTGTCAGTCACTGTGGCTACCCTGTAAAGCACACAAATTGACAAAGAAACCTTCTTTGCTTCAGGTACCATGCTGAATGGACAAAGAGGAGCACAGACCATTAAAACAAGCAACCACATTCCTGTAAAACCAAGGACTCCATAGGAGTTTATTTCTCCATAGGAGAAAGAATAAACACATTCTAAAAGAACCAAAGCAGCTATAGAGATGATATATTTGAACTGGTTTCTGAGCATTTTTGCATAAGGTTCTTAGTTACAAGCAACAGGAATTTCATTTTTAGCAAACAGAATTTATCAGAAGAATGATCGTAGATTGTCTGGGAATCTTTGTATCTAGCTACAACGCAGCAAATTCACCATTAACTGGCTCTGCCTCTGTTCCCAGACTCCATTTCAACCACAAGATCACAGGAGCTGGTTACTGGCTTCCTCCAGGGACTGGATGCAGCTGTCACCAACACCGGAGTAGTTCTGTGCTACAGCCATGGCTCCGAAGCTCTAGTTTCTGATTCTAAACCTGGTAAGAGCACGTTTGACTAGGAGAGGCTGGGTCCGAAAGGCCTGAGAAACTGTTTGAGGGCTTGGGATTCACCCTAGGATTCAAGCAGAGAATAGCTCAAGAAAGGGAAAAGAACATCAAAAAGAAAAAAAAAAAAAGTCCACTTCGGAAGTGCAAAAAGGCACTTCTGGGAATCGGCAAGAGGGAATGAATGACAAGGGCAGAGGCCCTGGAAGTGCAAACCTAGGCTCTAGAACAGACTTTTGTTTCAGCCTCATTAAAAGAGGGATTCAACAGGAAGCTGCCAGTCAGCCATAGGTGAGAGCTTGAATTTTATCATGACTAATATTAGTATCACTGTTGCTGAATGACAGAGTCATGGTACCTTGGACACTCTGCTGACAGAGCTATTCTCACAAGACAAAGACTGATGCATGAGCATTGAGAACCGACACTGCAGAGTCAACTGTAAAGCCCCCTTCTGTTAGACCTCAGAGCCTAACATACCTGCATTTGTAAAGACAAACTCCTTTATTAAGGAATTATTAAGAAATAGTCTATTTTGCCTTTTCGTCTGAGGATTATCTAGATGCTTTAAAGCCATTGCTTGGAACCCCATGCTGTATGAACACAGGGCATTTTGTGTGTGTGTGTGCTACAACAAAAAGCATTATAAAGCAACTTACTGTGCAATATACACAATGCAAGCACAGAAGATGTCTGTTAAGTGCACCACATTTTGTTGCAAACTATTCTTCCTTTATGGGAGCTGCCAGAGGGGGTTTACATTCATATCCACACATCTGTCCTTCTGCCCAACAGGAAACAAGCCGAAGAGACAAAATAGGAGAACAAATCTTTCTAGTCAGTTTGGTTTCATCAGTGCAGCTACAAAGCTGGGTTTGCTAAAACCTTCCAATACTTTAATGATCACTAAATCAACAATTTTACAGTGTCAAATACAACATCACTTTAGGGACCAGTGTGGCTTAGTAATCAGTGTATTCACTGTTGTTGGGATTTTAACACTTTAGATCTGGCTTGTAGAATCCATTGAAGTCACAAGCCCTGTTTCATCAATAAGTTATTTCCCATAATTTAAGAAGCATAATTCAGTTCTCTTTATGGTTTCTTGAAGTTTTCATCCTCAGTTACCCAAAGCAGCATGGAAACAGAAATTCCTCTCTTCACTGAGCCAAGTATTTTCATCTTGTATCCTTCCACAAATCTCTCTCCAAGGCAACTTTTTCAAGCCTTCCATGTTAAGTGCCTTATTAAACAAGCATCTAAAAGAAAATGGACTATTCAAATTCAGCTCATCACTAACAGACACCCAATCAGAGATTTGGCTTCTCCATATTTTCATTTCATATTGACACTATGATCGACTTTAAATAATACACCAAGACAGTCAGAATCATAAAGAAGACTCACTGTCCTGCTAACACAGTGTCTAGTATTTGTTCTGTGATATCCTTTTGCTAATTACTGAGAAAAAATAAGAGGCATATCCAGTGTGTGTGTGTGTGTGTGTGTGTGTGTGTGTGTGTGTGTGTGTGTGTGTGTGTGTGTGTTTGGCAACAGGGTCAAACCCAGAACCTGGCATATATCTGGCTGGATCTATTTCTAATATCTTACCAACTTAAATAAAGCCAAGAAAGATGTCGATTATAGAAAATAAATTTATACTATACCAAAATAGGAATATGATATAGTTTGGACAAATCAGTCTCTAGACTTTTTATGAAGAATTCTAGTAGGACCGTACAGGACAAGTCTTTGGGAAAGGATAGAATCATTTCAATGAATATGTCAAAAAAGACACAGTGTGTACTTCCCAGTAAATGCAATTTCATATTTTAAAAGGAAGAAATATGATTAGCAATGAAAACAACCCCACCTCATCCTGCCCTAGATTAATACTTACCTACTCATAGAGATAGTTGACATCACAGGATAGCTGGGGGAGTCTATAAGAGACACCCACAGAAATTATCTCATTTGACCCTGGTATCAGGTGACTAGGAATCTAAGCTCTCCATCCTTTCCAATGTTACATGGCTAATTAACTAGGGAGTCAGTCCTCTAGTCTGCAGTCTGCTCACTTCTAACATCTGACCACTCTCTTTCCACTGCCTCTCAGACTGAGGCTTTATCATTATTCATTACATAAAAACCAAGTATCTTTTTGATAGTTCCAGGTCCTCAACTCCTCCTCCTCTACGATCTCATCAAATTTCTATTTTAGTTTCCCTCAATTTACAAATATTTTCATCGTAGTTTGCTTGTCATGTTCCAGTGATGGACCTTTAGCAAAAGCAAGGCTGGAATGTGCCTATAGGTAGAGAATACCACAGAAACTTCCTACTTTAGAAGCAATTAAATCTAGATTCCTTTTTGACCTTGCAGGGAAATTTAAAGCTCCACCCATTATCCATCCTGTACCAACAGCTTTCTCTATGTACAACATTGTGTCTTGAAAGAAAATGGAAACGTCCCATGCCTTTCTTGCTTGTCATGAATATCTTACCTAACAGAGTCATTAAAAATGAAAAACACTTGTACCATCTCTTCTTGCCTAACTGTTCTTTGCCTTGTCTGAATACACAAGGCTTGATGGAAACACAGTCCCCTACCTCATGAGACTTACTATTTCATGTGCATTACCAGAGTCTACATACCCTTAGCACCATGTCTGACATACACAAGACACTGAATTTGTGTACAATTGTTATTACAGAATGGGTGGAGCCCAAAAACCCGAAAAAATGTTATGAGCACTGTTTGTGGAAAAATATAAATTAGTAAGTACACAGCAGAGGAAAGAAAAGGATAAGATGAGTGGGTGACAAGGTCCAAATGGTAGCTTAGTAACCAAAAATGTTGGCATGATCTCTAATTATCAAGTTGCCTCATTTAGTCTTAAGAGCAGTTTCTATACAAATGAAACACAGGTATAAAACTTAATAGGATTAGTAAGACTTTTAAAAAGTTTTAAATATTTCTATACTTGTATCAGGAAATCCATTTTATTCTTTAGTTTCAACTACTTTTCATTTTTTCACTGAATTTTCCTAGCAAAGATTTGCTTTTATTCAATAAAGTAAAAACCACATTGCTGAAGACATCACACACTTTGGCTGCAGGACATAGGAAGCTCAATCTCAAACTGACCTGGAAACTTCCTTCCTGCTGGCTAGATTCACAGTGCTAGAAAGAGCTTTAGAGGAGACTGGGGGAGAAAAGACATCAATGGTCTTACCCAGTACTGTACCCAGCATGCTACAATAACAACCTGCTGGAAGAATTGCAACCACTGGTACCATAGTGCCATAACTGCTGTGAGCTAACTCACTGCTTTCTTATTGGATTTGAGGCTTGCTCCACAGGAGAGATTAACATTCCTGGTACTGTAACCCTAGTCAAAATTCCATGCCTGGGAGGTCATAGGCCCTAGAACAGAACCTACTATTTGCTGTTTTGCTAAATGGTCATACTGTCAAATTGTCTTCAAAATATTTATGTTTATACCCATAGACTTGGGATGCTCTTAACTTTGGTCAGAGAAGCTTCTTTTTGCAGCAGGCATCAATAAAGCATAATTTAATATTTTAACAAATCATAAGTTAAGAAGCTTGAGAGATGGCCCAGCAGATAAGAGCATATACTGCTTTTCCAGAGGACCAGAGTTCAGTTCCCAGCATGCACATGTTGGTTGACAATAGCTTATGACTCCAAATTTCTTTCTCTGTCTCTCTGTCTTTGTCTCTCTCTGTCTCTCTGTCTCTGTCTCTCTCTGTCTCTCTCTGTCTCTGTCTCTCTCTGTCTCTCTCTGTCTCTGTCTCTCTGTCTCTGTCTCTCTTTGTCTCTCTCTCTCTCTCTCTCTCTCTCTCTCTCTCTCTCTCTCTCTCTCTCTCTCTCTCTCTCTCTCTATTTCTCATAGTTTTCCTGAAAGATTTCAAGACCAGCTCCAGTTATCCTATCCATGTGTCATATTTTTCTTCATTTACCAGAATTACTAAATAAGTTCTACTTTTATGTCACTTAATCATTCGTGAATTAATTTTGTTGTCACAAATTTTTGATAGAAAGCTGAGACTTGTGGCATATATTTGTCCTATAAAATACCCTTTGATAAGAACATGTGTTGAAGGTGGTAATTGGATGCAGTAGGATGGTAATAAGACAACATTCTGGGAATGATGAACACTTTGTTTTCAGCTTTGTATTAATACAGGATTGACAGCAGCCAAAATGGTTCAGGGTCTTTATCTACATTGCTGGGCGGTGGTGGCATGACCTTTAATCCCAGCACTTGGGTGGCAGAGGCAGGCGGATCTCTATGAGTTTGAGACCAGTCTGGACTATGGAATGAGTTCCAGGACAGGCTCCAAAAAAAGTTCATCTTTGTTACCAGGATTTATTTCTTTGAATAGCAGATTTAGAACTACCTCCCTCTTCACAAAATACAGTGTAAATCTACTTGTAGAATTTTACAAAGAAAATAGAGAAAATGCCTCTTTGACCTAAAAAACTTTACTACACTAAATTTGACCCAAGTTTTAAAGTTGCCCCATTATTCACCAAATCAATAAACACTAGCTTGTATCTTATCTCTTGTGGAAAATGAAATATATAATTTTGCTAAAGCTCATCTACAGAGCAGATAACACCTGTTCCCAAGGGCTGCTACGATGACTAAAGAAGATAATACATCTTGTGGAAGTCAAAACATCTAATAAGTGCCTCGGCACCTTTGTGGCTGTGTCATAGTTAGCTTTAACTGTCCACTGGACACAGCCTACAGTCACATTAGAAGAGTGTCTCAGTTGAGGAATTACCCAGATCAGATTGGCCTGTGAGCATGTCTGTAGTGAGTTGTCTTAATTGATAATTGATGTAGGAGGGCCTAGCCCACTACAGGCAATTCTGTTCCCTTGGCAGGTGGTCCTGAGCTGTATAAGAAAGCTGACTAAGGATGAGACTTTGGGTGAGACAACAAGCATCAGGAATGGTTTCTGCTTTAAGCCCCTGCTTGCGTTCCTATCCAGATTGCCCCCATTGATGGACTGTGGCCTGGAAGTATAATCCAAATAAATCCTTTCCTTCCATGAGTGGCTTTTGATCAGAGAATTCTATGCACAACAAAAAGGAAACTAGAGCAGACTGTTATTGATGAATCTGGCTGTCGTTGCCTTCATTACAATCCATTCCTCCTCCTGACTTTCTATAACATCAAAAAAACCACTATGATGCCCAGTAGCAGGCAAACCAGCCTAAAAGAAAAAAATGACAAGCCAGCAACTAGAGACTTTATGCAATAACTTTCAATAATCATGTTTTTAAAGCAGTAACCACGAGTCTAAATTCTACCAACTGTTTAGCAAAGTAGTAAAATGTTTTCTGTTTCCCTTCAGAATTGTGGTGATGCTCCCAAAAAGCTCATTTAAAAAATCTGTCCTCGTAGTTGTGTTGAAGTAAATGGTTTAAAATTTTAATGCTTCCCTCTTGGTGTGTTAGCTATGCTTTAGCACCAAGGGCAAGTCTGGACGTCTCTCTAGGATCCCATCTGTTCCCTTGGGGCTTATATTAAGCCATAATCTACTTACCCTATGTGGGAAAATATTCCTATTACATTAAACTAAAATGCTGCATATTTTTGGTGTCCTGTTTTTCTGGGTAATAACTTAATAGCTGGTAAAATTCAGCTTTAGGAATATGTATTTGGAGTTGTGAGCTGTGAAAATGGTCTGGTCGTGGAAATCTGTCAAAGCCTCATAGAAGTCAGGGAGGATTCATGGTCTATAGAACCTGCTCATGAAGGAATCAGAGAGCAGGGACTCTGGTAGGCAGTAGTGCCTAGGAACAACCAAGAAAGTCAAAAGGCAAGAAGTCAGATACGTGAGTGTAAGGTCAGAGAGCATGAGAGACTGTATCAGGCCATAGAAGATAATGCCAGAAAGTCCTACCATGAATAACAAGAATGGCCTGAAGTTTGCATTTGACACAGCTCTCCAGCAGAAAGGTCTGAAATTGGAAAGACACCAATACTAACAAGGACCTCTGGCTAAATAACCAGTGTCCTGTTGGATATAACATACAAGAAATAATAATATTAGATTCTCCCTTAGGGCCTCTGACCTAGCCAGCCATGGGTTTGGGGTCCAGTTAACAATATCAGGCATGGCTTCTGTTTTGTAAAGTTGGCTTTAAATCCTAAAAAAGAGTAGTCCCTTATTTCTAGAACGTTCATGGCACTATTGCACTACTGTGTATCTTGCCAAACCAGTTATTACTGTAGCTTGCAGAGCTCACAGATGGGTAAGATAAATTATTACTTTTCTTCCCCAGAAGGGTGCACAGAACCTTCCAGCAGTATGAAAGCTATCCAGTGGAGACGAATCTTCAAAATCACTACCAGCTTGTTTTCTCCAAGTTCCATGACTCTGGTATGTGGTGTCTTCAGCAACAGAGTCTTGCTATCAGTTTCTGGCATATAACCAAGAGCAATGGCGATAAAGTCTAATGTTTGGGGTGTTCCATGGAACCCCACTGACCAACAGCTAGAAAAGAGGTAACCCATACCTGGAATAGGACTTTTTATTTGATAATCTATGGTGCCTAAGAGAGGCGTCATCCTCCATTATAGGATAACTCCACTTATGCTCTGTGTGGTGTGTGTGTGTGTGTGTGTGTGTGTGTGTGTGTGTGTGTGTGTGTGTGTGTTTTAGGAAGCTTCTATATAGTATGCTTCTATAGGACTTCGACAGTAGTATATTTCCATACTGCTCTTTCAGAGGACTTTAGTGTTAGCTATCCCTCTTCATAGCATTCCTCTCTGCCCTACCCTCCCATCCTCACCCCATTTTACCCTTCCTGTTTCTTTATTAATGTTCCCCCTCATATCACCTATGTTCTGTTTTTTATCCCATGGGAAATTTTTCCCATGATCCTCACTGCTTACCTGACCTTTATGAGTACTCCAATTTTCAGATACTGAAAGATTTAAAGCTAGCACCCACATCTGAGAGAGGACATAGTAATAATCCACCCCAGAAGTTCTTACCTTTAGATCCATCTACTAGTTCACCTTTTAAGCCTCATCAGAGAAACTTCCTTTTACAGTAGATGGTGATTAATACAAAATCTCGCAACTGCTCAATACGCTGAAAATGCTCAGCTCTGAACGCAACAGCTATATGACATTCCTTCTTCTATAGGCTCAGAGGTCATTATAGGAAAAAGAGCAAAAGATTGTTAGTGCCAAAAAGAAGAAGTGGATATCTGCAGAGAGCATTTAGCCAACTCATTGTGTTTAAAAAAAAAAAAAAAAAAAAACACCTCATAAAGTTGGGGGGAAGGGGAGGGAGGATAGGGAAGAAATTCAAGAGGAGGGAATGGGGGATGCATTTGATCAAAACACATTATATGCATGCATAGAGATCTCAAATAATAAGGGAGTTCTTTTTAAGGACTTTAATCTTCTCTTTTTTGTTATCTGACATAAGCAATAATGAAAAGAAAAAGCCTTAAAACCCCCTTAGCTGCTGGATTGCTAACTCTTGGCCTCTTCAGTGCCGTCAGCCGGTTTCTAAACACTAGTGTTCTTACCCTCTCAGATCATTTTGATTCCAACCATGTTTTATCTAGTCACCCTGAAGATTCCTGACCTTCCTTAGGTCTCATTCTGAATTTCAGTCTCATTAACCATGTGTTTACAGAACAGCACAGGAACATTTGATTACCCTTAGCCAATTCCTCATCAGAATCAACAACCATCCTTTTTTTCCTCTCCCCTACTTTCGCCACCCACCTCATTGTGCCCAAGGGAAGGTTTTCAAAACCCGTACAAGCCAGATCTCAGCATAATATAAACAACACATATGCCAGCATGTTGCTTTTCACATCAAATTAACTGAGAATAAAAATATTTCAAAATATATAGAATACTATAAAAGAGGAATGTGAGAAGAGGGGGTAAGGAGAAAAAAAGAAAACTAAGGTGATGATTCTGTAAATAAGTTGGAAGACGGACCTCTTCCAAGTACTCCACCATTAAAGAACCTTCCATTGCCTGCCTTGCATCTTCTATAGACAAGCATGTTCTTAAAGGGCCATCTCACACCGCATATTAGCCTCTGTTGACAGGCACTGTGGAATCTTCATGCTGATTAGGTGAATGCGTTAGTAAATATGCTCTGACACTGAGAGAAGCCATAGGACTTTTCAAACATGCCAAAGATTAGAAACTAAATCTAACTTCTTTCCTTATTCACCAGTGAAAACACAACTTCTGTTGTGCTCCTCATATCTACATCTTCCACTTCTAAACCACCACTGGTCTCCTGAAACTATTCATCAATTTATACATAAGTATGGTAATGAATCAGGCCCAGCTCTTGCTTCTGAGAGTGCTTGGATTTATCGGGAAAAAAAAAAGGTTTTATATAAATAAAGATTTGGTGCTTAGATCTCACACGTGCATGAAACTACAGGGCTTCAAAATTCAGTTTCCATTTGGACCCAGAAATTTAATAATATTTAAACACCACATAAAGAACCCAGTGCATTGGAAACTTCCTGGAATCTATGACGGTGACCCTAGTGGGGCCTCTTAATAAATTAATTAAATAAATAAAATAATGTTAAAAAAGAAAATAGACTTCACCTTATTGGAATCTTGCTGTGTTTTACATAATCTTTCTGATCAGTAGGCAACGAACAATTGACTTGTACATAAATAAGATGGTAATTACATTTCTTCCCTCCATGTTTTTGTTAGGTAAAGACAAGAATTCACTAGAAGGCTTCAGAGTGGGACATGTGGGGACTGGAATCATGAGCTCTGTAACCTTGGGTTCCAGGTATTTCTTTAAGTACCTCTTGAAGCCACTGACCCATCTGCTACAAAGAAGACCTAGAAAATAGGCCCCTAGAAAAAGTAATTTAAGTTCTTTTCACTGAGAAGCAGTAGGTGTGTGATGATTAACACTATGGCAGGCAGACACTATACTACTCCCTAATATCAAATTCCTACTCCACCATCTTCTCAATATATAACCTTGGCACACTTCTCAAAGTGAGAATACTCTTCTTCCCATTGGAAAATTTCAAAATTGCCTCTTTATTACCTACAGTGCTATTTTCGTTCATCCATGCAATGAACCTCTTTGTATCCCATGCTGAACTTCAGAAATACAAATATGAATAAGACAAATTCTATGCCCACAGACTACGTCAGGAGACAAACACGTACTCTGTGACCATAATCAAGAAAAGCACTGGATAAAGAAAGCAGCAGGGGGCCAAGGGTCACCAGCTCTGTCTAGTGAGCTTAAGGAAAGTACTGAAGAAGAGCTGCCACTTTTACTGAGAATGGGGAAGTCAGTGCAGTCCCAAGGCAATGCAGGGCTACAGCATGCTTAAACACACTGCATCTGAGGGACTGAGGGACTGAGGGACAATCTGGAATGACAGACACACAGCACAGCATGCCCAGCACCAAGCACCCATGAGGAGCTGAACAAGACAGAGGCAGGAGATACTGAAAGTTCTCCCATAGCTTACCTCTAAGTTGGGACTATATCTGTGTGTCTGAGAACTGCCTGAATGAAGAAACGTGACTCTGGGTATGATCAATGGCAAAGTGGGGAAACAGAACAGAACTGGACAAGTTTACAGTATCTATCCCCAGGTGACATATCAAGGAACAGGGCTTCCTACCACAGCATTTGGGTGGGATGCCTGGCTTAATGAAAACCTAGGGTTTATTCTAGTTTGGACACTTGAATTGTTATAGCTGTATTAAATTATAAAAGGCCATGGTGAAAGACTTGTGATTTTGAAACAACCGAGGCCCAGGGAGGAAACCAGTATGTTTTAATGGCATAGTTGTTAGAAAAGTTCTGGGACAAGCACTTGGGACTCTGAACAGTCTTTTTTTATTCTTCACTACTCTTAACTTGCTCGTGTTTTTTGTAAAAGATTGCTTTTATCATGAGAGCAATTAAATGCTTCTTTCTCCACCAGCTTTCTTCTCCCATCATTTACCTGACATTCTGTTTACCTGGTTACATTCCACCATGTAGAAAGGAAGCCTCTCCAAGGCAAAGGTGAATTTGAGCCTAGCCAGTGGTCAGCCTCTGGTTGATTCCTAATTAACTGAGATAAAAGGAATCAAGGGTTATTGTTATTGAGTTTTTCAAAGCTCTCTGTTTACATTATATTACCAAGCATTTGGCAAGAAGAATGTGTTTCATCCTTCTGAGATCTGAGAATGACAATGGGATAGATGACAGATATCAAGAAAGTCAACCCCTGCCTTCAGGCAGGAGCCAGACTTTAGGGCGTTTTTCCAAATCCCGAACTAAATACAGCAGCAATATAAGAGGAACATATTAGAAAATGATATTGCTAGAGGGTTCAGAGTCCAAACACTTTGTGAGTAATATCCTTGTATAGATCCTACGCAGCTGAGTATGTCTGAGAACCTCCACATTAAGACATGATGAGATTGCTTCTCCATAGATGAGGTGACAAAGAGAACTTATGACCATTACAATTCTCACTCATACAGCCTGGAAGCTGGTTATGATCCTGTGGAGGTGAGAAAAATGAGGCTATAAGAATCTCACATACCTCATAAACTAGCATTCTCATAGCAAAAGAACAGAGGGAAAAGAAAATGCCGTGTGTGATGGTATACACCTGTAATCCCAGTGTTTCATAGGTTGAGGCAGGACAGTAACAATTTTGTCGTCATTTTGGCCTATAACAAGACCTTGCAGGCACTAAGATCGGTAATTAAGAAATGGGACCTCTTGAAACTAAAAGACTTCTGTAAGGCAAAGGACACTGTCAGAAGGACAAAACAGCAGCCCTCAGAATGGGAAAAGGCCTTCACCAAGTTCTCATCTGACAGGAGCCTAATATCCAAAATATATAAAGAATTCAAGAAACTAGACATCAAAAACCCAAATAATCCAATTCAAAAATGGGGTACAGATCTAAACAGGGAATTCTCAACAGAAGACTCTCAAATGGCCAAGGATCACTTAAAGAAATGTTCAGCATCCTTAGCTATCAGGGAAATAGAAATGCAAATCAAAACATTGAGATTCCATCTTACACCTGTCAGAATGACTAAGATCAAAAACACAAGTGACAGCTTATGCTGGAGAGGATGTGGATCAAGGGGACCACTCCTCCACTGCTTGTGGAAGTGCAAACTTGTACAGCCACTTTGGAAATCAATATGGTGGTTTCTCAGAAAATTGGGAATCGATCTACCTCAAGACCTAGCTATACCACACTTTGGCTTATACCACAAGGACATTTGCACAACTATGTTCATAATACCTTTATTCATAATAGCCAGAACCTGGAAACAACACAGATGTCTCCCAATCAAAGAATAAAGAAAATGTGATACATTTATTACACAAAGGAGTATTATTCAGCTCTTAAAAACAGTGACATCAGGGAATCTCCTGGCAATTGGATGGAACTAGAAAAGATCATCCTGAGTGAGGTAACTCAGACCCTGAAAGACAAACATGGTATGTACTACCGCATAAGTGGATATTAGCTGTAAAGCATAGGAGAAACATGCTAGAACCCACAGACCAGAGAAAACAAATAACAAGGGGGGCTCAAGGGGGAAATGCATGAATATCACTATTAAGGAGAAAAAAATGGCATTGCCAGTGGACAAAAGGAGGGGCCTGAAGGGAGACTGGGGACAAGAACAGGAGTAATCAGGTGGGGTGAGGATGGAGGGAAAGAGTATTGAGAGAGACAACTGGACTCTGGGAGCTTTCTTGGAATGAGCTAGAAATGTAGAGCAGTGGAAACTCCCAGGAATCTATGAGGGTGACCCCAGCTAAGACACCTAGCAATAGGGGATACGAAGCCTAACTAGCCATCTCCTGTAACCAGGTAAGACTTCCAGTGGAGGGACTGGAACATCAACCCAGACACAAACCGTCCAATCTACAATTTGTCCTGCCTACACGCTGTGCTGGAGTAAAGATGGCACAAAAATTGTGGGAGTGGTCAACTAATGACAGGCCCAGCTCAAGACCCATACCCTGAGAGGGAGCTCACCCCTGAGGGCCAGGACGCAGAGGCAGAATACCCCAGAGACCTAGGATGGAACCAAACATGATTGAAAAAAAAAATGAAATCATAATCAGGATGCAGGGATAGGTCTGTGGTTCATGTGATTGTCAGGCAAGCATGAAAACCGGAGTAAAGAACCCCAGAAGCTCACATAAGTACTGGCTGTGTGTGGAGGCCGACCCATAGTTCCTCCTTGAAAGACAGAGAGAGGTGATCCTCAGAGCAAGCTAGTTAGAAAGACTAACTAGATAACAGACCAGCAAGCACTACCTTGAGAAAGCATGCTTCAGTGAATAAAGTGGAAGAGTGATTGAGCGTGATTGATTAATGATCACAATTTCAGTCTTCTGTAGGCATGCATGCACACTCTCCCACGCATTAGTCCATACACATGCAAAGATATGCATATACTCATATGTACGCTACAGGGAGAGAGAAAAAGATGAAAATGGGGGAAAATGAAGTTATACTGAGCTTAGAATATGAAGAAGATTCCTACTCTCTAGAATTTGTGAAAAGGATTGTCATCAAAGCCTTCTTCAATTTGTTTATGTCGTTTTCTACAAACTTTGAGCAACTTTTCATTGCCCTGCAAGGCTGAAGGTTTATCTAGATTGGGCCATAGGTTTGGCCTGTGAGTAGGTGGATACGTTTGGCTAAGTCAAGATGAAGTACAGCAAACCAGCTACAAAGCTGAGCGACTGCTTGAGTGTGACTCTTCAATGCCCATGAAGCTCATGTGTGAAATACTTGTGGAAACCTTAAGGGCAGGTTCTACTGGTTGGTCTGTGAGTCATGGTGGGTATGGCTCAAGGAGAATAAAAAAAAAAATCCAAGCCCTTCCTCCTTTCTTATATTGTTTTCTGATCATGCAGTAATAATGCTCCAGCATGCATCTCAGGAATTCAGTGTTGTCTTATCACTGGCCTAAAACTAGGGGATTTGCCCAATTACAGATTGGAACCCTTACAACTATGAACATAAACCTTTTCTCTTTATATTCTTCATCTTGGGCAGGATTTCGCACAAGGACAAAATGCTGACTGACAGCTGCTTTCTCTATTTTACTAGAAAGATGCTGACCTTGTAACTTCATCAGGCTGAATCCACAGCTACCTCATAACTTACCCTAAAATGAGAAAAGATACCATTCACCAGGTGTGCTTAAAACACTGCACTAAAGAATGCCTTCTTGCCAGGCGGTGGTGGCACACACCTTTAATCCCAGCACTCTGGAGGCAGAGGCAGGCGGATCTCTGTGAGTTCGAGTCCAGCCTGGGCTACAGAGTGAGTTCCAGGAAAGGTGCAAAGCTACACAGAGAAACTCTGTCTCAAAAACCCCCCAAAAAATGCCTTCTCCCCAAGACAACAAAGATTCTTTCCACCTAATGGGAAAATTCCCTGTAACAATAAAAAATAAACAGTGGGGGCTGGAGAGATAGCTCAGAGGTTAAGAATGCTTTCTGTTCTTGCAGAGGACCAGGGTTCAATTCCCAGCACCCACATGGAAGCTAATAATCATCAGTAACTCCCATTCCAGGGGATCTGACACCTTTCCCAACCTCTACAGACTCCCACATTCATGAGGTGTATGTACATCCATACAGACAAAACACACATAAAAAAATTAATAAATGTTTTTAGAAAAAATAGACAAAACCTAGGAAAGATAGTTTTCAAAATATTGGAAATCAGACAAGAGAGGACAGTGATCCCCAGAGAGCAGGATAATTTGGGCAGGAATTGTAATTGTCCCACTCTGAGATGGCCAATGAAGGAGGAAGAAGACCTGGCAGATGCATTTGCTTTAGGAAATGAAGCTGGACATCTTGGGAACCAAGGCAGCTAAGGAAAAGAACAACAAAAGTGAGAAGAAACTGCAGAGATCTGAAAAGATTTGCCCGCAGTGAAATACTGATCGGCACCTGCTCGGGTAAACATGCAGGACCGAAACAAGGCCCACCCAAGTGGAATCAGAGTGACGCCTGGCTTCCACAAGCACACCACACTGCTCTAAACTCACAGGGAATTCGCTGTAATATGATAAAGAAGTCTATTTTCAGTCATAGAAATTGTCACCTTCAGAGTGAGCACCTAACATGTCTTAAAAGGGATGCAACCACCTCCAAGCAAAACAACCTGCATTTCAGAACACACTCCAAGGACACGGACAGAAATGCAGAAATATCCAGCAGTCAACATGGTAAAAAATTCACATCTGGCATCCAAACACACGTGCAAAGAAGAAGGAAAATAAACCCATAATGAGGAGAAAGAAATCAATTAATCACAACCACACAGAACTAAAATAAATCTTAAAGTCTGAAGGAGAGGCAATGGGAACAGCTGCTGTAACCATTCTCCATATGCTAAACGCCACGTAGAAAAGCAGAAGGTATTTTTAAAGACCCAAATTGTTCTTCTAGAATTAAAACCTCAACTGTATGACATAAAAAAAAAATACTCTAGTTGAAAAAAAAAAAGCAGCATTTAAAAACTGAAGAAGAGAAGAGCAGCAAATTGGACGACAACGTAACAACAGAAACAATCCAATTAAATTGCAGAAATAAACCGCATGGGAGGAAAACAAGGAGGATGAGGACAAGAAGGAGGAGGCAAGATAAACAGGAGGGAGAATAGGAAAAAAGAAAGGGGGGAGAAGAAGAGGCAGGAGCATCCAGGATCATAACACACAAGTAAAAAAAATCTTCAAAACAGGAAGATTAATGAACAAAATTTTTCTACAAGTGATGAAAACTATAAATTCATAGAGTCAAAAACCACAATGATTTTTTGCATGAAGAAAATTACACTAAGGCACGTTATAACCAAATCACTCAAAACCAAGGATAAATCTAATTCATAAAAGCAGACAGAAAAAGATATCCAGTTTATAATATAAAGGCAGTTGATTCATGAAAAGGCATAACAACCATGGACATGTAATACATTTTAAAACAGATTCCAAAACTACAAAGCAAACACCGATAGAAATGTAAGGAGATAATGGGCTTCAAAAAGCCAGCTCATGCACCAAGGATGGATCCTGAGCCTACTGACAAGGGGGGGGGGGGGCTTAAGCAGATCAAGCTACACAACTGTCTCGATTATGCAGTGGGTCTAGTATGGTGGAGCATCCTGCACAGCCTTCACACAGGGGAAGGAGCTTGGATTTGCCTCAACTGAATGTACCAGGCTCTGCTGACTCACCATGGGAGGCCTTGCCTTTTCAGAGGAGGGAATGGGGGATGTTTTGGGACAGGGAAGGCTGAGGGAGAGCGGGAGGAGGGAAGAGAAGGAGATCTGGGGTTGGTATGTAAAATGAATAAAAATGTTCTTAATTAAAAAAAAGAAATGCAAGGAGAAAGAATTCCATAATTAACAAGAGGAGAAGAAAGGAGCCAGTGAGAGGGATACACAGGTGTCTGAGGATACTTCTAGGGCTTATGTTTTTAATAAATATTCAAACTGTGGTCATGAGTTTATTCTATTTTGCTTACACTGGAATTTATTAAAGTCTACACCTCTTATATCAGTACCTAAGGTTATGAAATCATTGTAAGAACATATATGTCTTTGCTCTGAATCAATACCTTATCTCTGGTTCTCCTTATGAAATATCTGGGGAAAAATCATTGTCAACAAATACCTTACCTTGTCCATATTCCATACCAGTTATACATAAAAGTAAGTCCTTTATATATTTGCAGAAGGTGAGTCATTTGTTAAAACATCACTTAGAGGGGCTGGGGATATAGTTCATACAGAAAAGTGATTCCTCACAAACCTGAGGACCTATTTGATCCTCAGGACAAAGATAAAAATGTCAGGTATGATGACATGCTCTTATAATCCCAGCACTGGGGAGGTAGAAACATGAGAATCCAGGGGCTAGCTAACCCACCATTATTGTCTAATTAGTGAGCTTCAGGCTAATGAGAGACCCCAGCTCTAAGCATCTGGATAATATGTATGAGGATGATACTTGAGGTTTAGAGGGGGCCTCTACATGCATGTTCATGCATGCACATGTGCACAAATCCACACGCATGTGCATAACAATTTTAAATAAGTAAATAAAACATAAATCACCACTCCTCATCACTCAGAGAAAGGCTAGATCAATCCTGAAACCAGAAGTTGAAAAGCTGATCATTCTAAAACTTCAGAACTACTATGAGTCCATCTCTATACCTTGGTTACATAGAAATTTTTGGTTTTTAAAGCATACTGACTCTAGATTTTGATGTGACACATCTTAGCCTCCAGTGTGGTCAACATGTTTTGTTTGTTTGTTTTTTGGGTTGTTGCTGTTGTTGTTGTTGTTGTTGTTGTTGTTGTTTAAGGTAGAGGTCTGCTTAAGTGATGCTAAGGTGGTGAGATTCTATTTGAATAGTATTACTCTAATGAGGCAATTCCACGGAGTCTGTCTGATAGTCAAAAGGATTTATTTTAGGTCAATTTACAACAAACAAATGGGGGGGGGGGGTTGGTCACAGGGTCCAGGAGAGGTGAGGTGCATGGTCTAACGTGTTTCTCTGGAAAGCTCTGCCCTGGTCTGTAGTCTTAGCACCCAGCCTCCAACACAGCGAGGTAGCCGACAGAGAGTTGAGCACTTATGCATTTAAGTTCTTAAGGGGTCCCATCTCGGCCACGCCAGGCCCCGGGCAGGGGCAGGTACCTAGCAGTTACCTGGGGCCTACTAGGGGCGGTGCTTCAGGGGTGAAGCACAGACAACCACCCCTACATCACTCCATTGTTTGAAAGATAAAAAAGGAAAAGAAAAAGAGAACTGTGGCTGATGTCTGTACTCCAAATGAACGTGGTGTCCCTTAGTGTCCATCACCCTCCCTGGAATGAGGAAGACATTTCTCATATTGATAGGCAATAAATCTATCCACAGACTCATCTTGCTTAGAATCTGTATTATCACTATCTAATGTATTCAATCACATTTCTGTTTCTAGGAGCAGATGAAAAGGGGAATGCCTGGGATTCTAAATTAATTCCTTTTATTCCTTTTCAAGACACAGCTTCTGCACTGTAGAAGGATATCTTTGCTCCCTGCTCATTTCTTATTTATAAGTCAAACTCTCTGTTTGAGGCATCTCCAGTTCTTCCCCAAAGCTAAAAGATTTCAAAGAAACTGAAGCCTAGATTTTTTTTCCAAAGTGCCTAGTGATTCACTCCTTAAACATCCATACTACTTTGAAATTAAATTAAAAAGAAGTCAGTATGTCCAAGGTTAACTCCATATACCACCTCTATGTCTGAAAGGCTGCTAGCTCAATACAGTTATTGAAATAGCACTCTGATTCAAGCAGTGGAAATCCAGTCCAAGTCGGCTTATATAAAAAGAGAGAAGGAATAAGGAAACAGAGAGACAAAAATAAATGTCTCCTGCTCACACATGTGTGTGTGCATGTGTGTGAGCATGTGTGATTGGGCACATGTTTTATTCATATCTGCTTTTTTTCCTGTAGTTTTTATCTGTGTTTCTCTACTACACATGGGCCTTCTTCTACATACCTCTGTATATACCCATAAGCATCTCCAGACTTAATCTGTCCACACAATGATGAGAACAAGAACACTGTCTATTCGAGCCTGCCTCAGGCTCTGCTGACTCCTCATGGGAGACCTTGCCTTGGAGAAGGTGGGAATGGGGGTGGGTTGTGGGGGAAGGCTAGGGGGTAGGAGGAGGGAGGACAGGGGAATCTGTGGTTGGTATGTAAAATGAATAGAAAACCTCTTAATATAAAAACAGAACACTGTCTATTAACTTCTAATTTGAAATATGTCAGGAAAAGACTTTGATACTCTTCCCAAAGAATATGATGTTATGATTTTCAATCTCTATTTCAACATCATAGTTTAGATAAAGAGAGAGAAAGAGGAAGGAGAAAGAGGAGGAAAAGCAAAAAGTATGGAAGGATGGAGGAGGAGATTAAGGTACCTAAGACCACTAAATGAATAGTTAGACATTGGGAAAAAACAGTCTAAATGGTAATCTTATACTTCATTTATAACCATATCCTCAAAATACACTAAAAGCATCTTCATTTTATACACATTACTTTTTTACCACAATCATCACCATTACCAAAGTAGGCATGCTGTAATTAACAAAGATGTCTTAATTACATGGTCCAAAGAAAAGTGGTAAACTACTTACAGTTTTATTTGACAGATCAAAACTTTTCTCCTCCAACTTTTAAAAGTTGAAAGCTCTACTACTCTAATGTGTAAATTCATACAATAGTTATCATAACCCCTTTATAAAAGATGGTAGCTTCTCACTTTCTTGACTATTAAAGTGTTGAGGCTCATATTTGTCTGTAAGTCTCAGGTTAAACAGTAATGTTTTTTTTTCCAAATATGGTCCTACTGAGAGAACTAGACAGCTTCTTTATAATACATTAATACTGTGACAACATCTCTTTTCCAAATTGTTGAACTAGGATTTTTTTTCCTGTGTCTGCTCCCGTTGTAGAAATAATGATGTCAGATGAGAGAGGACGTCTGCCGACAAGAAGACTAAACTCATATCATGTTATCATGTGGTCGTCTGTTAATGGGTCCTTCATCGAATGTAAATTTGGACCTTTCCTGGAGCCATATCCAGTGAACACTTCATCTTTGTTACCACTAGAATTGTCGTATGACCAAAATATTTTAGTCCAAGTTTTTTTAAACAAAATTTCAAAATAGAAATTCAAACTGGATTCATTCTTACTTACTGGCGGGCTTCATTTGCCCCATGGCTGGTATCCCTATAAGTAATGTTTATTAAATGCAACAAAGCAGCTTCATCACCCATTCTTCATCCATACAGAATTTTAGATTTTATGCACAAATCTAAGAATAGACAGTGTTCTTGTTCTCTTCATTGTGCGGACAAAATAAGAATATATGTGAATGTATGTGTATGCACATGGGGGGGGAGAGATAGATAGAGAGATAGAGAGAGAGAGAGAGAGAGAGAGAGAGAGAGAGAGAGAGAGAGAGAGAAGTTCTTCAGGAAAAAGAAGTATATGGGAGAAAAATAAATTAAGACAGAATGTATCCTTAGAATAATACTATATCATACTATGTGATAGTAAACATACATACTATGGTAGTTTTCTGGAGTAAAACCAACAAAAGCTAACAGAAGCCTACATAGTATTACGGAGTCTTAGTTGTGCTTATTTCCCTATACCAAAAATGAGAACTATCCTCTGAATCCACATGTTAACTTCTTTGCACTCTACATGTTGCAAACTACCGCCCTAGCCTCTCAGTTCATGTACCCAAATATTTCAATCCATAGGTTGCATGCAGCCACCCACTTTTCCCATTGCCTTCTTTCTCTAACTCTTCTCTGTTGTCTGTGAGTAGAAAGCTTATTTTCTCAATTGCTCTGGGTATAAACTTATGCATAGTCTTCCACTCATTTGACGCAATAATGGATCTGCTACCCTATAGAATCTGTTAAAAGAGTATAATGAGTCATTTGCAATTCCATTCCCTGATACCAGTTAACATCAGTGGAGAAAGGTGGATGGATGGTGGCTAATGAGTGCGTTCAAGGGAGAGATGGATAAGCTATGATTGTGCATCCATGGTAACCGTTCTACTGAACAAACCCCAAAGGAATGTTCACACCTACTTAAAACATTCCTGAAATTTTAGTACATACTTAAAATATTCATGAAACTTGTTTGTTTTTTAGTCTCACAATGGTCACAAAGGAGACCACAAACATATAAGGCATGAAAGGTGATTAAAGCCAGACACTCCTTCCATAGTTCTATGGGCAGAGAATGTATCTGATAAATTTTGACTTCTACAAAGTACTGACATTGTACTTCATGCACAAAAAAAGTTTAATGAGATTATGTATTTGCTGAATCAAGGCATTTCTACTAAAATTAAATGTGATCAATAAAGTATGAACTGAATTCTATCAGTGAAAGTTTATTTTCTACAAAAAGCCAACTTTTATCACACTGTATGGAGGAATGATTACATGTATGCAGTTACTGGCCATAAAAATTTGTTCATCATGCTTGGAGAATTTTTAGCAAATGTTTACTGTATATCATAACGTCTAGTAATTGAATTTCTGAAAATTTATTTTACAGATAAATGTATCCATACACAAAAACAAAGAAATGTACACATAAATATTTGCTGCATTCTCTTTTAAAAAATAAAACCAACCCATATGTCCATTACTAAAGGACTAGTTAAACAAATAATAATTACTCCATATATTTCTAATATAACAGATATTGTATTTTCCTTGTGTGGCAGATAAACTAAGCTCATAAGTGGTTCACACCTATAATCCCAGCATTCATTCAGAAGGCTAAAGGAGAAGCATGACTACATGTTCCTGGCTTGCCCGGGCTATACAGTTAAGTTTCAGATCAGCCAAGGCTACATAGTATGTAAGACTCTAGCTCATAATAATATATGTGCATGTATGTATATGCACATAGGGAGAGAGAGAGAGAGAGAGAGAGAGAGAGAGAGAGAGAGAGAGAGAGAGAGATTCTTCAGGAAAAAGAAGTATATGGGAGAAAAATAAATTAAGACAGAATGTATCCTTAGAATAATACTACATCATACTGTGTGATAGTAAACATACATACATACATACTATGGTAGTTTTCTGGAGTAAAACCAACAAAAGCTAATAGCCAAGGATTTAAATATGGGAGATATACATTTAATTTTCAACTCACTGTTTCAATTTTTATTCTGTGTTATGGTCTTTTATTTCATCATTTTAAAGCACTAGACCAAAAATAATTTGTAGTATTACAAATATAGAAGGAGCATCAGTAATCATCAACTCAGAAGGGAGAAGCAGAAATTGCCTTACCCGGGGGCACACAACTGTTTAGTGACAAAAATTCCAGTTGGGGCCAAGTTCCTTAAGTAATCTGCATACTACATGCCATTGCCTGAGCATGTGCTGCACATAAGCAATTAGCAACATTATTTTAGGCACATCAGATAGAATATCTCAAATTCTTATAAGAACCCTTCAAAGAACATGCTGGAAAACTGGTTTTCATTAATCAGGGCTTTTTGTAAAAGTTGAGCAATTCTATCCTGGCTGCAAACAATATGAATCATCACCTAATTTACATATATGACCTCTTATCTCTATTATTTCATAAAGGTAAAATATTTCTACTGATAAATAAGGAAAGCAAAGACCTTGCTGATAATCCAATAGCTGGTATATGTTAAGCCTGAGATGCCAACTCTAAACTTCACAATTCCTTGAGACTATTTATAATATGATAGAGTGGTTTTGAAGTTTTGTCTGGCTACTATGACAATGTATGAGTTAGCCATTACATTAAAAAGTCAGTATGACTCCTGTGTGTTCCATGTACCTCTTTCTGATTCTGGAGCCAAAAATCTCTTTACCCAGCATTGACTACTGATGAGCAAAACCTTGGCTCACTAAGGGAAAATTAACACTGAAAACACTGCTGAGTTCAAGTAAAATTCTGTGCACACAGAGCTTCTTCTCTTTTGGAAGGGATTTTAAAATTCCCCAAACAAAAATCTTAATGTTGCAAACTAATTACTGTGCATCTGCTACAATAATTACTATATTCAGTAATTTACAATTCAATTCTTTTAAAATTGGGCTCCACAGAGCTTTCAATGACAGGTATCTTAGTTTCATGACTCAACTCAAATTTTTTTTCATCCTCAACTGTATGCTTCCAACTTTGTACATGGACAACACCCAAAAGAGCCATGGCGTTGTCCCTTCCAAGACCTACAGTTTTACAGTTTCCAATCTGGCCCTGGGACCAAGCTGTACAGTTTAGTCTTATTTCTATGTTGATACTTAAACAAGGAAAATATTGCCAGATAGAGTTAAATTTTTCTTTTGCGCAATGATATCTCTTTTTAAAGGGTGTGTGTGTGTGTGTGTGTTTGTGCAGGTATCCATGGAGTCCAGAACTGGGCATCAGATTCCCTAGAGCTGGAGTTTGTGAGCCACTGGACCTGAGTGCTGAGAACTGAACTCCAACCCTCTGAAGAACAACATGCACTTTTAACTGCAGAGACATCTCTCCAGCCCCCAAAATAACATCTTTTAAATAGGTGCATATACAATTTATTTCTCATGAAAATTATACAATGTCAATTGATTTTCTATTTTAGGCATTGCTGCAACTGTTGCTACACGTGGTACTTTGTTATGTAATATAGACCCTATGCCACCTTTAGTCTAACCGTGATTATTTAAAGAGATGCAGATAATAAGAAAACAATCTCACTGTCTTACATACTTCTGCTGAGTTGTATATATCTCCTTCATTCCTTTGTATATATCCACACTTGCACCTTCTACCACTGCCTGCTGCCCCTTGTGGGGCTTCCTATGTTTACCATAGTGCAAGTCGGCCAGTGATGGACTTAGTTCAGACTTTACGGATCTCAAGAAGTCACTGTTTCATTTCCATTGTTTAAAGGTATTTCCTTTAGTATGGGACTCCATGTTGAGTTTCTTTCACGTTGCTTTGATGCTGTGGCTCCTACATCTTCTCGCTCGCGTTCTTTCCGATGACCAGTCTGCGGCACTGCCCGTCTTCGTCTCACTGTGGGTGACCTATCTAGTATCTGCTGGCTAGTTTTCTCTTCGTCACTTGTTTTGTGCCGTTTCACCATGGATTGCCTCTGTAGAGTTGTCTGTGTTTCTGATGTTTGGAGTTCTTCAAGCTTCTTGAGTTGATCAGTTGACAGTTTTCATAAATGTTGAAGATGTTTTGGATGTTATCTCTTTAAATGGTTTCTACCCACACCTCTTGCTTGTTTTGTTCAGTGATTACAACAGTACAAAGGCCTTAGTTACTTTCTTACTTCTGCAATAAATTACCCTGACTAAGACAAATTAAGAAGGAAGGGTTTGGTTTTGAGAAGGCCAGGCAAACACCACGACAGGGTCCTAATAACTTAGTTAAGAACTAAGCCTCGGCTCCTGCCTCTTGAAACTGAACAGACTGTTTCTAAGGAAGCGATGAACAAAGGGCAATCAATCACAGACTCCCCTGATAGTAGGGAGGAGGAGAACTGCACGTACTAGGCCTGGGCCAGCCTCCAGGACAGCTCAAGGTAATGACCAAACACGGACAAAGCCTGGAACTTGTCCAGACCTGCCCCAAAATGGAAAAACTGTAACCTTAACCAGCCCCTGCCAGCCCTAGCCAATTAGAATGTATTAGTATGATTGCCACTCGAGTAAGCCAATCATATCTGAGATGACCTACCTGTCCCTGAAACTCCCCTTAGCTTTGCTTCGAAGGAGCCTGTGAGCATCTCTCACGGTTGCCATTTTGCCCTTGTGTTGGATGGGCAACACCAGCATGCTGGTGTCTTGATTCTTGAGATAATAAATGCTCCTGCATTATGTTGATGGTGGTCTTTTGTGGAACTTCTCCAGGACCCTGACAGTTAGGACTTAGCATTCCAGAGGGATACAGTTGTCATGGGGACGGAGACAGGGCAACAGGCAGGGAAGACATAGCTGCGGGAGGCTGGCTGGCCACCCACACTCAAGAAGCAGAGAGTAAACAGGAAGTGGAGCTACACTAGAAAGCCTCACCGTCCACCCCCAGGCCCCATGTGACCTACTTCCTCAGTGAGGCTCCCCTTCCTAAAGATTTCACAGCCCCCGGAAACAGCATCACCAGCTGGGGACCAAGTGTTCAAACATAAACCCGTGGAGGACATTCCGTACTCAAACTACCACAGCAAATACTGGACACCTTGAAGTTGTCATAAATCACTGATAGTCTTCCATTTCTCTTGCTGTTTCACTGGATAGTTTCCATCTATTGCTGTGTCAAATTCATTCAGGAAGAAGCTGTCATGGCTGGGTGTGTAGCTCAGTGATGAATTACTTGATTAGTGTGTGCAAATCCCTCGATTTGACACCCATCATTGCAAATATATATAATATTTAACATAATATTTAATATTTGTATATTTCATATGATATATAATATTTGTATATTTGGTATAATATACATGTATTAATATAAAATTTATGTAAATATTTTAAAGAGTCAACAGGCTCACTAGAATATATGCATATATGCTGTGGTATAACAAAAAAATGTTAGGAAAAGAATGTTATGACTATAGCCCAACACATCTATAAGTGACAATGTCATATTGTGATATCAGAAAGGCTGACACCCCTGGTTTAAGAGTTAGAGTCCTGTGCCGGGCGGCAGTGGCACACGCCTTTAATCCCAGCACTCAGGAGGCAGAGACAGGCAGATCTCTGTGAGTTAGAGGCCAGCCTGGGCTACAGAGCAAGATCCAGGACAGGCTCCAAAGCTACACAGAGAAACCCTATCTTTTTTTTTTTTTTTAATTTTTATTTTGCAATACAATTAAGTTCTACATACAGGCACAGATTCCCTTGTTCTCCCCCCTCCCGCCCCCCTCACCTTCCCCCCAGCCCGCCCCCCATTCCAATCTCCTCCAGGGCAAAGCCTTCCCCACACACTGAGATCAACCTGGTGGACTCAGTCCAGGTAGGTCCAGTCCCCTCCTCCCAGGCCGAGCCAAGGGACCCTGCATAGGCCCCAGGTTTCAAACAGCCGACTCATGCAATGAGCACAGAACCCGGTGCCACTGCCTGGATGCCTCCCAAACAGATCAGGCCAATCAACTGTCTCACCCACTCAGAGGGCCTGATCCAGTTGGTGACCCCTCAGCCATTGGTTCATATTTCATGTGTTTCCGTTTGTTTGGCTATTTGTCTCTGTGCTTTATCCGACCTTGGTCTCAACAATTCTCTCTCATATAAACCCTCCTCATTCTCGCTAATTGGACTCCCAGAGATCCACCTGGGGCCTAGTCATGGATCTCTGCATCCAGATCCCTCAGTAGTTGGATGAGGTTTCTAGCACGACAATTAGGGTGTTTGGCCATCCCATCACCAGAGTAGGTCAATTCGGACTGTCTCTCGACCATTGCCAGCAGTCTGTTGTGGGGATATCTTTGTGGATTTCTGTGGGCCTCTCTAGCACTTTGTTTGTTCCTATTCTCATGTGGTCTTCATTTACCATGGTCTCCTATTCCTTGTTCTCCCTCTCTGTTGTTGATCCAGCTGGGATCTCCCACTCACCCAAGCTCTCTTTCCCTCGACCCTCGCCCATCACTACCCCCACTCCTGTCCAGGCTGTTCATGTAGATCTCATTCCATTTCTCTGTCATTGGGCGATCCCCGTGTCTTTCTTGGGGTCCTGTTTTCCAGGTAGCCTGCCTGGTGATGTGAGTAGCAGTCCAGTCATCCTTGTTCCACATCTAGTATCCTGTTATGAGTGAGTACATACCATGTTTGTCTTTCTGAGTCTGGGATACCTCACTCAGGATGATTTTTTCTAGGTCCATCCATTTGTCTGCAAACCTCATGATGTCATTGTTTTTCTCTGCTGAGTAGTATTCCATTGTGTATATGTACCACATTTTGTTTATCCATTCTTCAGTTGAAGGGCATCTAGGTTGTTTCCATGTTCTGGCTATTACAAACAATGCTGATATGAACATAGCTGAACAAGTGTTCTTGTGGTGTGGTTGAGCATTCCTTGGGTATATGCCCAAGAGTGGTATAGCTGGATCTTGGGGGAGATGGATTCCCAATTTTCTAAGAAATCGCCATATTGATTTCCAAAGTGGTTGTACAAGCTTGCATTCCCACCAGCAGTGGAGGAGAGTTCCCCTAGCTCCACATCCTCTCCAGCATAAGGTGTCTTCAGTGTTTTTGATCTTAGCCATTCTGACAGGCATAAGGTGGTATCTCAGAGTTGTTTTGATTTGCATTTCCCTGATGATTAGGGATGTTGAGCAATTCCTTAAATGTCTTTCGGCCATTTGAGTTTCCTCTGTTGAGAATTCTCTGTTTAGTTCTATAGCCCATTTCTTAATTGGACTGTTGGGCATTTTGATGTCTAATTTCTTGAGTTCCTTATATATTTTGGATATCAGTCCTCTGTCAGATGTGGGATTGGTGAAGATCTTTTCCCATTCTGTAGGCTGTCGCTTTGCTTTGTTGACCGTATCCTTTGCCCTACAAAAGCTTCTCAGTTTCAAGAGGTCCCATTGATTGATTGTTTCTCTCAGTGTCTGTGCTACTGGTGTTCTATTTAGAAAGTGGTCTCCTATGCCAATGCATTCAAGACTACTTCCTACTTTCTCTTCTAGCAGGTTCAGAGTAGCTGGATTTATGTTGAGGTCCTTGATCCACTTGGACTTAAGTTTTGTGCACGGTGATAGATATGGATCTATTTGCAGCCTTCTACATGTTGATATCCAGTTTTGCCAGCACCATTTGTTGAAGATGCTTTCTTTTTTCCATTGTGCACTTTTGGCTTCTTTGTCAAAAATTATATGTTCATAGGTATGCGGATTAATGTCAGGGTCTTCAATTCGATTCCATTGGTCCACATGTCGGTTTTTATGCCAGTACCAAGCTGTTTTTATTACTGTAGCTCTATAGTGCAGCTTGAAGTCAGGGATCGTGATGCCTCCAGAGGTTGTTTTATTGTACAGGATTCTTTTGGCTATCCTGGGTTTTTTGTTTTTCCATATGAAGTTGAGTATTATTCTTTCCAGGTCTGTGAAGAATTGTGTTGGTATTTTGATGGAGATTGCATTGAATCTGTAGATTGCTTTTGGTAAGATTGCCATTTTTACTATGTTAGTTCTGCCTATCCATGAGCATGGGAGATCTTTCCATTTTCTGACATCTTCTTCAATTTCTTTTTTCAGGGACTTAAAGTTCTTGTCATATAGGTCCTTCACTTGCTTGGTTAGTGTTACCCCAAGGTATTTTATGTCATTTGTGGCTATAGTAAAGGGTGATGTATCTCTGATTTCCTTCTTCGCTTTTTTGTCCATTGTATATAGGAGGGCTACTGATTTTTTGGAGTTGATCTTGTATCCTGCTATGTTGCTGAAGGTGTTTATAAGTTGTATCAGTTCCTTGGTGGAATCTTTGGGGTTGCTCAAGTATACTATCATGTCATCTGCAAATAGGGAAAGCTTGACTTCTTCCTTTCCGATTTGTATCCCCTTAATCTCCTTATGTTGTCTTATTGCTCTGGCTAGAACTTCAAGTACTATATTGAATAAGTATGGGGAGAGCGGACAGCCTTGCCTCGTTCCTGATTTTAGTGGAATTGCTTTGAGTTTCTCTCCATTTAATTTGATGTTGGCTGTTGGCTTGCTGTAAATTGCCTTTATTATGTTTAGGTATGTTCCCTGTATTCCTGATCGCTCCAAGACCTTTATCGTGAAAGGGTGTTGGATTTTGTCAAATGCCTTTTCAGCATCTAGTGAGATGATCATGTGGTTTTTTTCTTTGAGTTTGTTTATATGGTGTATCACATTGACAAATTTTCGTATGTTGAACCATCCTTGCATCCCTGGAATGAATCCTACTTGATCATGGTGGATAATTGTTTTGATGTGTTCTTGGAGTCTGTTTGCCAGTATTTTATTGAGTATTTTTGCATCAACGTTCATGAGGGAGATCGGTCTGTAGTTCTCTTTCTTTGTTGTATCCTTGTTTGGTTTGGGAATCAGGGTAATTATAGCCTCATAGAAGGAGTTTGGTAATGTTCCTTCTGTTTCTATTGTATGGAACAATTTAGAGAGTATTGGTATTAACTCTTCTTTGAAGATCTGGTAGAATTCTGCACTGAAACCATCTGGTCCTGGGCTTTTTTTGGTTGGGAGACTTTTAATGACTGTTTCTATTTCGTTCAGGGTTATTGGACTATTTAAATAGTTTATCTGGTCTTGATTTAATTTAGGTATGTGGTAACTATCCAGAAAATTATCCATTTCTTTTAGGTTTTCCAGTTTTGTGGAATAGAGGTTTTTGAATTATGACCTGAATATTCTCTGGATTTCCTCAATGTCTGTTGTTATGTCCCCCTTTTCATTTCTGATTTTGTTGATTTGGATGCTCTCTCTCTGTCTTTTGGTTAGTTTGGATAAGGGCTTGTCTATCTTGTTGATTTTCTCAAAGAACCAACTCTTTGTTTCATTAATTTTTTGTATTGTTCTCTTTGTTTCTATTTTATTGATTTCAGCTCTCACTTTGATAATTTCCTGGCATCTATTTTTCCTGGGAGACTTTGCTTCTTCCTGTTCTAGAACTTTCAGGTGTGCTGTTAAGTCACTAGTGTGAGATTTCTCCAGCTTATTTATGTGGGCGTTTAGTGCTATGAATTTCCCTCTTAGTACTGCTTTCATAGTGTCCCATAGGTTTGGATATGTGGTGTCTTCATTTTCGTTTATCTCTAGGAAGTCTTTAATTTCTTTCTTTATTTCTTCCTTAACCCATTGGTGATTCAGTTGGGTATTGTTCAGTTTCCATGAGATTGTAGGTTTTCTGTAGTTTTTGTTGTTGTTGAAATCCAACTTTAGACCATGGTGGTCTGATAGAACACAGGAGGTTATTCCAATTGTTTTGTATCTGTTTAGATTTGTTTTGTGACCAAGTATGTGGTCGATTTTAGAGAAGGTTCCATGGGGTGCTGAGAAGAAGGTATATTCTTTTTTGTTAGGATGGAATGTTCTGTAGATGTCGATAAAGTCCATTTGAGTCATGACATCAATTAAGTCCTTTATTTCTCTGTTAAGTTTCGATTTGGGGGATCTGTCCAGTGGTGAAAGTGGGGTGTTGAAGTCTCCCACTATTAATGTGTGGGGTTTTATATGTGGTTTAAGCTTTAGTAATGTTTCTTTTATATACATGGGTGCCCTTGTGTTTGGGGCATAAATGTTCAGAATTGAGACTTCATCTTGGTGGATCTTTCCTGTGATGAGTATGTAATGCCCTTCTTGATCTCTTTTGATTGATTTTAGTTTGAAGTCTATTTTGCTGGATATCAGGATGGCTACACCCACTTGTTTCTTAAGACCGTTTGATTGGAAAGTCTTTTCCCAGCCTTTTATTTTTAGGTAGTGTCTATCTTTGAATTTGAGATGTGTTTCTTGTATGCAGCAGAAAGATGGGTCCTGCTTTCGTATCCATTCTGTAAGCCTATGTCTTTTTATAGGTGAATTAAGTCCATTGATATTGAGGGATATTAATGTCCAGTGATTGTTCATTCCTGTTATTTTTTGGTGGTGATGTGTGTGTACTTTTCTTCATTGGGGTTTACTGCTGTGGCTTTATCTATTGCCTGCGTTTTCGAGGGTGTATCTGACTTCCTTAGGTTGGAATTTTCCTTCTAGTGCTTTCTGTAGGGCTGGGTTTGTGGATAAATATTGTTTAAATCTGGCTTTGTCATGGAATGTCTTGTTCACTCCATCTATGATGATTGAAAGTTTTGCTGGGTATATTAGTCTAGGCTGACATCCATGGTCTCTTAGTGTCTGCATTACATCTGTCCAGGACCTTCTGGCTTTCAAAGTCTCCATTGAGAAATCGAGTGTTATTCTGATAGGTTTGCCTTTATATGTCACTTGGCCTTTTTCCTTTGCTGCTCTTAATATTCTTTCTTTATTCTGTACGTTTAATTGTTTAATTATTATGTGGCGAGGGGACTTTTTTGAGGGGTCTAGTCTGTTTGGTGTTCTATAGGCTTCCTGTATCTTCATAGGCATTTCCTTCTTTAAGTTGGGAAAGTTTTCTTCTATGATCTTGTTGAATATATTTTCTGTGCCCTTGAGTTGGTATTCTTCTCCTTCTTCTACCCCTATTATTCGTAGGTTTGGTCTTTTCATGGTGTCCCAAATTTCTTGGACATTTTGGTTCATGACTTTGTTGACTTTAGTGTTTTCTTTGACTGATGAATCTATTTCTTCTATTGTATCTTCAACGCTAGAGATTCTCTCTTCCATCTCTTGCATTCTGTTGATTATACTTGCATCTGAAGTTCCCAATCATTTTCTCAGATTTTCTATATCCAGCATTCCCTCTGTTTGTGTCTTCTTCATTTTTTCTATTTCCCTTTTCAGGTCTTGGACTGTTTCCTTCATTTGTTTCATTGATTTTTCTTGATTTTCTTTCAGTATTTTATTGTTCTCTTCCAGGACTTTTTTGATTTCTTCTAATTTGTTTGCCCTTTCCTCTAGTTGTTTACAGCGTTCTTCACATTTTTTTTGTCTTTTCCTCTACACGAGCCTCTAGCTTCTTCATGATGACATTCATAAGGCTATTTTCTTCTGCTTCTTCCAATTTCTGATGTTCAGGTCTAGGTGTTGGAGGAGGGCTAGGGCCTGGTGATGGTGTATTGCTATTCATTTTGTTGTATGTGTTTCTGCCTTGACGTCTGCCCATCTCCTTGTGGTTCGTTCTTGGCCTTATCCGCACACTTGGTTCAGACAGAGCTGACAGATTCAGGAAGTCTCTCTCTCTTGTCCAGATGGAAGCTCTCTTGTCCAAATTGGAAGTCCGGGGCAGGATGGGAGCTCTTGTTCAGAAGGGAAGTCCGGGGGAGGATGGGTGCTCTCCTCTCTCTCTCTCTCTCTCTCTCTCTCTCTCTCTCTCTCTCTCCTCCAGATGGGAAATCCGGGGCAAGATGGGAGCTGGGGGCCAGCCTCTAAGTCTCAAGAAGAGGCTTGGTGCTCGGGCAGATGGGCGTGGGGTCAGGGCGTGGAGACTGCAGGGTCTGCCAGGGGTCTTGGAGAAGGGAATCCTTCCCGGTGGGGCTAAAGGGAACTTGCCCAGTGACCAGAACCTGGGGCCAAGTTGGACAGGTCTTCCTGAGTGGCTGGTGCCCAGGTATGGGGTTGGGGGCAAGTTAGGGGACTCACCTGTGCTTCAGAAGGGAAGTCTGGGGCAAGATGGGAGCTGGGAGCTGGGGGCCGGCCTCTAAGTCTCAGGAAGAGGCTTGGGGCTCAGGCGGGTGGGGGTGGGGGCAGGGCGTGGAGACTGCAGGGTCTGCCAGGGGTCTTGGAGAAGGGGATCCTTCCCGGTGGGGCTAGAAGGGAACCTGCCCTGTGACCAGAACCTGGGGCCAAGTTGGGCAGGTCTTCCCCGGAGTGGCTGGTGCCCAGGGATGGGGCCGGGGGCAAGCTAGGGCACTCACCTGTGCTTCAGAAGGGAAGTCCGGGGCAAGATGGGAGCTGGGGGCTGGCCTCTAAGTCTCAGGAAGAGGCTTGGGGCTCAGGCGGATGGGCGTGGGGACAGGGCATCGAGAAACCCTATCTTGACCCCCCCCCAAAAAAAATAGTTAGAGTCTTGTAGCTTGGAAGATTGGGTTCAAATCCCAGAAAGTCTTCCACTCTTGTATCAGCTCTGGAAGTTGGATAGGTGTTTGATCTCCCAGTGTCTCTATTTCCATATTTCTAACACAGAGGTGATGAGAATACCTCATCTCCAAGTTGTATTACATGAGTTAATACATGTAAAGTACCTGTGCCTATCATCTAATGAGATCTACTTATGATGCCAGGGTTTCTTGATCTACCCACCATCACATCCTTTCAGAACAATCAACTAATTGAACATTTCCTATGGTCTCTACTTTTTATTTGTCAAGGAAAAAAATCCACAAACAATATCCTCTGAGAAACTCCCTAATGTATCAGTCACCTAACCCATTTTGCTCTTCTCCCCAGTGTCCACTGTAAGCAATTATAGAAAAATGGATTCAATATCCATTACGTTTGTTTGTTGACTAGGTAAGCAGAACTTTGAAGTGGAGCATGTTGTGGAAAAGTAAATAGATCAGAATGACTGTGCCACAGAGTACACATGGGGAAACAGGGAAAGCAGCCCTGAAGAGACTACACACAGGCTTTTGCATATCAACTCTTTTTTCTTTGCTTTATCCTGACAGGAAAGGGCTAGTGCACAAGTATTCCACAGTGTTCCTAAGGTTATTGTCATTCTACACACTCATTTTTAAATGCTCTGTCAAGGGCATTTCAACTTATTGCCACATTGAAACAAAAATCTGCTATATGATCATTCTAGAACATAAATGTCCTCTTTTTGATATTTCATAAACATCTTGAAATCTATACAATCCATAGTTCTCCTATACAAAGATGTTTCCTGTTATATAATGTCATGCTTCATGTGTATATATATACATATATATATATATATATATTCATATTTCACATAGTTCATGACCTAGTGTTCACTGACTATAAATGCCTTGATAACAGGGAAAGTATACTATTCATTTTTTCTTCATTGTGAGTGAGCAGCTAGCACACTCAGAAAATGGCAGAAAATGCTCAGTGGTACTCACTACTACTCACTACTAGGTACTCTTTGAATGAAGGGAACACTATATTAAATCATTGAACTCCCACAGAAATCACGTGCAGTAAGGGTTATCGACATGTCATCATGAAATGGAGAAGTAAAGTAACTTGCTCAGGATCACACAGCTGTGAGCAAAAGATCTTCACCTGGAATGTCCTTAACTGGTGCACCATTACGCTTCTCAGAGTGTCCTTCTACTGGAATGAACTCCTGAATTACAATCTAGTATCCAAGAACCACTGACTTAGTCAAACTACCTATTACTTAGAAAAAAAAAATAAACCTGAGACCCAAGAGTGTTTAGTTCAAGGGAACATAGTTTCTTTTTCATTGCATTGACACAGACATTAGTTAATACAGAGTATACAATGATAAGCATGTTCCTTGTATTGAGCTTAGAGAAAATAAGAACCACCCAAAACCCAGGACACTAACGTTCCTCCAGGGACTCTCTCCTCCATGCACACCAGAAAGGAGAAGTCAAGTGGGGGTCCCAAGGGAAGACTGTAAGAGCAACAGGAGGGACTTACAGAAGGTGAAATGAAGGCAGCTGATAGATCTTCCCTCCCCCCAAAAAAAGCACTTGTGAGGGGTTGCCTTTACTTGTTATACAAGAGAAAGGCTGCAAGGTGTTTGGTCCATGGGGAGAGCTCTTTTTTAGCAGAAAAGAAATTTATATCTCCACAAACAAACAGAATATGTAGAAGACAATGACATAGAAGGAGAGGAAATAGCTTGTTGAACTGGATGAGAATGGGATAGCATGGGGAAAGAACTGATGAGCTTGAACTGAACAGAATCAAAGAATCAAAACAAATCTCATCCATTATGAGGGAGAAGAAATGAATGTTTACCTACCCACAGTCTTGTTTCTTCCTCTACGGCAAGAAGTTTCAGGAAGCTGGCAGCCACCTGTGACAAGAAATGACACACATCATTTGGGACTCTCAAACTGATGTAATAACCTATGGCATCTATTAGCCATACTCAAATTTCAGGGCCTCTAGAATGGTCAAGATAACATGGAGGCACTTACAACCAGAGAACAAGAAGTTCAGTCCTGCTATCATCACACACACACACACACACACACACACACACACACACACTCACGCACACGCACACACATGAATCAGAAAGTGTTTAGATCTTCAATCTGTTACCTTAGACCACCCCACCCCGCTGCCACCAATACACGAAAAAGGTTCTGACTACCTTCTGAAGTCAACTTTTCTATATATAAATAAGGTACTCCTTAATTGAAGAAAGCAGACTGATGAGCGTTTCTATGTATTCTGAAGAAAGAGGGAGTATGAATACAAGGGTCCAAGACAGAAACAGAACTCAGTCATGTTCCCACTTGACCATTTCCTGTGGCCCAATACAACCTCTGCAAGCATCTTTCCCCTACCCATTTCAAACTTCCCAGCAGCTTCTTGCTCATCTTTAGGTGACTGAAAGAAACCTTAGGCAGGAAACACATCTACATCAATACAGCTAAGGGGTGCAGCCTGTCAGAGCACAATATTTCAGTCAACTAGAGAGTATTTTGCCTCTGCTACAGCTCCTTGTAGCCCCTGTGTCAAAATGTTTTAGATGCTTTGTGATTTGGAACATGCTTCCTCCCTCAGGGAGAAACTGGCAGACACAAGCTCTGACAGCCAGTCTTTCTTCGGTACACCCACATACCACATAGACATGCACCCGTGGGTCAGTTCCTCTCCCAGCTTGATCTCCTGCCCTGCTTTGGAGCCAGCAAGCTCTAAACAAATCCTGCTCTCACTCGGTTTCTTCTAATTTTTCTACTTGTAAAGCTCTACATTAAGACACACAATGAAAAATCAGATTATATTCTTTCCACTCCTCTTCTTTGGATGGCAAGAAAAGAAAAATCCTTCAGAAATTGCTGGAGCTACCACTGTTTGGCTTTCGATTGGTGGTTCTCTGGGATAAGGTGGGCAGCAGATGTGAGACTGGGTATCTAGTTACATCTGCATGGACATTCCAGGACTGTTATATTCACTACTGTTGTTATCAGCATGGTTTGTAGTCTTATCTCCTGTGGTCTTCTTGGATAAAGAATTGTTCTCATATATGCTGATAACAGTAACCTTTATAGAAATGAATACATGCTAAATGAGATACCTCCTTACAGACTCAGGGCCATTCAGAGCATAGTTTTCAGGTCTAGATAGTCACAGATAAGCCATTTAGAAAAGTACTGGGACCCATTAAAATGAAGGTCATGGGCTTCATTTAGCCCTCTTATCTCCATGTTCATAAATCTCTGAGCATCTCCATGCCCTGGGCTTTCTCCTCCTCATAGCCTCTAACATGTTGAAAGATTTTTTTGTATTTCTTCTCAGACATTTGATTATAATCAATGGAGAAGCAACACTGTTTGGAAAAATTGTAGTCTTGTCAAAAAAAATCATGTCAAGAAAGTACAGAAGTCCAAATAATCATGAAGGCAATGGGAAAACAAGGTTTTCAACATCTCTGCCAGACATCAACCCAGTGTCTACGTCTCACACACACACAAACTTCTCTAGACATCACCAAGATTCTACCTCGCTTCTTTTACTCTCCCCTGGCATCTCTAACTAGAATCTCTACCTCCTGGGATTGTAGACTAGAGCTTTGGAATTCTATTCACTTTTCCAAAGCCTGCAGAGATAACTGGAATACACCAACAAGCAAGTAGAGGTTCTGGAGGCTCAGTTTAAAAGGAGACACAGCTCCTGTCATTTCCAATGGAACACTCACTTTGGAATCTCTGAAGTACCAGGTATGCTTATGTCAGCTTCAAACAAACTCAACTCATTTGAGAGGAGGTAACCTCAATTGAGAAGATGCCTCCATGGGCAAGCCTGTAGAACATTTTCTTAATTGGGAAGGCCCAGCCCATTGTGAGTGATGTTATCTTTGGGCTAGTGGTACTGAGCATATGACTGAGGGAACTGGATGCAGAGATCCACGGCCAGGCCCCGGGTGGAGCTCCGGGAGTCCAATTGGCGAGAAAGAGGAGGGTTTATATGAGCGAGAATTGTTGAGACCAAGGTTGGATAAAGCACAGGGACAAATAACCAAACGAATGGAAACACATGAACTATGAACCAATGGCTGAGGGGCCCCCAACTGGATCAGGCCCTCTGAATAGGTGAGACAGTTGATTGGCTTGATCTGTTTGGGAGGCATCCAGGCAGTGGGACAGGGTCCTGTGCTCAGTGCATGAGTTGGCTGTTTGAAACCTGGGGCTTATGCGAGGTCGCTTGGCTCAGCCTGAGAGGAGGGGACTGGACCTACCTGGACTGAGTCTACCAGGTTGATCTCAATCCTCGGGGGAGTCTTTGCCCTGGAGGAGATGGGAATGGGGGGTGCGCTGGGGGGAAGGGGAGGGGGCGGGAGGGGGGAGAACAAGGGAATCCATGGCTGATATATAGAATTAAATTATATTGTAAAATTAAATTAAATTAAATTAAAAAAAAAGAAAGCAGGCTGAGCAAGTTACGAGAGGTAAGCCAGTAAGTGGCACCCATCCATGGCCTCTGCATCAGCTCTTGCCTCCAAGTTACCACCCTTTTTGAGCTCCTATTCTGACTTCCTTTGATGATGAACAGTGATATAGAATGTAAGTAAAAATAAACCCTTTCCTCCCAACTTGTTTTTGGTCATGGTGTTTCACCATATCAGTAGAAACCCTAACTAAGATACCAGTTAAGGCCAGCATGCTGTTGAAATGTCCCAGTCTCACAGAGATGCCACATGTAGGTATTCTGATGGAAAGCACTAGGTAAGGTCCAAGGTGACAAAAGACATGTAGGTGAAGGTCATAAAGTCACTCCTCACTAGCGGGAGCTGGGGCAGGACTTCCTTTCTGTGTCTAGAATTCTGACCCAGAGACTCTACCGCTATTACAGAAGGCTTGTTTTGAGTTTCAGGCTTTTGCATGCATTTGCAGTCAGCAGTCATGACTAGAACAAATAGTGGGAAATGCTGCTTAAAGTCAAACAGGCCTACAATTCCATTTCAGTCCTACCCCTTGCACAGAGTTAGCCAGCCACTTAACCTCTCTCAGTATGCTTAACTAGAGGCAATAAGATTTGTAATGGCACATTCATGAGGAGCCATATGGAAACTCATTCCTCCCCTAAGTGTTCCCTTTCTCCCCTGCCACTCTTCTTTATCCTCAGTTCCACTGAACCAATTACTGTCAAAATGGTGCTAATGAAACAAATCTATTATCATTCATCTGAAACTGAATTCATTTATATAAATAGAGACTGAAGGGAATGCCTTGCCCGAAAGCAGACTAATGCACAAGTCAAAGCTTTGAGGATATCCTCATCCTGGTCAACTGGCAAGTAGGACATCGGTGTGTGCTGAGATAGAGAGTGCGATTATAATTTGAAGCCAGAATAAAGACGGCTTTCAAATGCTCTTCTAGATTGCAATACTGGCCAAACTTCAGCATATGTGTGAATCTGTTAAGATGCAGATTTTTTTTAAAAAAATTTAGTTGGTCCTGGAAAAAGCCTGAATCCTTCATTTAAGTTCCCAGATGATGTCCATGCTGCTGATCAACCAACAGGATGTTGAGCAGCCAGCCCTAAAGGACTCTATAAAAGGCTTGTGCTAATTACTCAATGAATAATTCATCTTCAGTTTCCCCAGATTAGCAGAACATGACCAATTTGTTCCGGATCCCTGTCTTCCTGGGAGGATAGCTCGCTTGGCTTCAGGGTGAATACAGTCACTTCCATTTGTAGCCTTCCTCTGTAAGAGTCCTGCAATTACTTAGGTTTTATTTATCTTTTTTTTTTCAATGCAAAGTTCACAGCAAGCTATGCTCAGGAATTAGTCTGCTCTTTCATAGCTGCTAAAGTGAAGGACAAATCCAAGAACAGCCTTAGAATACAGATCTAACTTCAAGCTACAAGCACTGGCTTACTACAGGGGAGCAGCTGTTGGTGTGACCATGCCACCACTGCCTAACTGTTGATTGACAGCTCTTTGGGAAAATAGATTTGGACAAGACAGTATGAGAGACCTTCTCCTACTCTTGCTTGTTTGTTTGTTTAATGCAGCCTTAGATATTGATTATGGTGGAGTAGGGGGGATAAAGGAAAAAACATATATTTAGCATTCACCATGTGCTGTGGGGAGTGTTCTCCATTATATATTGAAACACTCTTAAGATTCTAGGGTCAAAGCTATGTAGCTCATCTAACAGATGAGGAATCTGCTACATCCAGAAGGGTTAACCAAACTGGCTCAAACTCTCATGGGAAGAAGTGAGGGAGCAGGCTTCAAGGTGAACACATCTCTTGTTTCAAAACACAGTGCTCTATTGATGTACTATGTCAATCAGGGAACTTGTACAGGTTGAATGGATCGGCTGATTTATTGACAGATTGGTTGATAATGTTGGCAGGGATCAATGTGTCTTTTGGCCAAGTCAACCCACAGCTGACTTTTATTGCTTCAATTTGGTCTATAATTGATGTGACTTTTGCTCTCCAGCCAGTTTGTGAAGTAGAAGAATTCGATTTGAGCTCATATTTCACTGGAATCTGCCACTCAAAGCTTTATTAAGAAGGTCTCACTTGTTGAGCTCGACATAAGACAGGAATTCTGAAAGAGGAAAAAAAAACTTTTTTATCATCTTTGGGATACAAACACACTTGAGTTTTTCTGGTCAGTATATCCTGACTAAAGACCAAGATTAGATATTAATATATGAGCCAGCAAAGGGAGAAAGAACAGCTAGAACTCGGGAATAAAGAGAAAACAAATCTAGATACATGAAGCTAAGTTGAAAAAAAAAGGTAGCTTGCTGTAAAACCTCCCAATGGCAAGAAAAACAGGACAGCATGTGTCCTTACTTATATCAAGACACAGGAAGGGTCTTTCATGTATTCATTGTCCAAGGTTTCAAGGATCAGATTCCAAGAATTTGAAGGCAAACTGGATTGGTTAAGAGAAATGGATGTGGCGACCATGACACAAGAGCAGAAAATACAGCTGAAGCTACATAAGAACGAGAGTGGTGATGTGCTTGAGGGGACCCACGGGCTGTAGGGTCCCTCTGGACCCAGGATTAGGTACAGACCACACCCAAACACCAATTTCCAAGCACAAACCAAATATAAAGAGATTCTTTATTAAGCAAGGCAAAGAGACAAGGTGGCTGAATCTGAATCAGGAAGAAACCTCAGCTATTGCTTTGCAAGTATTATGTTAAGAAAAGAAAAGGGGGAGGTCTGTGTTAGAATGAACTAGGGTGTGTTGGCAAATTCTGATTGGGTATTTTAATTAAGTTAGTCAAAATTATGTATTTTAATTGCTGGACTTTGATGTTTTGATGATCAGTCTCATGAATGAGTCAGTGACCAAATAAGGGAATGGACCTTGGGGACTAGCTTTAGAGATGTGATCTAACAACTTAATAAGGGAGAAGGAAGAGGAAAGGGCAAAACCTGTCAGCACCTTGTCTGCCAGGCTCAAGCCTGAGTTTGCTGTGCTCAGGCCTGCCAGAGCCCTTCAGTGCTGGCTTATCATCACTGAGATACAAACGCATTTGAGTTTTTCCTGTCAGTATACTCTGACTGAAGACCAAGATTGGATATTAATAGATGAACCAGCAAAGGGAGAAAGAACAAGTAGAGCTCAGGAATAAAGAGAAAACAAATATGGATGTGTGCTTCCTGTGGAAATGTAATGCAGTGTTCTCATTCTCTTCCCCTTCCCTTGCTCTCTTCACCTCTCTCCCACCACCACCCTCACCTGGACTTTCTCCTCTTTCCTGAAATTTCATCATCAATGTGCCTGCAGCTCTGTGTTGCATGATGCTCACTGTGTTTATAACTCCCCTGCTCACCACAGTCTGACAGCATCTGGATCTCTAGGTTCAAGTGCTGAGGAGAACATGTTGCATGAACTTCAGTGTCCACTATAACTGAGAGTTGACACCCATGCAGGCACTTATTCAATGATGTCTGGAATCCAGGGTGGCAAGGGGACTTAAGGAGGTATTTACAACAAAAGGGGCATGCCTACAGTAAACTCCTGAAATGTCTGCCTAGCTCTGGGGCTGAGGGTGAAATAGCCAAGATCTTCAGAAGCATAAATAGAACAGAAAAGATGAAAGTAAAAACAAAAAAATCTCAGCAAGCATTTCTGTTCTGTGTTCCTTTTCCTCTTTTAAACAAACTCTTTTGCTCCACAACTGCCAGACTCTGTCCTAGGTTTGAGTGCCAACTGAATGTTCCAAGGGCTTCAGTCCTTTGTCAGTAAAGGGAACAACAATAAAATCAGTATATGATAATCTTCCTCCTACTCTCTACAATCATGAGGGCCTGCTGTGTGTTAGGCTCTAGAGATGTGTTCTGTGTCCAGAAAGCTAGTATAATCATATGGGAAACAGAGTAGTTTCAACAATTATTCTACCACAGAAAAGTTTCAAAGAATGAACATCTGCTCCCTGCGCCATATAGCCTATGATGGGCAGTGGGATTCCAGTAAGAGGGCATATGAAAACCTTTAGAGGTCCATTTCTAGTCCTCACCCTAAACCAGTATTTGTCAGCTTTACACCTTTATATACAGATATAACTGCTTGAAAGGAGGAAACCTTTTTTTTTTTTTAATTTGTGGTTTCAGAGTTTATGTCCAAAGTCAGCTGTCCCCATTGCCTTGGGGTCTTTAATAAAGCAGGGGACAGGTGGAGGAACACAGCTGCTCACTCGATAGTCATTTCAGAGAGAAAGGAGGGAAGGAGCGGAGGATCTGTGACAAGGACCTCAGTAGGCCCTTTTAGGAAACATTCCCAATGACCTACTTCCTTCAACTGGCCCCCTTTGAACATTGCTGCCATCTCCTAACAACATCATGAGCGGGGCACCATGCCTCAACCTGAGAGTCTGGGGAATCCATTTGAAATCGAAACTATACTAGGAACTCAGGGGTGAGAGACCCAGGAAAAGCTATTTTAAAACAATGCCCATGGTAATTTTTTTTTCCCTTTGGAGTAAAGTATTTGAGAAGCATCAAAAGTGAAGCCCTGCAGCAACCACAGAGAAGAGTGACTTAAGAATGACAGGAGACTTCCCCAAGGAGGAATAGTTGAGGTGAGTGTCAAATGTTTACACCAAGAAAAGAATGGTGCTATAAGAATTCAAGGCAGAGAGAAAAGCAGAGCCCAGAAGCACGAAACCTTGACAAGCTCTGAGGCTCAGAAAACAGACAACTGGTTAAATCTCAGAATTCTCTTAGGAAGAGTGGGAAGCTTTGAGCCCAGAGTCAGACTGGAAAGTGCCCTGTATGCAAACCTAAAAACATAAAAGGTTCAAGGAATCCATTAAAAAACAATCTCTCCAGGCAGGCATGGTGTCTCAAGCCTGTAACCCCAGTAGAAGCTGAAGAAAGAGGGTTTGCCACGACTCTGAGACCAGCCCCAGGCACAGTATGAGATCCTATCAGAAAAGGAAGACAGAAAATGAATGGAAAGAAGGAAAAGAGAGGGAGGAGGAATAGAGAGAGGAAAGGAGGGGAGGAAGGAAAGCAAACTGGAAGAGGAGAGAAAAGAGAACAACCCCCCCCCCCAACACCAAATCCAACACCAGATTCTCTACTTTATTATTTTTTATCATTTCTCTGGTGTTCACATATCCTGCCATTATCCCGGCCTATAAAAAGCCCCCAATTCTCGTTCACCATGTTGAAATGAAATATAAATAGAAGGCCTCGTTACATCTCAGGCCGCTCTGGGGAAGAAATGAACTTCTTGAGTTCCAACCTGAGCAGTCTTACATAAAGTTGGAGTAGAACCAAGAAAAAGTATCCCTCTAGACTCTTCTGAAAGGCTAAGTAGATGAGGAAGCCTTCATCGGAGACAGCCACCTTTCCTGTGCTACTGCATGGTCCTAGAGCTGACCTGTCACTACAGTTTCACTCCTAGCCCCAGGAATCTCAGCTACTGCAAGTCGTGTCCCCCTTTCTGTGACTGCTTCTGTCCCGGGACTTCGTTTCCACAGCTAAAGTTATCCAAAAGGCACATAGAGAGTCAGTCTGGGGGATGACCAGAGAAAAGTGCATGATATTTTCCAAAAAGCATGCAGAGTCAGGTGAGATCTCTGGGGGATGGCCAGAGAAAAGTGCATGATGTTTTCCAAAAAGCATGCAGAGTCAGGTGAGATCTCTGGGGGATGGCCCAGAGAGTAAAGTGCATGATGTTTTCCAAAAAGCATGTAGAGAGTGTTGGATCCCATTTTTAGGTTTCCTACTGGCTTTACCCAGCAGGCCTGCATAAAGAGGATGACTGGACCACAGGCCTAAGTATAGGTGTCTGAGATGGTCTGCACTTGGGTATGGTGGGGGGAGGTCTTTTGCTCCACCCCTTGGCATTCTTTTAAATACCCTAGGGCGGAGACAGCCGGGGTGTGATGGATTAGGATCCAGGCCCTCCCAAATCTATCCTGCATTTTCTATCTTTTTCTCTCCCCTCTATCCTTCTAACTAATATTTCCTGCTGCTTCTACTCAAGAATACTCGGGGGGAAGGTGGGGGGGGCGGGAGGGGGGAGAACAAGGGAATCTGTGGCTGATATGTAGAACTGAATTGTATTGCAAAATAAAAATAAATTTAAAAAAACAAAACAAAAAAAAGAATACTCTAGGGAAATGTGGGGGTGAGGGATGGACCCCCCACAAAGAGAGTCAGGTTGGACTCTGGAGGATGGCCAAAGAGAAAAGTGCATGAAGACTAGAATGTGGGTACCCAGAATCCATGAATAGATGGACACAGTGTGGACATCTGTAAGGTGGATGAAAGAGACAAGAGAGCCTCTATAAACTCAGGGGCCAGCTCACCTGTCATCCCTCAGGTCAACAGGAGACTTTATCTTCAACAAGGTGGAAGGTAAGGACTGACAATCCAAGTTACCCACTGACCTCTACATGCATGCTGTAGCCCATGCATGCCCATTGTCACACACATGAAGACATCATACACACACACACACACACACACACACACACACACGTGCATTTTGTTGTTGTTTTTAAGATTTATTTATTTGTTTGTTTGTTTGCTTGTTTATATGTGAGTGCCCTATCTGCATGTATGCCTGCACGTCAAAAGAGGGCATTAGATCCATCTATAGATGGCTGTGAGCCACCATGTGGGTGGTGGAAATTGAACTCAGGACCTCTGGTAGAGCAGCCAGTGCTCTTAACCTCTGAGCCATCTCTCAGAAATATGCTTTTAAGTACCCAGGAAAGTCTACCTGGCTGTCTTCCTTCCTCCCTCCCTCTGTCCCTCCCTCCCTCCCTCCCTTTCTTCTTTCTTTCCTTTTTCTTTCTTTTTCCTTTTAATAGCAACAGGCACCACTTGCATTTAGAATAGTCACCTGAGGTGTGATTGAGAGGAAATCACTGCTTGTCGCTTCCGGCTCTGTGGGAAACATCATCCAGTCAAACTTAACTAAGCCTTTTATTTCCTACATTTGCTCCTCATCAATCGCAGCCTGTCAGTTTGCAGCATAAGAACCAGCAGAGAGCCCTTCACCCTGGCACTCTGCATAGAGCAATTGCTCCTGCCTAACAGATCAAATTTCCAGGTCATTTTGTTCTCTCTCTCCATTAGAAGAAGCCCCCTCCCAGAGCAACATACCAGCCCTGTTTAGGGACTATTTAGAACAAAGTAAGGTTTTAATTTCCTGCTTTTCCCTCTCTGTACCTTCTTTACCCACCTCCGCCACCCAGCAGCACCACAGGAAACTCCAGCTTCCTAATAGAAGCATGTAATTTCCCATGTTTCTGACATTTTCTCTCATACTTTGAAGGTTTTCTAGAGTTGGCATTTAGGACTACTGACATTAGAAGCTCACAATAGCACAGAGATGAGCACATCCAAGGTTGGGCTGGACTTCAGTACTCGTGTGAAGGATGGGACTTTGAAATCTAAGTAAATGGGATTTAAGATCAGGACAGTGAAGGAATGCTGAAACCACTTCTTTCCTTGAAATGTGGAAAAGACAGTATCTCTGCACTGAAGCCACTGCTAATTGAGTTTTCTTCCTTGACACCAAATGCAATCCTAACCGAGTGTGTGTGTGTGATGCTTGCCAGGCATCTACAGGAGTCACTAGTATTTGATAATTAGTTCTTCCCTCCTTCTCTCATCCCTATGTAACTCTTCAAAATATATTAGTGGCGTCCTCAGATGCCAGCCACTATGGTTTTGTTATTTTCTTATTGTTTTTTGTTTGTTTGTTTGTTTGTTTGTTTGTTTGTTTTAGACAGAGTCTCTCACTGTCATTCACCAACGATTAGGCTATCCCCCTCCCTAGTGCTGGGATCACAAGCACACACTATCACACCTGGCTCTTCACGGGGGTTCTGAGGTCTTCAGACTTGCATGGAGAACATTCTTCCTTTATGGAGTGTGCTATCTTCCTGACCCTAAATCTTAACCTAATATGAACACCATGATACTGAATTATTCATATTCAGGATTTCTGAAACCTAGGTATGGATATAGACTGGATTTGGGCAGCTAAAACCCATCAACGTATCTATCCCCTACCTACCCACTTGCATACTCCCAGATCAGATTTTCAGTGAATGAGTCAAATCAACACCCCCATGAATCATAACTGTTTTAGCCCCAACTACTGTATTCTCCATTCCCTGACTTCCCCCTCAATCTTTCAGCCTGCCTGAGTCTCCTCTGTTCTTAAACTCCTAGTCATCTTGGGTAGCTAGATATTAGCAGGTTTGGATCTATGATGATGGACACCATGCCCTCCTTATTATCAGCTTTGGACCACACCTCTGGTTTCCCTGGTAATATGTTAATTTTAAAGGGTAAAATATCACAAGTGTCCCTCCTTAAAATACCATCTTAAAGTGGGCAAACTCCAGGTAGCAGGGACTTACTGAGACCCATTAATGGAAGCAATTTCCTCCAGGTAAAGCATAGCTATTCTGTAGATGTATATTTAAGACTTTAAAAAAAAAAACCTCTTTAATCTACTCTGTTATGTGATTTGGGGTTTAAAAGAATGGGATCTGGTGTCTAGATATAACCCTAGGTGAAAACATGACATTCTAAAAGATTATAAAAGAAAGACAAGAGAAAAATTACAGAAGTATAAAGGCACATTTTCTTCCCACTGTAAAAATTAATCCAAACAAGTCCATCAGTCACCAGGTCAGGAAAAACAGCCCACTCAAAAAGCTGTAACTCAAAAATTGAAGAAGTATGATGCACCTGAAGGCTTGTTTACAAGATGGTAGATCATGCCCTTAATGAAAGACATACTTGCATACCACAGAATCTTCCTCAATGTAGCTATTTATAGACCCTCACTGCTAAGCATGTCTGCTTTTCTGAGTTCAAACTCGGAAAGTGTCACCTTCTCTTTTCTCTCTATCTTCCTTTTCAAACACAAACCAAAGCCATATGCCTGTTTGCACCCACATGGGTCATTTTTCTCCGGCACCCTTCCCAAACCCACCACACAGAGAGCTGTTCCCAGACTTCCAGAGGAGAGCTTGCCTACCTGTTTAGCCTCTAACTCAGCAGCATAACTTTCTCTCAATTTCTCTATCCCTCTCCTTTCAGGAGTTGCCAAAATCTCCAGCTTGACAGCCTTGTTTTTTTCTCAAGCTTTATGAAAATTGTCCTCCATCGTCTTTCTGACCCAGGTTTAAATTCTTTTATTTATAAGACTAAGACCCACAACAGAGATTCTGTGTTTCCCAGTAACAATCACAACCCCACCATCACCCTGGGATGCTTTGTGATGTAATCAACAATAGTCAGAAGAGGATGGCTGTCCTTATTTGGCAATGGTGATGGGCAGACAAAGAAGTATGACTCACCTAGAGAACTCTTAGAAAGGAGGGATAAAGCTTTTTATAGTTGACAGTAAGGAAAACAAAGCTCTAGATGGAGAATGCAGAGCAGATACAGGGACCTGACTTGGCTCCAATGATCATGAGAACAGGAAAAAAAAAAAAGCTGGAAGCAAAGGTCAGCAAAAGGTGACCCTAGGCATGATAAAAAGAGATTGTAGGGAACAAAGAAAAACACCACAATGCAGATGGTGACCCCAGAAGCTCCAGAAGTCTCTAGCCAAGGAGATATTAACCTGTCTCTTAACAAAGGTGTGGATCTGCCACATACTTCAGTACAGAATGGGCAGGGGAATTCTCTGGAGGTTAACCAGATAAGTAATTAGGATGAAAAGACAGTCTAAACTTGCCCTTGAGAATTCCTTGGAGAGTCAGTAGCTGGCCTACAGATACATTGTGCTCTTCTGGGTGAAGTGTGACACCTGCTGGCTTGTAACGGGGAAAACCTAGGATTCACTTTGCTAGTCATTTATGATATTGCAACACAAATAGCAGCATCTAGATCAGCATTTCTCAACCTGTAGGTCGAATATCAGGTATCTTAAATAGCAATTATTTACATTATGATTCATTACAGTAGCAAATTACAATTATGAAGTATCAATGAAATAATTTTATGATTGGAGGTCATCACAACATGAAGAACTGTATTCAAAGGGTTGCAGAATTAGGAAGGTTGAGAACCACTATTCTAGATGGACATTGCTATAGTGAGATACTGGGCATCTTCAGAGTTTGGTCCCCATGTCCAGATTCAGGTTCCATGGCTAAAATTGTTTCTAGATCCTAAAAGAACAATGGAAGTATCCAGAGGTTAAGTCACCATGATAGGAAGGACCACAGAAAGAAGGCTGGGCACAAAGAGGTCTGTCCTCAGGTCAGCATCTGCCTCTTTGTAGACATAGAACATTCTCCAGATTGCTTCTTCTGTTTCTTTGTTATTATTGTTGGTTATGTTTTCTTTACCATAATCTTCAGTTTTATGTGTTAAAGTAGTATTTTACTTGGAGTACATGTAGAGGCCATGAAGGTAGAAATGGACCATTATCAGAAAGAGGGGGAGCTAAGAAAACTTTAAGGAATGGTGGATACTAGAACGCAAGCAATGTGAATGTGGAAAAGGGAATATTGAAAGTGGAGAAGTTTGAGAGGGGAGAGAGTTAGATGAGTAGGGCTCAGGAGTGGATAGGAGGAGAGAGAACCAACACTAAAAATATACATAAAAAATATACATAAAAAATGGAAACATTTTAATTTTAAAACTATAATTTAAAGTGAGTTTGAATAGAGATAACCTACATGGGGAAACAATGTTCTTCCCAGAAGCCATAGATGATGATGGTAATAATGATGGTTGATGATGATGATGACTTATTGGCAACATTATTATTATTAAAATTCCAGTTGGTATTGGATACTAACCTGTGTGTAGTGGTCAGGGAGACAAAAAAGCCTTCCGAAACAGTATAGTTTACTACCATTGCTTTTAGTTGCCCACAGAACTTGATAGCAAGACCCATTACTTGGAGGAGAAAAGTCATCAATAATCTTACTTAACTGTAATGTCTGTGAACTACAGTAAGACCATCCTGGCAAGACATACAACAGTGACATGAAAGCTGTAAGAGTAACCAACCACTTCCTGATGGGATTCAAGTCTCATTTTATAGGAAGGAACTCATGCCTGGGACTATAAATTTGGTCAAGAGCAAATGGCTGGGGAGATCCTAAGCTCTAAGGAAAACCCACCATTATCATTTCCTAAGTAGACACCTGGTAAAATTGCCTTCTAAATACCCATGTTTATATCCATAGATTAGTGCTATTCTCATCCCTCATAGGAGAAGTTTCTTACTGTAGCAGGTGGAGGTTAATGAAAAGACTCATTACTAGTTGAAGTGCTGAAAATAAATGACAATGGAGTGGTTGTTCCCAAGTGGGTCATCCATTTTATCGCTTCCAAGGCTCTGGAAATACCATGAAAGAATGCAAGAGCCAAAGGATCAGAGGCTGTGTTGCAAAACAACATCTTCTGGCCATGACATGACCACTGTACTCATGAACTCACTGCACTGTGGTTGCCTACATAAGACCTGCACAGTACTGGGCCAGCCAACATTCCATCCTGGAAGAGTGAGGGACTCTATCCCTCCCTGACAGAGTATAGACAGTTAATGGTGGCTGGGGAAAGGGATATCACTTTCTTCAGTGGTATAGTAGCCAAAGATAAGTTATCCATGTTCCAGTAAATAATCTCCCACTCATCCATATGCAAACTGTTCTAATTAAACACAGTGGTATACACACACACACACACACACACACACACACACACACACACACACTACATGAACACAAAAGTGTTAAAATATGAGGGGGACTTGTTGGGAAGAAAAGGGGTTTAAGCAGGATAAGAAAAGGTAATTGGAGGGGTGAAAATGACTAAAATCCACTATATACATAAATTAAAGTGTTAAAGATTAAATACACACACACACACATATGAAAATAAAGAGTTCCAACTTGCTTGGATAATTGATGTAACAAATATATTTTCAATTTTGTACATTTAATATGTGCTAACAACCATACTTCCAGGTATATCTCTCTATATAGTTATCTGCTGTCCCTCATTGAGGATACTTCCAAGAACCTCATGGATGCCCGAATCCATAAATAATGCTGAACTCTAGTTATCCTATGGTTTTTCCCCAACACAAATATCTTTGAGAAAGTTTAATTTATAGCTTAAGTACAATACAAGTTTAATAACAATGGCTAATACAATAAAACAATTTTAGTGATGTACTATAGCAAATGTCATTGAAAACCTGATTTTCTAGTTTCTGGAATTTTCTACTTAGTATTTTCTGACCTCAATTGACTAGTGGTAACTGAAATCTCAGAAACAAAACCATAGTTAAAGAGACTATTTGACAAGCACTTTAGGGTGGTAAGAAGACAAGTCTACCAGGAGTCTTCCCTTAACAAAAACCATCCAGGGACACCAAAGGGCCTTGTGCTTTCTGCCTGAAACTCTCCTCCTGCTTCAGCACTTCCTTCAATTTCCAGCTCTCATGCCACTTTCTCTAGGAAGCCTACTCTCCTCCTCACACCAAGCATCTTTCCCCTTGTGATGCTCTGAAGACATGTTCTACCATTCTTCATAAGCACAGATGGTACCAGAAAGAAGTCAAGTGGTTGAAGGGTTCAAATCTCAGCCCTCCCTCACTGACTGGGATCTTTGGAAAGTCTCCAAACATGACTAAACTATGATATGGCCTCCTGAGGTGTGCAGAACACCCACTTTAAAAAGCTTTTTACAAGAATTAAATAAAAATGGTACATTGAAGAAACTCGAAATAATACCTAATAAGTAACAAATGGGAAATATTTGTTTGTGCTATTATTTCTGGAAGTGTTAACATAATGTCTGTCCCTCTAAACTATTATCTTCAAGAAAACCTTGTCATCTTTGTTCATGCCATATGTTCATGCCTGTTCATGCCCGTCTATGCACAGCATCATATCTTTAAACTTGAGGTTTTGTCTCTAAAATATCCAAATAACCACAGTAATTAATTTCATAGATGTCTTAGTCCATTCTGTGTGAGTATAATTATAAACAAACACATTTCTTTGGTTCATGATCATGTTGACTACAAAATTCAAACAACATGGCTCCAGCATCTTAATGAGATCCTTCTGTGTGTCACAGAGAGCGAAGATCTGGGAAACATGTGAAGAAAGAGGCCAAGTGTATGGGTAATCACACTTTGTAACAATTCAATCACATGGAAACAATTCCAATCCTCTGAGAACCAATTAATTCCATTCAAGACTGGTATCCTATGAATTAATTATGTGCCACCAGGCCCCTTGCTAGAGATCCATCATTCTCAGTATCCTTGCACAGAGATGGTAAACCTCAACATGTCTTTGGGCAAGGACAATTATCTTTCCACAGTGATAGGCAGAGTGTAAAAACTACAGAGGATAAGTCTCCAGTAACCAGTAATGCAATTAGCATAAACAAGCAAATAGGCAAATATTCAGCTGATATTTCTATTGCTATATTAATATCTATAGCATGATATTAATATATTGTATAATTATTAATTGATGATACTATGTTCTAGTATTATTACTATTAGGTATAAACAAAGTATTCAGTAGTAATTAATGTGAGAATAGTATTTTGCCCAGAGAATGATCCTAGAACAGATCTTTAAAGAGGGGAAATGGTAAACCAGGCCGACTTCATTCACTGACACACCTTTGGTCGTTCCCTAGTAAAGAAGAAACTTATGTGTTCAATCATGGTTCTGTACAAATAAATATAACCCAAACATCAGGGAAGTTTGGGTACCCAGGAAATGAGAGTCTAATCCAGGATGTCAAACCAGAGAAGAGCCTGAGAGGAGGTGGTGTGGATCAGGGATGGGAGGAGTTAGCTGGGCTGTGAAGCCAAAGCACCCTTTCAAAAGCAGGAGCAGATGGGGTGGGAATGCAAAGGAACTTCATGGTGTTGCATTCAGTTCAGGCTTCGTGTGTACAGACAGGATTGGAAAATGCAACGGTGGAGAAGTCAGGCAACAGATAATGAAGACCCCTGCAAGCCTTATTAAGCAATTGGATTTCATCCAGTAGACCTTAGAAGTAATTGAAAGATTTCAAAAAGGTGGAAAGGAGTAATATGATCACATTTACATTTTAGATGGGCTATTCTGGGACAGCCAGGCAGAAGCCGGAAAATTAATTAAGAGGCTTTTGAAAGAGCCCAGAAAGACAATGGTCACAGCCTGATTTAATGCAATACAAGTGATGGGAAAGGCCTGAATAAAATCAAAATATAATCCACAGGATTTAAAGATTCATTTGATGTAGGAAGCAAAAAGAACAGATGAGGCCATAATTTCATTTCAGTAACCAGGTAGGTCATGGTTCCATCTCACTAATACAAAAATAAAAACAGTAAGTTTGCAAAGGTGAATGGGTCAGCATGGACTTGTACTATTTCACTTGGAGATTCTATGGAACCTCTGATGTTGTAGAATATTATTTTAAGGTGTGTTATATTTGTTTATGCTATGGAACATTTTTAAATGATGCAAGATGTGTTGCATTCTTTTATGTTGCATTTGTTTAACTCGGTGAAGCTATGTTACTTTGCCTGTGTAAAACACCTGATGGTCTAATAAAGAGCTGAATGGCCAATAGCAAGGTAGGAGGAAGGATAAGCCGGGCTGGCAGGTGGAGAGAATAAATAGAAGGAGAAATCTGGGAGGAAAAGAAGAAAGAGCGAGAGAGAACAAGGAGAGGAGGACATCAGGGGCCAACCACCTAGCCTCAGAGCCAGCCATGGAGTAAGAGTGAAAGTAAGACACACAGAAGTAAGAAAAAGCCCAGAGGCAAAAGATAGATGGGATAATTCAAAATTAAGAAAAGCTGGAAGGAAATAAGCCAAGTTAAGGCTGGGCATTTATAATTAAGAATAAGCCTCTATGTGTAATTTATTTGGAAGCTGGATGGTGGACTCCCCAAAAGAGCAACAGAGTAAAGAGCAAAAATGAACACCACCACTCTGGTAATCCTATTCCTTGCCATTAGACAACATTCATCATGTACAGGCTCCCTCAGGCCTTTGTCTTTTCATTTTTGCCAAATTATGACTCCAGTACTGCCACTGGTTCCCTCTGCTTTCCTAAAGATTTCCTATTACCAAGTGATCTACCTTTCCTAGCTTTTCTTTGGCCTTTAAATCAGATTATTAGGCAAACAAGTCTCTAGCCAGCAGTTTCATGAATGTAGCTGAAGCTCAGTGAAGAAAGCTGAGCCAGAAGAAGACACTGGAGAGAGATCAGCATAGAGTGTGAACAAAGGCAACACTGAGAACCGATGAGCCTGCCCAGGGACACTGTTCTGGGTTAGATGATTTGGACTTAGATGGAAGCCTAGGAGACAAGAACTACTGAGAGAAAAGCACAGCAGAAGGAAAAGAATTGGCAAATGCAAATAAGAAGTATCCAAAAGCATGGTGAGAATGTGTGAGAAACTAAAGGGAGGAAGTAATTGAATAAGGAGTAGACAAGAAGTCAGAAGCCACAGAGATGGAAAGAAAAACTACGGATGAAATCTGTACTCCTGGTTTCCCATTATTTGTTTCCTCTAGAGAACACTGAAACAGTATGGTGAGGTGGTCACAAATTCTTTACTATCTCATCCACTGGTAGAGGGGTAGGCTGTTTTCCTTCTACTTGAATCCAAACTGCCTGTATTGAATAGCTTGACCAATAGAGTATGGTATCACTGCTGATATGAGGCTACAGAAGTTGGCCATAAGAAAGCAGCTTTGTAGCTTCCATGGGACCATTAGAAACCCTTTGCTCTTCAAACCCTTATCTGCCACATGAGAAGTGCAGCTATTCCAAAGCCATCCATGCTGAGGGGACTAGTGGAGGCCCAAAGAGTAAAAGGTACCTGGTTAGCCTTCTGTCATTCTTGGCTAGTTATTTAACAATCTCGGTTCAAGTCTTAGATGGCATAAGTACACATGTCCAGTCTGTGACCTTTGGGCCACACACATCACAATAGTTAAGAACATAGCTCAACACATTTGTTGACTGCAAGTCATGTGGTAGCTGAAGAAGAAAGTGGAACTCATTTGTATAGAGAGGGCTATGTGAGAAAAGATGTTTCGGAAAGAAACCTGTTAGAATGTTCAAATACAGTAAAAGAATAGTTTTAGTCTTGGTACCATAGAAACATCTATTTTTGTTTGAACACACTTATTAGGTATCTAACTGTGCAAAGGAACATACTCATCCATTACTTAAATTTGGAATGTGCAGTGTTGCCCTAGGTGACTACTCTAGACACTTGAAGGCATAAATTGCATTTCTGTAAATGGTATTATTAAATATAGATGTCCTGCTACTCAACTAATTCCACCACCTCCCCCTCAACTCCCATGTGTCACCACATATAGTCTTGTTTTTCTCTCCTGTAATGAAAAACAGTCAAGGTTGTCAAGTGAGCATATGCTATGTGCCAGGCTTTGTGTCAAATGCTTGGCTTAAATTTTTTTCAATTAAATTATGTCCATCTTTTGGATTTCTAAAGGAGATGTCTAGCCAGCACTTGATACTGCCCAGACTTTGCACTGCATACTTTACATTCCTCATTTCATTTAAACAACAGTAACTAGTAAGTAATGTTTCAGTTAAGATTCAGTAACAATAACAGAAGCCTGTAGAGGTAGGCAGGGATTTGTTGAAGAGACTGGATCTGATACACTGTTGGAGCTGGTTGTTATCACATCTGATGCTGGAGTTCAAAGTCCTTAGATGAGGTTGTCAGGAAGGGAAGATGGATGTGAAATAGGGAAAGCAAGACCAAACTGGAACACACAAAGATGGACTAGGACTCATGTCAGGTTTTTTATTGTGGTCTTCATGTTATGAGGATCCTTCAAACAAAGACTCTACCTCTTTAATTAAAGAAATGCATCTGGTCCAGAAGTCAGATAAGCTAAGAGAAGACCCTAAGAAAAGTAGATCAGCTGTAGGGCTGGTCTCTACCTCCACCAACCAGGTGAGCCAACAGAAAGCAACCATGTGTGAACTATAGAGTAGCAGGCTTTTTATTAAAAGACCATCTTAGATTCAAACAACAATGTACTGTCATCATCAAACTGAGGCTGTGCTTAGACAGGCACCAATCATGCCATAGCCTATGCTCTGAGTTGTCATAAAGTAACAGATTTTTATTCCACTTCAGGAAGTTTTCAAATGATTGGGAAACAAAACACTTTGATCTTTTCAGCCCCCAGTTAATCCCACCTATGGCCAATGTCACGTGTCAGCCATTATGGACACAGAACTTAAAATCTATAAGCTTTACTGAAATGTAAAAGAAGAGGTATGCAGGGATTAGAGAGGAGGTTCAGCAGTTAAGAGTACTTGCCGCTCTTGCAGAGAACTGGAGTCTGATTCCCATCACCTATTTCAAGCAGCTCACAACCATCTCCAACTCCAGCTCCAGGAGATCCTTGGCCTTGCCTGGCCTATGTGGGCATCTGCACTCATGTGTACATACATATGCACAAATGCAAGCACATACCCATAAAAATAAAATAAATCTTTTTTGAAAGAGATATGAGAGCAGCTTTATTTGTAATAGCCAGAACCTGGAAGCAACCTAGGTGTCCCTCAACTGAAGAATAGATGAAGAAAATGTGGTACATTTACACAATGGAGTATTACTAGAAAAAAAGTCATCCTGAGGTGATGCAGACCCAGAAAGACAAACATAGAATGTACTCACTTATAAGTGGATATTAGCTGTAAGGTAACCATGCTACACAATCCACAGACCCAGAGATGCTGGATAAGGAGGGCTCAAGGCAGACATTGAGATCTCTCTAGGAAGGGAAATAGAAGAGATCTTGTGGGTGGACTGAAGGCCAGTGGGGATGGCATCCTGAGGGATCAGGTTGAGAGGTAGATGGAGGAAGAGACTACTAAAAGAGATGAGTGAAAGGGGGAGTGCATTTCAGGGTCAGGTAAAAACTCCCAGGAATCTACAAGGATGACCCCAGCTAAGACTCCTAGCAATAGCAGATATGTAGCCTGAACTGAACATCTCTTGTAACCAGGAAAGATTTCCATTGGAGGGATTGGGACACCAATCTACACACATAACCTTTGTCCTGCCTATGGGATATGCTGAAGTAAAAGGAGCACAGATATTGTGGAAATGGCCAACCAATGACTGGTCCAGCCTGAGACCCATACCACCAGAATGAGCTCATCCCTGACACTGTCTAGAGTGCCAGAACCCAGAGCTGGATGGCCCAGAGACCTAGAATAGAACCAAACACTATTTGAGAGAAAAAAAGTCAATATAATGATGCCTAATGATATCCTGCTATACTCATAGAGTAGTGCCTACCACAGTTGTCATCAGAGAGGTTTCATCAGTTACCACTGGTGGGAACAGATGCAGAGACCCACAGCCAAACATCGGGCTGAACTTGGGGGATCTTGTTAAAGGAAAGGAGGAAGGATGGTGTGATCCAGAGGAATCAAGGACATCACAAAACCCACACAATCAACCAACCTAGGCCCATAGGAGCTCACAGTCTGAATCGACAACCAGGGAGCCTGCAGGGGGCTGACCTAGGCTCTCTTCAGATGTGTGAAAGTTGTGTAGCTTGTTCTACTTGCAGGATTCCTAACAGTGGGAACAGGGACTGTCCCTAATGCTTTGGCTGGCTTTTGCCTTGCCCAGCCTTAATACAAGGGGAGGTGCTTAGTCCTGCCGCAACTTGATGTGCCTTTGCTGTTGTTGTTGATCTCCATGGAAGGCCTGCCCCTTTCTGAATAGACACAAAAACAGAGAAGGAGTGGAGGGGGGGGGGCAGAGGGGAGGGGGGGCAAAGAATGGGAGGAGAGGAAGGAGGGGAAACTGTAGTTGGGATGTAAAATAAATTAATTAATTAAATTAATAAAAAATTTAAGAGAGATATGAGGATTGACAGTGAAAATACATTTGTCACTCAATACAAAATGAATTCTTACAAGCAAATGTATATGTACGTAATTGTGTATCTACAAATCTTTGACTTAACTATAACTTACAATGTAAATTTTGAAATAATTTTTTTATCATGCAAACTTTAGGCAGATTCATGTTTGATAAAAAATTACAGTTAAAAAACTGAGACAGATTTTCTTCCAGATCAAGAAAATTTGGGGGAGACCTGATGTTTTTTAATCTTTTTCAGAGGCTGCAATTGGGCCCAGATGCTGCAACTTCGTCTTTTTGTATAATGGAGAAAGGCAGATGTAGACAAAAGAGGGAAAGGTATGGCCTGATAGGAACAGGAATCTATATAAAATAAAGAGGAAATGGGCAGCCTTGGTCTTGCCAGGCTGCCTATTTCGTTGATATGTCAGGAGCATTTTAAACATAGCCCTGCAGGTGGTGAATGAGAATAGAAACCAGAAATGTACAGATTAAATTTAGCAGCAGATTGGATCGCATTCACCAAGATGTTTGCCTCACTGCTTGCTCTCCTCCTCCTCCCCACTCAGGCTGCAGGACACCTAATCAGAGAAGGCAGGCTCCTAGTGAATTCAATTAGCCATGGAGCACCTCGTGTGAGTTAATGGACGAAAGAAATGGAAACAGACACGACTTTTGCACAGAAGTAGCCCTGAGCGGTATGGGAAGGACTCAGCGCCAAGCCAGGCAGCACTTCTCCTTCTCTGGGGATCAGGTATTTTTTTTTTTTTCAGTGTAGCTGTTGAGAACTAACTCCCCTCCCTCCCAACCTGGAAAGGCAGAACTAGATTCTTCGGCAGGGCTCCTGTAAGTCTTCAGCTCCAGGAGAATACGTAGGCACCAGGGTCCTGATCTGTGTGAACACTCGGTTTGCTCAGGACAGATGTGTCAGGCATTGCGCTCAGCCCAGCTATTTTTCTTTACTTTGTTTCTCTCAAGCACACTCATAAATTGACTTCCTGTAACCTAGGACTGTCACCACCACTTCCTGGGTGCTCACTGCTTCTTTATAAAAGAGAACCCCTTTTGAAGCTGAACTCCTATGTCAATGAAGAATTGGCGTCTCTCCTCCTCCTTCCAGATACCCACATTCTGAGACTCGGTCCCTCACTATTTGTCCAATGGAGTCTGTGCTTGCCTCGCTCCTTGTCTAACATGACTTGTGTCTCTTTCTACTGCAGCCTGGAAGAAGGCTTGTTAATCTCAAACTGAATCGACACCAAAACATTCATTAAGATGAGTATTGGATAAAAGCACAGCTCTGTGGCTCTGTCCCCTGAGTTCAAATCACTGCCTTTATCACCTATGGGCTCTGTTGTGTAACTTTTTCCTGGAGAGACAAGAAAAAATCTGTATTCACCCCAGACAGGTCACCAATGACAAACCAAACTAGTTCCTCCACCCAAGTCCAGAAAAGCGACCCAGCAAGTTTACTGACACCACTTACAAAACGTAAGTGAGAGGTCACTTACAGAGTCACGGGTGACTCAAAGGCAGTTGTACCACCAATGACAACCCCAATGTGGGTGACAGCTTACAAACGTTGGATCCCCGGAGCTCCCTGCCCAATTCCCAGGCAACTCCATCAGAGTGTCTGCCCTATCCCCAGCCATTGTCTGTTTTATATATCCCTGGAAATGAGCCTTGTGAGTTTTATAATTTTCTAAGCTTCCTGAGCTTTGCAAGCTTCCTTAGCTTCCTGAGTCTCATGAGCTTCGCTCCTCCCTCAATGAAGGAATGTTTTCACTTAGAAAACATTCTTGCCAGGCGGTAGTGGCACACGCCTTTAATCCCAGCACTCAGGAGGCAAAGCCAGGCAGATCTCTGTGAGTTTGAAGCCAGCCTGGTCTACAGAGTGAGCTCCAGGACAGGCACCAAAACTACACAGAGAAGCCCTGTCTAAAAAAAAAAAAAAAAAAAAAAAAAGAAAGAAAGAAAGAAAGAAAGAAAGAAAGAAAACATTCTTGTGTGTATGGTCTTTAGCAGATGCATAAAATTATCCTTACCCTTAGTCCCCTCAGTCTTTAAAATGGATATACTAGTAGTACGCATCTTATATGTTGCTGCTGGAATACCAAGTTGTGTGTAAAATATTTAGTACATGTACCACATAGCACTCAAATAAATATTAGCAATTTTACTTTTAAGTAAATTTTAGGAAATGTGCTAGGCAGGGAATAAGACATATGTTATCCCTAACCCTTAGTGATTACAGTGCAATGGAGGAAGCAGATAAGAAAATTCTAACCCTAAAATCACAAAATGAATGCTAGTCGTGCAGACCACACAGTGGCGTGAAGCCTTCCTTCTGCAATAAAGAATGATACAAGTTCTCATCAGGAGCCAAGCTCACTGTGGGAGAGGCATGAGTGTTGCCTAAAAGATAGAGGAAACGCAAGGCCACCATGACCCATATCTCACTTTGCAACATGCTCAAGGGACATCTGTGACTCTGCTGACATAAAACAAAGACTATAGCCCATTGCTTTGCTTGAAAATTTGTTAAGCTCAAATGTTCAAGACTAGCTTTTGACAACAGTGTTCTTATAGTCTAAGCAGATAGACACTTAACAAAAGAACTACAAGTATGCTGACCATTAGAAAGCAGAGATGTGGATGACTAAAGTGAAAGCTCCCTGGAGGATAAAGTAGAACTTAGCTCAGAGAAGGAAGAGAGGACTCTCATCGAATAGAGAGGCATGCCTCAAATATTGTAATCTTTAATACCTTTGAAATCATGGTGTATAAATGTATTCAGAGCCCTATGCAATACAGACTGGGGATCAAATTACAGCTCGTTCTTAGAATTAAAAAAAAAACTTACAAGTAAAAGTATCAGGTGAAATCCTAGTGGTTAGTCATTTTGTTTTTAATATTTAGTATTGATAATTAAAATAGCAGACAGTTTACTAGGTATGGTACAATTGTAAACACAGTTGGATGTAACTTGACTTATCCATAATAATGTAAAGTATACATGCAAGCACATACACACTATACTATCCTTTGCCTCCTTTCCTCCTTTGCCCTAGAGTTTCTTATGTCTTTGGCAATGAGCACTCCCATCTTAAGAATTATCAAGTTACGATAGTGATCTTTTCATGTTATCTTAACATTTAGGCACTTTTAATTACATGGGTAGATTTTATATATGAGTATGCAGAAACTGGGCCAATGCTCCTTATTCTGATGATTTTTATCAATTTGTCTCTGAGATAAACAGCCAAGTCTTTAAATGTGCTAAAACCTCCTATAAATAGTCTGGGGAGTTACTTAGCAGAGCCTTTTGCACATTTTTTTAATTTTTATTATTAAGAAATTTTCTATTCATTTTACAAACCAACCACAAATCCCCACCTCCTCCCTCTTCCTGCTCCCCAGCCTTCCCCCACAACCTACCCTCCATTCCCACCTATCACAATTTTAAATACACTTGTTTACCTAGAGTTTATTAAAAATTCTATGAAGACGAATGGTGCAGTTATATGCAATTATAAAACTGTATCATGAACTCTGGATCTTCTGCATGTAATGCCCATATCTGATGGCTAAAATCACTGTGAAGAATGTTCTTGGGAGGAAAGCTGTTAGGTGTTGATTTAGATAGATAGTTCTTTGGTGCAACACCTTGAGATGGGATGAGTGATATGTAGTCTCTTTTGAATTAAATGGAATGGGAAGAATAATTAACAGCAATGAAAGCAGAAGTGATAAACATTTTCAATGGACAAGACTACTTTTCAAGGATAGGGGAAAGTTAGAAGCAGAGAGTCTTAAATACTGGGGAAACAAGTCATTACAGGATTGGTATCAAAATTCAGAAAAGGCAACCGAATCAAAATAAAAACTCAAAGATCTTTCTTTCAAGCAACAATGTCCTGCTGTTCTCTCTGTACCAGAGGAGCAACAACAAAGCTCCTTCACCTTCTGCCCTGTCATCCAGTGTAGGGAAGCTTCAGAGAGCTGTAGCCATCTACAGCATGGCTCCAAGGGATAGAGGGATGCACCAATAGTCCAAGTCTGAGAATTGACACAGGGATGCTGTAGATACAGTACCAAAGTATGGACTTAAGGGTAACTCTCCTTAATTAAACTTACAATGTGACTGTCAAATAAAAAGAATTATCAAATTACATTGCATATTCACTGTGTACATTGAATCAAGAAACTATATAAAGCTTCCAGTTTGCTTTTCCTCCTGTCCTGAGCAACACACTGAAATTTAAATTCTAGTCCTGTCCTTCTTACTTTCTTTACTGTCTCATAAGAATTGTAGTCTGAAGTAGTCATACCCTTCCTCAGAGCCTGGGAGATTAATGGACCCATCACAAGATGGATCAGAGGCAGCCTGGCAAGGCATCTCTTCATGGTTCCTGAGTTACTAAGAAAGGGCATGAAGAACTTAATATTAACGTATATGAGTAAAATTAATTAGACAAAAATGGAAGCTGAATATGCATAGGTGCTCCCATCCTTGATTCTGTATAGATAGAGTGACAAGGGACCCAGAAAAAGGTAAGTGCTATGGGATAATGCTTTTGTACACTGGTTTAGTAAAATGTTGATTGGCCAGTAGCCAGGCAGGAAGTATAGGCAGGATAAGCAGATAAGGAGAATTATGAGAAAAGGACAGCTGAGTGAAGAGACACCAGCCCGCTGTCCAGGGAGCAGCATATAATGGCACATACATAAAGCCATGGAACATGTGGCAACATATAGATTAACAGAAATGGGCTGAGTTTAAGTGTAAGAGCTAGTCAATAGTTAGCTTGAGCTAATGGCAGAGAAGTTTTAATTAATATAAGCCTCTGTGTGTTTACTTGGGTCTGAGCAGCTGCAGACCAGATGGGATACAGGAAAAACTTTCAACTACAGGTAAGGATGTCCCCTGATACACAGACTGTCATGTAGCAGCATCAAGGCCACAGGCAGTAGATCCCAAGCCACATGTCAGTAGAAGAAAACAGCTGGTAAAGATTTAGAATCTGATAAATCTGATATTACTAAAACTAATTTGAAGCCTGGATTTTACAATTGCCAGTATGTTCTGAAATAGGCCATTTAGCATCTCTGAGCCTGGAATTTTCATCTGAAAAAAAGCAACAATACTTCATAGGATGGTGTTAAAGATCACAAAACCCTACATCTTTTGGTGCAGATTCAGCTTAGTTCTTTCCCACTGACCCTTTCAGAGTTCCCTTCTACCCCATCTCCATTCCTTTGTGTCAGCTGCCAATCTGGAAAAAAAAAAAAAACCACTTTATACCAGGGACCCCCAGTGGCCACACTGGGCTAGGATACAGGCAAGAAATTTTCACTATTCTTCTAGTCCCCAATTTAAAACTGGGGTACAGATTAAGGCAGAGTTCTCAAAAGATGAAACACAAATGGCTGACAAATACTTAAATGTTCAACATCCTTAGCCATCAGGGAAATGCAAATTAAAACTACTACTTTGAGATTTCATCTTGCACCAGTCAGAAAGGCCAAGATCAATAAAACAAATGACAGCTCCTGCTGGCAAGGATGTGAGCAAAGGAGAAAACTTATTCATTGCTGGTGGGAGTGCAAACTTGTACCACTGTGGTAATCAGTGTAGCAGTTTCTCAGGAAGTTGGGACTTGATCTACATCAAGATCTCGCTATACCACTCTTGGGCATATACCCAAAGATCTCTACATCTACAGAGACACTTATCCAATCATGTTCATTGCTGCTTTATTTATAATAGTCAGAAATTAGAAGTATCTTAGATGTCCATCAACTGATAAATAGATAAGGAAATGTGGTATATTTATATAATAAAATTTTACTTAGCTTTTATAAAATTTGCAGGTCAACTGATGGAGCTAGAGAAAAAAGCATCCTGAGTGAGGTAACCCAGACCCCAAAAGACAAATATTGTATGTTTTATTTTATTTGTGGATGTTAGCTTTTAAGCCTTCAATATATGTACTACAATATGAATAACCACAGAGGTTAGGTACATAGTAAGGAACCAGGGAAAAGAAGAGAGACTCTCAGAGAGAAAAAGAAATTGAATATGTTGCTATGGAGATACAAGGGGGAAACTATAATAGGAGAATTAAATAGGGCAAGGAATGGGAGAGAAGGGTAAACAAAGGAATATGGGGAGGGACAACTAACACTAAAGGCCACTTGAAAAACCATATGGAAATCTACTATTGAAGAAGGTTCATAAGATATATACATATATGAAAGGAATCTTAATGGAGTTATGTAGCTAGAGTTTTCCTGCCTGGCCCACGGTCAGGGCAAATCTCTCTCACCTGCCAGTCCCACAGCCGCTCAGACCCAACCAAGTAAACACAGAGACTTATATTGCTTACAAACTGTATGGCTGTACCAGGCTTCTTGCTAACTGTTCTTACAGCTTAAATTAATCCATTTCTATAAATCTATACCTTGCCACATGGCTCGTGGCTTACCAGCATCTTCACATGCTGTTTGTCATCATGGCGGCTGGCAGTGTCTCTGACTCAGCCTTCCACTTCCCAGCTTTATTCTCCTCCTTGTCCCGCCTATACTTCCTCCTGCCTGACTACTGGCCAATCAGTGTTTTATTTACCAACCAATCAGAGCAACACATTTGCCATACAGAACATCCCACAACAGAGTCACCATATAATGAGTCAAACAATGTCCCCACTGGACATCTTATGCCATCAAGTAAAAGATGAAGTATCATAAATAGGCTACATCTTGCTGAATCATCGGCCAAAGAGACCCCATGGACCACTTCCCCCCAAAAAAACAACCAATTCTTCCAATGATTCCCCACTCCCTCTCAAATTTGTGATGTGTTCTTCAATTATTGTTATACATATATGTAATGGGTCTACTTAGTACTGCTTATATGTGTTTAGGGCTGACCACTTGGCATTGGATAATGTATCAAGGGACTCATCCCTGGAGAAGACTGATTCTCTCTCTTTCAACACCTATCAATTACCAGTAGTTCATCTAGAAGTTGGGTCATATAAGATTCCCTCATCCATATTGGCCTATCAATTAGGACTGTCATTGTTCAAGTCGTGTTTAAGTGGGTTTTTTGTTTTGTTTTGTTTTGTTTTTAGATTTCCTGGGTGTAGCTTCACTGTTATAAATAGAAGACACAATCTCACAACAGTCTGGTCCTCTGGCTCTTACAATTTTTCCATCCTCTCTCCACAATGTTCCCTGAGCCCTAGGTGTAAAATTGTGGTTGGGCATCCCACAGCCAATTGTTCTCGGCATTTTAATCATCTGGGTCATTCTGAAGTAGTTTCATTCTGCTTCAAAAAGATGCTTCTTTTTTTTTAAATGTGTAGCCCAGGCTGGCCTTGAACTCATGATCCTCCTGCCTCTTCCTCCTTCAGCAAATCCTACCAGTGTACACCACCACAACCGGCAAAAAAGATGCTTCTTTAATGGGGGTGAGAACTATAATGATTAGTGGGTATGAGGAATAATGACAAGTATTTACGATACAGTTAGAAATTATACTGATTTAGGAAAGTGGCATTAGTTGCTTCTACTCTTGAGTCCATGGCCTCACCACCCACAGATAGTTGTCTTTGTTTATAATACCAGGAGTTATTTCTTCTTACTGAGTAAGCCTTAACAGCTGTTGGTGGAAGTGCCACCATTGTACACTTGAGTATATCTTGCCATGCTGGTCATTGTTGTGGTTCATAGGCTTTATATCTGGACAAGACTATTGATTGCTTTTCTTCCTTATCAGCTTCTGTGGCACCTTCAGATACCATGAGAAATAGTCTTCAAGGAGGAGGCTTCCAAGTCAGTTCCTGCTCAGTTCCTCCAAGCTCAGTGTCCAAAGTATTTGTTTTCAGAAATAGGGTCTTCCCTTCAAGTTCTGGCAACTTAGGGCAACAATAGCCTATATTATTATTTTAGAAGTCTCTTGGACTCCTCTGACCCACAATTTGAAAGAAGTTACCCATGCCTAGCACTAGAGGTTTTGTCAGATAATCTACAGTTCTTAGGGAGAACTTTATCACATTATCTCCCTAAGTATAATTTCATTCAAACTGTGTGTGTGTGCGTGTGTGCGTGTGTGCGTGCGTGTGTGTGTGTGTGTGTGTGTGTGTGTGTGTGTGTGTGTGCTTTTCCAAACATCTTTAGTGTTATTTATTCCCTCCTCTCTCCTCTTACCTTTGTATTACCCTCCTCTTCTCCCCCAGTAAAGCCCCCTCTTTTCCCCCATTCCTTCTTCATAAAACCTGTATCCTGTTCTTTTCCTATGTAGGCTTCTCCAAACACTCCATGGTCCCTTTTTACTTTCCTGTTTTCTGTGGTTACTTCAGATCATAGAGTCATATCTAAAGATTTAGAGTTAGGATCCACAAAGAGAAAGCATGTGGTACTTGTCTTTCAGGGTCTGCATTACCTCAACTTGGTACAAAATATTTTGTATTTTCATCCCTTTACATGCAAATTTCATGATTTTAATTTTTTAGAGATGAATATAATTGCATTGTGTGTATGTATCACATTTTCAGTATCCATCCATTGGTTAAAGGACATTTAGGTGGTTGATTTTTCATTTGAAAAGTAGTGTTATCATCAGCTAAGCATACTAAAAACAAAGTATCTCTCTTATTAACGTTTATTCTTTGAAATTTTCATATATATATATATATATATATATATATATATATATATATATATAATGCATCTTAATTATATCCACCCCTATTCCCCCCCTCCAACTATCCCTGGACCTTCCTGCCAATATATCTCCCCCACCCCCAACTTCATGTCTTTTGGTTTTTATTTTTTGTTTTTTTGTTTTTTGTAGTTAGTGCTACCCATACAGGAATAGTTGTAGGGTCATCCAGTGGGGCATATGTAGCCTACCAGTAACCAACCCCAGATGAGAAATTATTCTCCCTCCCTAAGCAGCCATCAACTGCCAAAGGTGCCTCAACTAGAGATAGGGAATTAGGGCTTTGGAAATCCCTCCTCACTCCACTTTTTCATTTGCTTGTTTTTTATTAAAATTTTTTACATAATATTCTTTTTGGGTTTTTTGGTTTTGTGTGTGTGTGTGTGTGTGTGTGTGTGTGTGTGTGAGAGAGAGAGAGAGAGAGAGAGAGAGAGAGAGAGAGAGAGAGAGAGAGAGAGAGAGAAGATTTTTCTTTGTAATATCCCTGGCTGCCAAGGAACTCACTCTGGCCTCAAACTCACAGAGATACAACTGCCTCTGCCTCCTGAGTGCTGGGATTAAAGGTGTGCACCACCACGCCTGGCTACATACATATTTCTAACTACTCAAAAAAGTGAAGATACTAGGTCAAAGGTCAATATTTTCACTGCCACATAACCAAACAGACCCAAGTAGATGTCATCTATGTGGCAATCTTGGCTAACCTTTTACATTTATACTTGTTTTTTCATGTATTTATTCATTTCTAATGTGCTGATCTCTGTCCATATTCCAGACACAGTGTTAAGTAAAGACAGCATGCTTTGAATTTATTGTATTTTTTAGTCCACCTGCTATTAAGCCCATTGCATAGTAAGCAGAATCACAGAGGGAGTAAAGAATCTGTATAGAAGTTCACAAAATATATTTGAGTACTGGTCAAGTAAAATTCTGTGGGATGCTACTTAGTAAGCCACAAGAAAAAAGATAATTTTGTCTTGAGGAAGTCTTCACAATGGAGAGATGACATTTCATTCAGTTTTAAAGGTTAAGTTGGAATTGTTAATCAGGGAATATGATGAAGACCATTTGAAACAGAATAAAGACTACATACAAGGATATAAACTCTGTTACTCAGTGTCTCAAGTCAAATGCTCAATGAATATTCCCATCTCAGCCTACTGGATGATAGAGTTTGAATTGATAAACAAAGATAGTGCAGTTGTGTTACATTTATGGTGTTTATAAGGACAGTACAATTCTTAGAAATAAGGAAAAGGCCTATTTAATTTTGATGGAAGCTAATTTTGACCACATGGACATAGAGAGAGGTGCAATCTTACTGGGCACTGCTACTTTCTTTCTTCAGTTTCTACTAACTACTTTCTTAGACTGTTACAGCAGCTAACCTGCCAATGAATATACACATATATTAGTAAGATAGAACCTACTTCAGATAATAAAAATGAAGTTTTAAATATGAGTTTTCATGTCAAATGGGGCAATTATTGCCTTTGAAAAAAGCAGAGAAAATGTTTAAATCATCAACCCAGCAAACTAGAAAGAAAAATTGAACCTTTGTTTTTCATGGTGAACTGCTTTTCCTCATGCCTAAAGAAATAAGATCACCATCGCCCAGTTGAGCGAGTTGAAAACAGTCTGACTCTCCAGTGCCTAGCACCACTGTGACCTTCCTTTGCTCGACACTTCAAGCAAAGCCAAGTTACATGTCTTCCTTTCTGTAACTCAGCCAACTTCGCCTTTCCCTTAGTCACTGGCCCAGTTCAGGACTCATTGCTATTCCACTTCTTATTCATCCTCTGAAGGAATTTGTTATTACTAAGATTTATTTATTTGTGCGTGTGTGTGTGTGTGTGTGTGTGCATGTGTGTAAGTGCCTGTGGAAGCCAGAAGAAGAAGATGAACTGAAGTGAAAGGCAGTTGTAAGCTACCATGTGGGTGCTGGGAACTTCACTTTGGTCCTCTGAAAAAGCAGTATGCACTTTGAGGCACTGAGCCATCTCTCCAGACCCTTAAAGGAACTTTTCAATATTTCATCTGTCTCAGATTATCTCATATCATTGCCAAGAGTTATTAGTCTAAGCAAAGCCAACTGGACTCCTTTTCTAGAACTGATACACAGAGATTGGGAAATTGACTCCTCAGGTCTTTGACCAGATGGGAAAGGCTGTCTGAAGTAAGAGAGGCTAGTGGCGACATTCTGAAAGAAGGGGCATGAGTGAAGATGAGCAAGGGGAAGTCCTGGCAGTCTTTAGTTCTTATCCTTGTTGTGACTCCTTAATGTCACTTTTCTGTTTTATCAACTACAGAAACTAGTAAATTATGATAAAAGAAAGAGAAAGGCAGACAGACAGACAGACAAGCAATGCTTATGTGCATCTCTAGCTTTTGACTGACTCCTCATTATCTCTAGAGTGAAATGCAAGTTTGTGAGCCTGGAAGTGTTAGCCCTTGACATTATACCTTCTGTCTGCTGTCTCTGTCCTACTTCACCATCCTCCCTTACTATATTCAAAATTCGGAGAAGCATACACAGTGAGCTGTATGTGGCTGTCATCGGTAATGCCACTATAAATGTTGTTACTGCTGCGATGATTTCACCATGCTCTGCTCAGCATTAGGCCTTGGCACTACACGGACCTCTAGCCCTCTTCCCTCTGCATACTAAGCCTCTAAATACAGCTCAACTGGAGTAAATGAATAAGTTGCTTTATTATCCCCTATGACTTTCTGACTTCTCCTACTCAGTGGGGACAAGGAAGAGCCACTCCCATGTTCTGGCCGGAAAGATCCTGGGAACCAGGAACACTCAACAGGAAGCCATACACATTTGCTAAATGAACAAATGGATGAATATCCCAAGATATGACAGTTTAGAAATCTTGAAAATTAGACTCTCTGACCTTTTTAAAAGATTCTCATTGCACACAGAATAGGAAGAATGTGGAAGACTATAATATACAGACACCCAACTTACAGGTTAAATGTTCTTATGATTGAGCTTATCTCCTTCAAGAGTTTAATATTAGCTTTTAATTGAATCCCCATCTAACTAGTGATTTAATAAATTCAAGGGAATAAGCCCTCTTTGCATATCAACAGAGGTGAATTCAATTCAATATTTCTATTTAATTAAGCATTTTTGTGCTCTAATAGTCAAATTGCTGGAGGAGATGTCATTTCCATAAGCTCGCAAACCAAAGAAGCTGAGTCATTTAATGACTTTTAAGAACTTCCTGCCCCAAGTGAAGACGGTTTCCAGCCACCTTCCTAAAAGTCCCCACATTGTACATCACTCCTCTTCAAGATGGTGGTTCAGAGGTACAAACTTTTATCATATTTATCCCATCTGCTCATCTCATCTTTCATGTAGATAGCGTCTCCACCTTTCAGAGTTCATGTCAGAATCCCTGCCCTCCATCAAGCCTGCCCAGAATCAGGAATTACTCATCTAAATTTATCAAAACCTGATCATTGCCATTCTCAAAGACATGATAGTCATGTTAACTCAGTCTAGCTCCTGACCTTAACAAAATGAATGGACATTCTGATTTATTTTACTGAAAATGAAAGGCCTTGGTCTTAGAGTCAGGGAAATCTGTGGGAGACCATTACACTTGCTAAATGACATGAAAGTGCCATCATCCTTCTGGGTTCCAGCTCCTGTGTTTGTAGAATGGAGATGATTTTACCTACCCAGCCTGACACATGTGGAAGTTAAGTCTCTGCCCAAATCACTGTTTACACCCATGGTGCTTAGAACTAGAAAGCCATCATACAATCACACTAAAAAAGATCACTGATGGACACACTCAATCCTCTTTTGGCAAAGTGTGAATCAGTGACCTGCAGCCAGGCTTTTTATACAAATCAAAGAGAAAAGGATTTTCAAAGGCAGATTCTGCATTCTCCCAAGTCAGATTTGGCGTAAGTTTGTGGCTTACTCATTGATGTTGGTAAGCAGCCAGTATTGAGAAACGACAAACAGTGTGGGCAGAAGCACCTCACTAGTCAATCAGATGACCAGACATGCCGACTTTTACAAATACAAACTCCCAGGACACATAAATTGACACACAATAAGGCGAGCAACTAGTGAGGAAAGGGTGCACATACCAAATTGCAAGCAGCTGGCAAAGTAGGTCTGTCAGAATCAACCAAGAAAAAATGCCTTTCTGTCTTTCTGGTTGAAAACAATTGCCCTAGCTCAAAAGTGATGAAAGGGGTTAATGTATTTGGTAGATGCATCCAGGGACTTACATACTAGTTACTTTTTTTTTTAGTGCTGTGATAGAGCACCATCAACAAGGCAACTTATAAAATGATATGTTTAATTGGGCTTGTGGTTTCAGAGGGCTAACTAGAGTTCATAATGGTGAAGGTAAGGCATGGTGGAAGTAACAGCTAGGAATTCACATCTCAAACTATAAGTAGGAGGCAGAGGGCATACTGGAAATGATGGGATGTAGCAGACTTTCTTTAGGCTGCCAGCTCACCAAAAAAAATGACACGGAGACTTATTAATTATGAAAGCTCAGCCTATAGCTTAGGCTTGTTTCTAACCATCTCTTATAATGTAAATCAACCCATTTCTATTCATCTATGTGCTATCAAGTGGCTCATGGCTTTTACCTCTGCTCTTGTATGTCTTGCTCCCTCTGCATCCAGCTGGAGACCCTGCTTTTCTTCTTCCCAGAACTCTGTCTGTCCAGAAGTCCCAGATATAACTCCTGCCTAGCTATTGGCAGTTTAGCTTTTTATTAAACCGATCACAGTGACATATCTTTATGCAGTGTAATCAAATACCTTGCAACAGTATATGTTAAAACCTCAAAATCTGCCTCTGTAACATACCTCCTCCAACAAGGCCACCTCCTAATCCTTCCCAAATGTTCCTATCAACAGGGGACCAAATATTTAAACATTTATTGGGGCCATTCATATTCAGACAACCACAACTAGTCTACTGGAACCCATAGCAACCAGTAACAAAAGGGACAAAAAAACTTTGGAGGTGAGGATCAAACTATGATGGTCTTGCTTTGCCTCCACCTGCAGTGCTGTGAGGAAATGATTATTATATGTATTTTACAGAGAAAGAACTGAACCATAAGAGTTTCAGTGATTTTGCTAAATGCATCCAACTTGGGTGTGAACAGAGCACTGCCTGACTCTAAGCTCTGTCCTCAAAGCTGGTGGAATTCATGACAATTCACACTGCAAGTTTCCATTTCCTCATTTAGAATAATAGAAAATTCACTATTATGAAGTGCTGTGGGATGGTCTGTTTGGCAAATGTGTTGCTAATTAGTCAATAAATAAAACACTGATTGGCCATTGGCTAAGCAGGAAGTGTAGGCGGGACAAGGAGGAGAATAAAGCTGGGAAGTGGAAGGCTGAGTCAGAGAGACACTGCCAGCCGCCACGATGACAAACAGCATATGAAGATGCCGGTAAGCCACGAGCCATGTGGCAAGGTATAGATTAATGGAATTGGATTAATTTAAGATATAAGAACAGTTAGCAAGAAGCCTGCCATGGCCATACAGTTTGTAAGCAATATAAGTCTCTGTGTTTACTTGGTCGGGTTTGAGCGACTGTGGGACTGGCAGGTGAGAGAGATTTGTCCTGACTGTGGGCCAGGCAGGAAAACTCTAGCTACAATGAAGGGATATGGGAAATTGAAAATAATGTAGCCATTAATATGTGGTAGCTGGTATTGTTGTTTAATATTGCTAAATGATCTCTTTGGATTTGTGGTATTATGAGTGGGTATAGATGGAGTTTTTCTGTCCTGGTAGCTGCTCCCAAATAACCACTCAAAGATTTAATATTAATTATAAATGCTTGGCCGATAGCTTAAGCTTGTTTGTAGCTAACTCTTATAACTTAAACTAACCCGTTTATATTAATCTATGTGCATTATATATTAATATAAATATGTTTCTATTAATCCAAGGCTTATTAACCTCCTGTATGAACTTCCCATCCTGTTCTCTCTGCATCTCATGGCATCTCCTCAGACTGCCCTCCTTCTTCCCAGCATTCTTCTGTCCCCAAAATCCTGCCTAGCTATCAGCAAGTCAGCTCCTTATTCATATTATATATATTCATCTTGTACAAAAAGATGATTCCACAGCAAGTGGGCATTCTCAGAGATTAGAAAGCCAAATATAACACCTTATCATAATGGCCTGCTTAAGACAGAATTGCACCTTGAACTGTTTATCTTTTTGACTATACACTTTGATTTTCTCCTCCCTCATTTTTATTTTTTTCTTTTTAATGATTCTTGAAAAAATAAAGATGTGTTCCAGGTCTAAATATAAAATGTAATGTATATGGAGAAAAAGTGCTATCTTTCAACCGAAACAAAACCTGGGCATTTGCTTCCAAAGCCAGCTGATAATCTTCCCTGTAGAATATTCTTCTCAGTGGAGACACAATTAAAGAAGCATCTAGTAAGAGAAGCAGCATACCCCAAATTGCCATCTGCTGGCAAGGCAGTTAGTTTAACCATGTCCATTGGAATCAAACATGAAAACTCACCTTTCTGGTTGAAAGCAACCACCTTAGCTAGGGCATGATCAAAAAGGCAAATCAGTGTGGTACCCAGGCTGCTTTCTGCCAAATGCCTGAGCACAGGCTTGCTGTGCTATTGATGCTAGCCTGTTCTCCCTTTGCCTCCACTGTGCAGTTTTGTAGACCCTCAGAGGATTATAGACCACAGTGCTCTGTATAATGCAGAGAACAAATTCCACATTAGCTTGTCCCTCAAGGAAGCAAACTGGTATGCTGAGGCAGAGGATCACGAGTTGAAGACCAATCTTGGGCTTCATAATGAGGCCCTATCTTGATTTTCTTTTTTAAAAGCAAACAGCAACTTGGAGCCCAGAACCTCTGATTTCTGACATGTGATCATTCTTGTCTTGGAGTCATTCTAGAGTTCTCGAATTAGTTGCAAAGTTCAGTAAAAGACAGGAAAACCAAATCTGGGGACAGACCCTTCCCCAAAACAAAAATGGAGGAAAAGGAGATTGTAGAGAAAGTATAAAGTCCTGCATTTAATATTGATTTAGCACCCTCCTTGTATCAGACAGACTATCAGGTTCCAAGGATACCAAGTCAAAATGCTACATGGTCCCTTTCCCAGTGCAGTTGAATGGTGGTGGAGGAGAAAGACAAAGAGACTCACTGATTGAAGTGCAAAGTGATAGAATGGAAGAATGGAAATCACACAGCTCATTGGGAACATTTGAGACAAAACTCCTAGCATGCACCTTGCAAGACTGACAAGCGTTTGACATCAAGAACAAAGCATGCATAAGGCATGAATCAGAATGATGTGTCAGGAAAAGTTCAAGCCAATCAGAGAGACTCCCACAGTGATTTGAGAACCACTGCCGAAGAATATTGGGTGAGATTTTGTTTCCAGGTAAGTACTGAATTCCTCCTGCTGTCCTGGATCATTGTTTCTTCCTACAAATTTATTAAGGCAGCATTTCTTCCAGCAGAAGTTCTGCGATTTCTGTTATTTCCGCCTCTTATAACTTGCTGAGGAGTGCAGATTAATGTATCTCAATCCCATGGCTCCAATTACATGGAGAAATGTGATGATGAGAGCTGCGAAAGATTTTTTTCTGAAAAACACAACTACCAAAGTACTTGGCAGATTGTATTTTATCATCTTGTGTTATTTGCAGAAAGAGGAACCTTGGTCTCCACCCTGTAGTCCCTTTCCTCCAGTTCTAGTGAGGCATTTGCAATCAATCAAGGTGTTTGAATCCTGGATGGGCTCTCCCTGTCTGGTTTCCTCCCTGTGCTAGTAAGAAGGAGTCTGTGCATGACAGGGCTATTTATTGAGAGTGTGACTTTGATACCCTTTTTATAACAAAGCAGTCAGAGTCCACCCTGGGCCCATTTTGGGATCATGATATCCTACCTTCTCAGAGCTCAACACAGAGACCTATATCAACAATGCTATTTATCTAAGAAAGAATATCTTCATCAAAGTCCTTCCTTTGGGCTATCTTCAATTTTTTTCATCCCTGATTTCTTCTTTGTCCCCTTAATTTAGAATCAGTTTTTCTAGGTCACAAACATTACAGTTTCTATAGCCAACACTAAATTCGCTGCTAGAAATCAATAATGTTTTAGGACAATGTCTTACCATTAACCAATTCTTTCTTATTTATAAAAGCTTTTTACATGCATTACTTGGTCTCCAAAATAGATAGCCTTTCAGTTCATGTATTTCTTGATTTTTTTCCACTGTATTCAATAATCCTAGTAAACTTAAAACCTTTCTTTTAAAACTTTTTGATAGTTCATTACCTTGGGTCTCAAGGATAGTTCTGTATTTCTACTTGTAGCATGAATCCTAATTGGTCCTAATAAAAACCCGGAACCAGATATCAGGGTAAGTGCTGAAAGATCAGAGAAGCAGAGCAGCCAGCCACTAGCTCTTACCTCTACCCAATCCTCAGCCAAAAGGACTCTGAGCTCCTATCTCCTCCCGCCTTGTAGTTCTCTCTCCACCTAGCCACATCACTTCCTGTCTCCACCTCCTTCGTGCTGGGATTTAAGATGTGAGATCCCAAGTGCTGGGATCAAAAGTGTGTGCCACAACTGCCTGACCTTTATGATTAGCTTGTAGCTGGAGTTTCCTCTCAGGGTCCTGCCAAACCCCGGAAGTCCGACAGCCCACTTATAAAATAAACACACAGACGCTTATATTATTTAAACTGTTTGGCCTAATGGCTCAGGCTTCTTGCTACCTGTTCTTGTATCTTAAATTAACCCATTTCTATTAGTCTATAAGTTGCCATGTGGCTCATGGCTTACTGGTACCTTACATCTCGCTCGTCATGGCAGCCACTGGCAGCGTCTCTTTGACTCAGCCTTCTACTTCCCAGAATTCTCCACTCTGCTTGTTCGGCCTATACTTCCTGCCTGGCTACTGGCCAATCAGTGTTTTATTTGTTAACCAATCAGAGTAACACATTTAACATACAGAACATCCCACAGCATTAACTAGTGGCTAGCTTTGCCCTGTGGTCTTCAGGCAAGCTTTATTTGTTAGAGCACATACAAAATATTACCACACCTACTAGCCAGCTTCCTGTACCAGTTATTTTTTTACTAACTAATGTGATTACAAATAAAAGTCATCATCTGACCAAAATAGTCTGCTGTACTTGTAGACTGGAGCCTACCCCAACTGTCATCAGAGAGGCTTCATCCAGCAACTGGTGGAAACAGATGCAGACCCACAGCAACTGGTGGAAACAGATGCAGACCCACAGCAACTGGTGGAAACAGATGCAGACCCACAGTCAAACACTAGGTGGAGTTCGGAGAAGCCTATGGGAGAAGGGAGGGAAAGATGGTTTGGACCAGAGGGGTCAAGGACACCACAATAAAACCCATAGAATCAACTAACCTGGGTTCACAGGGGCTCACAGAGACTGAACTGACAACCAGGGAGCCTGCACAGGACTGACCTAGACCCTCTCTGTGTGTGTGTGTGTGTGTGTGTGTGTGTGTGTGTGTGTGTGTGTGTGTATAATAGTTGTGTAATTATGGTTTTCTTATGAGATTCCTAACAGTGGGAGCAGAGGCTGTCTCTGATTCTTTTGTTGGCTTTGGGGACCCTGTTCCTCATACTGGGTTGCCTTGTCCAGCTTTAATATGAGGGGAGGTGTCTAGTCTTATTGCAACTTGATATGCCATGTTTGGTTGGTATCCATGACAGGCCTGCCCATTTCTGAATAGAAGTGGAAAAGTGGATAGAGAGGAGATGGGAGGAGAGACTGGGAGGAAGGGAGGGAGGGGAAACAGTGATGAGGATGTAAAATAATAATAATGATGATGATAAAAGTAATAATAATAATTTTAAAAAACAAGAAATAAATAACTCATTATCTTGGTGACTTATAACAAAAGTTTATTTCCCAAATGCCTTACAGGTTGATATAGGTTGGCTGCAGTCTCTCTGTGTCTTGTTTTTTAATCCAGGCTGAAAAAGAGACGTATTTGGTACATGCTATTCTAGTATAGTTAGGGAAATAGCAACAACAGATCCAGTGACATTTCTTAATGCTTCCTCTTTAAACACACGCCTTCTACCACCTTTTATTGGCCAAAGTAACACATGAAGTCCAAAGTCCCAACACATAAAATTCTACTTCTAAATAAAGGCTATGAAAAACTAGAAACAGTAACACAATCTACTAAACATAGATCACTCACCTAACATTTACTGCCAAGAAGTCCTCCATGCTGCTCAAAGATAATATTCTGTTTTGTTTGTTGTGGTGGTTTGAATGAGAAATGTCCCCCATAGGCTCAGGTTGTTTGAAAAGGTGGTTCCCAATTGATGGTGCTGTTTGGAGAGGACATGAAATCTTTGAAAAGTATAGCCTTGCCAGAAGAAGCACATCCCTGAGGGAAGGCTTTGAGAGTGTATAGCCTTGCCCCGCCTCCATTTTGCTCTCTACTTCCTGTTGTGGTTGGATATATGATCCCTCAGCTTCCTGCTTCAGTCATCTCCCAGGCCTCACTGGCCATTATGGACTCCCCATCTGGAACCATAAACCAAAATAAACTTATTCTTCCATAAGTCACTTTTGATTATGATATTCATTACAATCAATAATTTGCCCCCTATAAACTGTATATTCCTTTTTCTACATGTAGCTCTCCTCAAAAGCTCTTCTAGTTTCCATATCTCATAGAATCTAAGAGTGATGTACAAACAGAAGAGATGATTGTTGTAAGCTGCAAGGGTTTCAGAAACGCTAATAAATGGCAGAAGTAACACATTGATGGAATAGATAAGCAGGATAAGATTTTTTTTTAGAATTTTTAAATTATAGAGATTTATTTCTTAAATTTTCTTGATGTGATTCCTAAACTGAAAAAGAAAAGCCTTGAATCCCAGAAATGTATATTTATTTCTCAGTCCTCAGAATGCTACAGAATGGTAAAGCAAACACAAAAACTCATTTTTAAAAAGTAAAGATTGCATGTCTCAGAACAGGCTTTACATTTACATCAGAATGTGATGTAAATAAGATGATAAAGTATGACAAGAGACTCAAGTAGAGTTGTGCCTTACTGAGTGAACCCATTGCATAGAGTGTTGAATAATATATCCATGCCCAACTTAAAGATTTCCTGGAATGCATTATAAGAATATTTCCTAGGTCTTTGCCTTACACAGCAAATCTTTTTTGTTAACTATTGTATCAGTAGCATAAAGATTATGCTGTGTTTGTCTTTGGCACAGTTCATGAAGTATCTATGACTACATGATAGAATTGCAATTTCTATCCTCCATGTAGCTGCCAAGTATACAAAATTGTTCCAGCTAAGGAGCAAAGGTGTATTAGTTTTTTTTTTTCTGTTCCTGAGATAAAATATCATGACCAGAAGCAACTTAAGGAAGAAAGTGTACTTTGACTTACAGTCCAGGTGGCTAGAATCCATAATAGTGGGGTCACGTATGGCAGAAAGAACAGGACTCTTGATTGACCCATCACACTTTGCCTGTACATAAGAAACCGAGGGTGAATTGGAAGTGGGACAAGGCTACTAACTCTCAAAGCCTACTCCCAGGGTGCACTTCTTTCAGCAAGGATCTATATCCTAAAAGTTCTATAACCTAAAACAAGGCCACTAACTGCATACCAAGTGTTTGAAAAATACATGAGCCTATGGAGGACACTTCTCACTTAAACCACTTCTGCTCAACACCTCTAGGCTAAAGTAGTGTGTCTTACTTCTAATTGCTAATTTTGAAACTTCCCAGAATCATTTTTCCTTCTTCCATTTTAATTTACTTCAGTGGAAGTGAAGGTTTTACTCAGCCTGACTCCCAAGGAAGCTAGAAACAGAGACCCAACCAATCCACAATGGACATGTAGGACAAGGCACAAACAATCTTCCGATTTTATAAGCCTCTTCAATTAAGAAATTGTTTCTCCTTCAATATATCCATCCTATCCTGACTCTAAGACTAACAAAATTCTACTAATATAGAACAATTAGAGGCATAATCAATGTAAAGTATGATTGATTCATGGCAGAAAGTGTTATAAAAGATTGGGATTCGGGGCAGAATGAGTCTGGCAAGGTAGATCCTAGGAGTGTAAATGTAATTTCCTGTGCTTGTGGTTCAGAAATCAATAGGAATTCACAAAAGGAACAGTTTGTGGTTTATACATTCAATAAGAATCACAATTATACATTGGTTGCCAAAAAACACCAAACTTACTGACAACTTATACTCATAAAATAAAAGCTTTTGTAGAGTTAGAAAATTAATAGTCCTGTATTCTAAAAAGTAAGTAAATAGAAAAGCACCCAAAATCCAGACTTCAACTGACATCAGAATAAATGGAGATAAGATGTCAATAGGGATGGAAACTTTGAAAGATACGGAGATGCAAAGGGAGGGGAGGGGGGCAACTCAGAGAACAGGAGACTTAGAAGGGACATGGCCTGTTTCTTTGACTATCTGGAGAGCTGGAATGGCTCTATTCTGTTTGCCATCAAGGCCCAAAGTAAAGAAAGCTGTAAGGAAGAAGCAGGCCCTGGGAGGCTTCCTTGAACCTCCACAGATATCACACTTAGGCCCAGAAATGATCTTGCCTATTCTTAAACTGGAGATCAGACTGAATTTGTCTGTATGAAGATGTCAGAAAGCTTAGAGTTCTTCAAGGAAAATGGATTGCATTATCTATATTCCAATATTCAAGATGGATTCAGCGTTCATAGACTGGAGCTTGATCAGAAGGAATTTGAAAACAAGCAGAATTGCTCAAGAGGAGGAGAAGCACAAATTGCCACTTAGGGAATTCATATAGGAAGGAAGCAGCCAAAAGAGATGGCCCTCTAACATTTGTTCCTGCTCTTCTTGTCCTCTGCAACTTAGAAAAGGCCACCCTGGAGTCTGACATTTAAAACCTCCCTCTAACTCACATATTCTTGACATACAGATAATACATCTGCTTAAAAAAAACAGACAGTAAAAGACAGAGATGGAACTCAAGAAGACAGACCACATTGTATGCCTTAGTTTATTGACTTTGTGCATACATTAAATGTTGCCATTTTCTCCGATGTGTGTGTGTGTGTGTGTGTGTGTGTGTGTGTGTGCGCATGTGCGCATGTTTAAGGAGTTATTTTATTTTTGTACTATTCGGTCTATCTGGTATAAAGACAAATAGGAAACCTCGTGAAGTGGTAACTCAATAAAAATGCATTCATTTAATCAAGAAATAAGCATTAAGTATCTAGTAGATTCCTTACACTCTATCGGGCTGTAGGAAAACAAAGATTAGATAGATGGGTTCTTCTACACAAGGACTGTTAATTTAGAGAGAATACGAGTAATTACTCGTTGTGTGCTTCTAATTGTAACAAGAAGCCTAGGACAGGAGCCTTAAACAGAGGGCAAACAGTAGTCGGAGAGTGTCTTGATTTTTTAAACACTTAAAACCACTAGAATGACATCCTACAAACCAGGGGAGAAAGGACAACTGGATTCTCTCAAAAGAGCTCTCCTGAGTGGGAACTGTTACAAAAGCGTAAGGTGTGAGCACACGCTGGGAACCACGTGGGGCCGGGTGTGTCTTAGTGTGGGCAGTTGCAACCAGAGTTAAACCACAAGCTTCTGAAGCAGACCATGGCCAACGATGAGCACACCGCCATAGCTATCAAGCCCGATGGGGTCCAGCAGGGGCCTTGAGGGAGAATTCATCAAGCATTTTGAACAGAAGGGATTCACCCTTTTAGCATGAAATTTCTCAGCCTCAGGGCCATCCGTTCATTACCTGCCTGGTGAAATGCATGCATGTACTCAGGGCAGTGTTTGCTGTGGTCAGGGTGGGGCTAATGCTGTGAAGACAGGCTGGATGATGAGGGAAGACCAGCCCTGCAGACTCAAAGCCTAGGACCATCTTTGGAGACACTAACATCCAAGCTGGCGGGAACATCTTTCACAGCAGCAACTCTGTGGAGAGTACAAAGGAGATGAGCTTGTGATTTCAGCCTGAGGAAATGGTGATTACAAGAGTTGTGCACAGAACTGGATGTTTGAGTGACAGGAGGGCAGGCCACCATGCCTTTCCTAGCTAATTTTCCCTGTTCTTGCAGGCATTGGACCAGACTTAGTAAATCCAGTTGTTTTTAGAACCTCCTTTTACCTGGTGGGAAACTCTGAGAGGAGTGGGTGTCCCTGTACAACTTGAAGTGCTACTGTCAGGTTAGGATGTTTCATCTTGCAATAACAACAGCAAAAAGAATATTACAGTTAAAAAAAGAATATCTTATTTTTATATTATTGATTCTTTGGTGTATAGAAAACAAAATGTTTTATCAGTAAACTTTCTTTCTAGCACATATTTAGGTCCACAGAAAATTTTAGAAATAAAAGTTCCCATGTACCTCTTTCTTTCATACACATATATCTTCCCCTCTATAAACACCCTATATCAGATGTAACATTTGGTACAATGGATAAATCTACATTAGCATGTTAGTATAACTCAGACTACATAGACTACAGTTTGTGTTGCATGGTACTGAATAATGACATACATCCAGCCTTCCAGTATCAGTCTGGATAATTTCATTGCCTCTCTAGTCCTATGTGCTTCATCAGTTCATTTTTCTCTCCCTCAAAACCCAGAAAACCATGGACCTTTCTGCTGTTGCCATAGTTTGCCTTTCCCAGGATGCCATACAATATGAATCCATGCACTATATAATGTTTTCCAATTTACTTCTTTCACTTCACTATATTACTAAAGTTTCTCTATGTACTTTAGGGTCTTGATAGCTCATTTATGTTTGCAGCACCAAGTAGGATTGTGTCACTTGGGTGCCATGGACTGTCTCCACTCACCTACTAGAGGATAGCTTGATTGGTCCAACTTTATACAATTTTGAATAAAATTGCTGTAAACACCTGTTGCTTTTCTGTAGACATAAGTTTTGGTAATTCAAATCATTTTGACAACTAGCAAGGATGATACAGCAAGAGTATCTTTAGCTGTACTAAGCCATCACAATGTCTTCCAAAATAGCTATTCCATTTTACATTCCCACCGGCAATGAATAAGAAATCCTGTTCCTCTCATCCTTAATAACATTGTTCTTGTTAGTGTTGTAACAGTACTGCATTGAGTTCCTCCTCCATGTTCAGACCCACTGCCACACATTATCTCTGATCATTGTTTTCTCTGCACCTCCAAGTTTTGATAAATTGTATTTTCAAGATATTTTAAAATATTTTTTTTCTGGAGACATCTTTAATTTGCATGTTTTTTAAAATATCCCATTTAATCTGCAAGTGTTTGGGGCCCCTGCAGGTATCTTTTTTGCTACTGATTTCTAATACAAGTTCCCTGTGGTCTGGGGGCATGTTGTTTTTCGGTTTCCTTGCAACTTCCTTCTTAGACTGGAGTCTGACTCTTGAATCCTGGTATACTTCATTTACTTTACTGTTAATATGGTGCTAAAATATTAGAAATTAGCGGTCTCCTATAATAGTGCAGTTAAGGGTCAGGGTTTTAGTGGGCGTTGTCACTGATCCATGACCTCTTGAAGTGTTTATTGGAATTGCAGAAGTATTTCTAGGCACAGAGAGCATATTTCTCCCCCAAATCATTTGCATACTCTTGTAGACTACTTTGGAATGGAGGCCTTTGGTCCCAGTTTCTCATAACTTTGCCTTTCTTCTTATAACTTGAGGTAACCCTCCCCCCGAATCTTCACAGAAAGAAACCAGAGGTGCTCGTGAAGCTAAGAACCTGTTAAAGTTTGGTAGTCCCCAAGCTACTGAGTCCCTAGGAGTTTTGAACTTTCCAGCTAGGAAACCTCCAGGGATTTGCTAAAGCTATCACTTAAATGTTCTTACCAGTCATTTTCCCCAACATCTCTGGCTCTGAACTGATCTCAAGGAAGAAGCTGTATATTCCCAATCTTTCTTGGCTTGAGATTTGAATTCTCAGATGAGCCTAAGACACACAGCTAATTTTTGTTTGTTTGTTTGTTTGGAGTTTCTCTTATTGTGAGGTGCAAAGAAAAAGTGACTTCCAAGCTCTTTACACATCCTTGCCAAATCCAGACATTATAGTTCTTCAAAAAAGAAATAGAAAATAATTTGATCTTTTAGTAAAGGCACTTTGGCAATTCCATACATATATACACATACATATACATATACATACACATACACACACACACACACACACACACACACACACACACACACGTGTGTGTGTGTGTGTGTGTTTGATTCTGGTTATTGGCACCCCCACTTTCTCTCATCTTCCTTTCATTCCTATTCCTCCCCCTCCCCACTACAAATCCTTCCCCACATCCATGTCTTTTTGCTTTGTTTTGTGACCCACTGAGTTTAACCAGGGCTGGATATTTAAAAATACATATTTGTCAACTTCAGGGTCGAATGCTCAGCCCTATATAGGACAAATCTATATTTTTTGTGAGGCTTAAAAATATATTTCATGACAAGGATGACAAGGAAACATTTAATGTAGTGGCCTGGGGAAATGGCTCAGTGGTTAAGAGCGCTTCCTGCTCTTCCAGAAGACCTGAGTTCAGATCCCAGCACTCAAATTGGTTGGTTCACAGCTGCCTGTGACTCCAGTTCCTCGGCATCCAGTGCCCTCTTCTGGCCTCTGTGAGCACCTGCAGGTGGAACTCACAATCACACTGACAAGTAAACACGTATATAAATAAAAAATAAACACAATTTCTAAAAGAAAATTTTAATATAATAGCATATAGAAAGAAATCAGCATGTCACAAATAATATCCCAATTGGGAGCTAATTTGGAAACTATATAGACATTTGTGTGCTTGCATGTGTATAGGAAAAAAGTAGTTTTTCTCATAGTTATGTAACATCTAGGTACTTTTTATGGTATTCTTGTGATTTTTTAAAAAGTTTTCAAATATGTTACAATAACCATATATTTTTATAATAAGAGAAAAACAATGAATGCCATCTTCATAAGACAAAAGGAAATTTTCAAAGGGGGAGAATATTCGACGGAGAAATGTAGGATTAGCTAGGTGCTGAGGGATGATTTGTGGGGCTCCTCTATGCTCAGATAAGGAATGGCATTTCAGAAGTCTCCCATCCCTACCTTGTGACATTAAAAAGCCCTCACCAAAAGAGGAGTTGTCACTGAACCCTGGAGGCACAATGAAGGCCAGCTGGGTCAGGCAATGGAACACATCTTGGGTATGAACCCTCTTCTTCTCCACACCTCAAGGCCCTCCTTCTCTAGGAAGCCCACCCTCATGGCAACAGCAACATTTCACTGAGCATTATCTTCATTGCACTTCTGTGTCTACAGAATCTGTGGCCCTGTTCCCAGCAAGGAACTGACACAGCCAGCTGGCTGAGAATTCTCCAAGGGAGTTCTCTTCTAAAGAACAAAAGGCAAAACCAGAACAGAGATATCGCAGCCCATTTCCACACGTGATAATTCAATAGGAACTGTATTTATATTGGCTCCCCAGGAGACTCTACTGTCCATCCAAGATAGGGGATCATTATACTGCACCATTCCTTAGCATAACCCACATAAAGTTTGGCTTGCTTTCTGAGAAGATGTTAATGTTATTTTTTTCTTACCTCAGAATAATTTTTATCTCGAAACTGTCAGCAATTTTCTGTCACATTCACTGTCAACCATGATTGTGGTACAATGTTGTTCTGAAATAGGCATTCAATAAATATTTTAAGTCAAGGAATAATAAATATGCACACAGATCAAGATGAAAAGAAAAGGACAGACATTTTCCCTTAGAGACTAAAATGTGTACCGTATCATTGAATAATTCTGATATGTGACATTTATTTTAGGGACTTTTTTGAGATTGTAATTACAGCTTGACTTCCTTTCCTGTCCTCCTGCCAAACCCTCCCATGTTCCCTTCCCCACTCTCCTTCAAATTCACAGATATGTGACATTTATATAGTTTCTTAAAATTTACAAACTGATTTCTCAGTTGTTACTAAAGTTAATAGAAACACACCACAGAAATTTACTATTGATTATTATTATTATTATTATTATTATTATTATTATTATATTACTATGATTAAAACTGTCAAGGCTAACTAATTAGACTAATTAGGAAACCTAGACTCTTTGTCTTGTCCAATTTCATGAGCACAAAGTCAAGACTTAAAGACTAAAACAGAAAAAGAAGAAGAAAAAAGTCTCATTTATTTCCCACCATTTAAAAAAAATGAGTAGAGAAAAAAAAAAGGTCTTCTCTTAGTTTAGATGGAGGGCAAAAATACTAGGAGTGGAAATAAATTTTGTGTAAATAATACACTTGTCACTGAGCTGGCCAGTGATAAATCTGTAGAGACTGAAGAATCATTCCAGTCTGGTCACACAAGATAAATGTTTGCATTTGGCGGGAGAAGAAAAGGATGCGGATAGCAGCTGAAGGCCCAGGAGTCTCCAGAAGATGTTGTCATTGCCTTCAGTGACTTGATCTCTGTGGTGATTAATGGAAACTCTTTACACAGTGATATTTAATCTCTGAGTTTGGAAAGTTAAATTTAAACATACAAGCAATAGATGAAATTTCTCATCAAAGACAAGATCTTGGGTCAGCGGCTCCAATCCCCAGAGGATGTGTGAATGGAAAAGATTTGGAGAGCACAATAAATAGACAGAAGAGTGTAGACAGCCATCCCTCAGTTTACCCCCAAGCACTAATTCTGATTGGACTTTTAGGAAGAATGAGTCAAACAGCCAATAGTAGTCTTCTCTGAAAGATGATGGAACCATCATCTTTAGTTAGACAGAGTTTACAAGTCATGGGGGAATGCATCCTGGAAAGAAGAGTCTTTCAGTAGCATCCTGGGCTTCTCCCATCACTTTCAGAGGACACCATTTGATAGCTGTGAGCCTATCAGAGTCTAGGAGACTCAGCTCTTCAATCAAGTTACGTAGCATCAAATTCACCTCCTCAATTCCACCCTCCTCCTGCTAACTAACTTTGTCAGCCATGCCCTTTTCTTCTTTTTCTTGCCCTCGTTTTCACTTCACATTTTCTTTTCACTGGAGGGGGATGAGATGAGAATGGAGACTACTGTAGACCTCACAGAGGCTTCCTCCTTTCAGTTTTATCTGTTTCTTCCTGTACCTCAGGCAAAGAGGACATGATCACAATGGTTCCCTGCTGAAGGTCCTTCAGGAGTTTTCTGGTATTTTGAAAATTTAAATGAGAATCTCAAGTGGCTTCCATGCCTCTCAAGTCCTTTAAACTGAGCCCAATCTGTCTGGCACATTATACCTACCGCATGTGCTCTGCAACCTCTTCTTCCATGCTTCCTGAGTCCTGTTGACTCTTTGCCCTGTTCACTATCCCTCCTGTTTATATCATTCTACTCCATACTCCAGATCACTGTTTGCAGTACCTAGCCCCAAGGTTCAGTGGTTTACTCTGCCTGGAAAACAGCTGGGTCATATCTCCCAGGATCCTTCTCAACTAGAAAAGGAGAGGCATAAACTAAGGTCTAGCTTTAGGAATATGAGTGAGGAGGAGTGAATGCCATTTCCAGAACTGGTCCATAAAGATCATCCATATATAAATTTTCCCTTTAGGCCAGTGACTGTGAAAAATAAGTATTGATAAAGTTAAGTATGTAAATTTTTATAAGAAAGTTATGTTGACACTGGCCTAGGGCCACTTGGCCTGTGAGTCAAAGAAACCACAGGCCTGCCAGGTGCCATTAGGACCAGGTAGTTGAAGGACACACACACACCTAGTTGGGCTGGTTGGCCTGGGCAAGTCAAAGAAATCATAGACTCACCTGATGCCACAAGGTTGGGCACCATTATGGTAAGCAAATATATAGTGGGGTGTGGGAGAGAGAAAGAGGCAGAATGGTTCGTGTCCTGTGGAGAGAGGTGGGTCTGAAGAGGCAAAGACAGTAAGGAATGCACTGATGTGGGTGGCCTGCTTGCCACCCAGGACCATAGTGATGTCTTGGCCAGGGCTACTGCTAAGGACTATATTTGTGTTGATGTCCATGGTTCCTGTTACCACCAAAGGCTATGCAGATGCCTGGAGTGTGGACAGACGTCTAAGGCTATGTTGGTGCCCAAAGGCCATGCTGCCTTAGGGGCTATAGAGCTCTGCCACCCAGGCTGTGGGGACATATCTGGGTCTATGGTCATATGATAGCCAGGGTCTGTGTTGATGTCTATGGCTCCTATTGCCGTTGAAGACTGTGCCACTGCCTGGAATCTGGGCCACCACCTGCGGCCATATTGGAGTTCTGGGACCATGCTGCTGCTGGGCCTATGCTGATATGAGAGGCCTGCACTGCCACTCAGGGCCATGGCAATACCCAGGCCCAAGGTGCTGCTCATGGCCATGTCTGAGTCCATGGTCCTACTACAGCTGGGTCCATGTTGATGTCTGTTGCCTGTGTTACCACAGTGACCACGTGAATCATGTGTTGAACCATGTGTTGAACAATGTGCAGAACCATGTGTTGAAGTATGAGGGTCATGCTGAGCTGGCCCACTCCTCACTAGCCCTGAGAGAGCACCACCACCACCACCAGAAAGCTGACCCTGCCCTTCACAGGTCCTGGGATAGAGGATCCCCACATGGGATAGCCGCTTCCACCAATCATGGGAGAGCTGCCCTCCTCCATTTCACTTGAGAAAGCTGGCTCCCACCCCTCACCACAGGTGTGAGAGAGTCTGCCCTTCATGTGAAGGTGTAATCCCAGCAGCCTGGATTGACCAACTCAGCTACCACTCAGAGCTTTGAGTTGGCACACTCTGACATCTACTCCATCTGTAACCTACTAGAGCCTGTGAAGGAACTGGTCCTCTGGAACCATAGCCCCAGGATCTCTATGAGTTGAGACAACAGTAGGATATCCAAAAGTAGTTTCAATGAGGGTCCAGTATTGATGATGTACTAGAAGCCATTGGCCTTGAACCTGACCAACAACACATGACACAATGAACATTTGCAAGTAAAGCTCTTTGGACAAAACAGTATACTGCATGATTTACCACAGCTCCCAGTGCCACTAAGATGAATGGAGAGGCTGTGGAGAGGTGGAAAAAAATGGAGGAGGGAAGTAGTTTTTTGTTGTGGAACATTTTAACTGGGCAAAGATGTGTTATATTTGTTTATGTTGAGGAATATTGCTTTGACTATGTAAAAGTGTGTTACATTTGTTTATGCTGCATTTGTTTAATTATGTGAAGATGTGTCATATTTGTTTCACCTTACCTGCCTAAGGCACCTGATTGGTCTAATACAAAGCTAGGACAGGCGGACAGAAAGAATAAGTAGGAGGAGAAATCTAGGCTCAGCAGAAGAAGGGGGAGAATGAGGGGGAAGGAGGACAAGCTTGGGGCTGGAAACCAGGTAGCCACCAGCCAGGCAACCACAAGAACCAGGTAGCCACCAGCCAGGCAACCACAAGAAGCAGGAATGTAAGACATGCAGAAAGAAAGAGGTGGGGGGGGGGGGGGAGAAAGGAAGGAAAGAAGCAAAGAAGGTAGAAAGGAAGGAAGGAGAGAGAAAGGTAAAAAGCCCCAAGGCAAAACATAGATAAAGAAAATCAGGATAATTCAAGTTATAAGAGCTAGCAAGAAATAAGAGCTAAGATAAGGCTGAGCATTCAAAACTAATAAGAAGTCTTCATATCATGTTTTGGGAGCTGGATGGTGGCTCAAAAGAAAGCCTGTCACAGTTTTTTGTTTGTTTTTGTTTTTGTTATTTTGGGGAGTTTGTTTGTTTGTTTTTAATTAATGTCCTTATTTGTATTTTTTTAGTTTATTTTTATTATTTCTTTTTAAATTTTCCTTTTGGGTAGACACTCCAAGGGTGAAGGGAGGATATGGAGAGACTGGGAAATAAGTGGGATTGGGGTACATGATGTGAAATTCCCAAAGAATCAATTAAAAAAAGGAAAGAGCCGGGCAGCGGTGGCACACACCTTTAATCCCAGCACTCAGGAGGCAGAGCCAGGCGAATCTCTGAGTTCAAGGCCAGCCTGGACTACAGAGTGAGTTCCAGGAAAGGTGCACAGCTACACAGAGAAACCCTGTCTGGAAAACAAAAAAACAAACAAACAAAAAAGATATTTTAAAACATTTTTCTGCTCACTTGGAGTATTCAAGTAACTAGCTCAGGCCGGTTTCCTTACTGAAAAATGATTATTGTCTACCCCATCATTATGAAACTTGCTGTGGGCCACAGAAATATGAAGCAGGAATTCAATTGACTATAGCAAAAGCTAATACCTGGAAGAAGCAGGGCTCTTCCAGAGAAAAAAGCCAAGCCTTAAGGAGTCTTGGTGACGTTAGCTTTTAAATATATATTAATGGGTTCCTGCAATGATTTTCTTGTGCGCTATGGCAGCTTTCCTGATTAATTCTTCTCCTAATAACTTCTTTTTTTTTTTTTTTTTTTTTTTGGTTTTTCGAGACAGGGTTTCTCTGTGTAGCTTTGCGCCTCTCCTGGGACTCACTTGGTAGCCCAGGCTGGCCTCGAACTCACAGAGATCCGCCTGGCTCTGCCTCCCGAGTGCTGGGATTAAAGGTGTGCGCCACCACCGCCGTGCTTCCTAATAACTTCTAAGCAGTGTGGATTGATCACTCTTTGGGCATATACTATTAAGGTGTTTGGATAACAGCCACACAGGCAAGGCTTCCTGCTTCCAGGCCTTTTGTTTCTCCCTTTTTAGCATAAGAATCAGCATTTCAGACCACCACATGCTAGTCTCCTGAATTAAGGTAAATATCCATATGGAGACACCCTGCCTAGACCAGGCTGCCATTAGGTATGTAGCCTTGTTTCTTGTGCAAATTGAGATCAGACCCTCCTTTCTTACACAGCCTTAGTGGAACCCCCAGTTATCCCCTCCAACAGTTAACTCAGAACAAAAGGGTTTTTACATACCAGGTGCATCAAGCGATGAGGCAGGTTTCCTAGCTCTAAGCAGACTTACCCCGACCAGAAAGTGGCAGGACCAGAATATTGCTGATGGTAGGTATGGAGGCAGGTCACGGGAAGAGGAGAGGAAGGAATGAGGATGGAGATAGGAATGAAGACAAAGATCAGAACAAGATGGAAAGAATTTAGATAGAACTCTGAGCAGACAGGAGAAGAAGGAACAGAGAGGAGCTAAGTATGAGAACAGAATTAAAGCTGTGTAGATGGAATTTTGTATCAGAAGAATAAAGTGAATGGACTGAAGAGCTTGGTGTACTTAGATTCATTCTCTCAGATTATTTCTCGCTGTTGGTAGTGTCTTTTCTGGAAATCCTTGGAAAACACTATTAGAAGTTGAACCCTAATAGCCTTTATTAGAAATTGGACCGCATATAAAGCTTTCTAAAGGGGATTACATAAAACCTTTTAAAATCTTCAGCAAATCTGCCCTGTGTCAGGCGCTGACCTTGGTGTTAGAAAGACAACTTGATTATGTCACTGGTCCTGCCATCAGCATGCTCCGGTGCTAGTGGAAGAGATAAAGATGTCACCCTCTCAGTGTGACCGAGCGTGTACTTTCCTAAAGTGGGGCAGCTGGGGTTCTATAGAGAAACAAAACCACTAGAAGAAATACTTCTAGTTTGCTTTCTAGGCATCTGATAAAATGAAAAACTGATGAACACTAACTTATGAAGGCAAGTGTTTATTTGTCGTACATATCCCAAGTCACAATCCACTGAAGGAAACCAAGGCAGGAACTCTACACAGGAACCTGAAGGCCAAAACTGAAGGTGAGAACTGAGGCCAAAACCAGAGGTAAGAACGGAGGCCAGGGCCTTGGGAGGAATGCTTCTTACTGGCTTGTTTCTTGTGGTTTATTCAGCCTGCTTTCTTACACAACCTGAGACCACAGGACCACCCATCCAGGGGTGACACTTCCCACATCAATCAGTTATCAAGAAATAGCCTACAAATATGCTTATAGGTAGTCTGATGAGATTTCTCTTCCCAGGTATCTCTAGCTTGTGTCAATTTGACACAAAAGTAACTAGGACACACACACACACACACACACACACACACACACACACACACACATTAGATTGACTTCAACAACTGGAGGTTGGAGAGTTCAATCACAGGTTGCTGCATGCTACTGAGTCAGAGAAGCCACAGTGCAAGGGTAAGCAATAATGCAGACCTAGTCTGAGGGGGAAGGCCTAGACTCTCCCTAGAGAATCACCGATGTAAGTCCATGTTGAAAAGCCAAAGAACCAGGAGTCATATGTCCACAGTGAACCACAGCAAAGGAAATTCTTGCTCAGGAAGAAAGGATCTTGCACATCTGGGCTGGTTTCCTTTTCTACTTCTGCCTCCTTCAGGCCTCAGTCTACTACACAGTGCTGCTTACATTCAAGTCAGTCTAACACACTCAGCTGCAGCCTCATAGACAGTTGTCTCTGGAAATGCCCAATCAGACTTATATACAAGTACATTTTTTCCAATCTCGTGGGCACCTTGTGGTCCAATCAAGTTGACAACCAAGATTAACTGTCACAAGAAGGCAAAAAGCAGAGAATCCCAGCACCCTTCATCTTGTAGTTCAGTCATCTTCATGGGGGTGATGAGGAGAAAGAAGTGAAATGGGGTAAAGCAAAAGGTTTGAGAGACAGTGATTGTAAAGATGTGATTGTTTGAGAGACTGCAAGATTGTAAAGATGATAAATAGGAAAAACACCTAAAATGAGTCATGCAGAATATGCAAGAGCCTTGGGGGGAAAGGCCGGGTAGTGATCACAAGACCAACAAGTGTATAAAGACCTAGATGAGGGGGGCATGCTATAGAAGCAGAAATTCCTATAGGCCTTTGCTTAATTAATAGTTGTTCCTCATATCCTTCAACTGCTGATGTTCATGCTCTGTAAAACCACACTGACCTCTGATGAATAGCCGTGGCACTAAGATGGTTCAGCATACCATACTGATAGGCTGCTCTCCAGTGACAAATAGGCAAAGCTAGATGCTAGTTAAAGAGGTGATAGATTTTAGCTAGCAATAGCTATTGTGATAGGCACAAGAGTACCGCATGAACTTAATTTCAGTTTGTGTAGAAGGGACAGAGAATGCTTAAAGAATAAGGAGATTGGGAAAGGGTAAGTGTGGTCTCAAGAGAGTCAGAGACAAGAAAAACTACCAAGGGTACATCGGTGTAAATGCAATTAGGTCACCTGTATCTGCCTTACAGAGCCAGAGTTGTAGGTGGGTGTAAGCTGCTGGACATGGGTGCTGGAACCTGAACTTGGGTCCCATGGAAGAGCAGTGTGCACCTCTGAATCACCAAGTCATCTCTCTATACTCGTACTTACATGTCTTGTTGCTGTGACAAAATGCCTGACCAAAACAAACTTGAGGAAAGGGGAGTGACTTTAGTTTACATTTCAGTGGTACAGTCCATTAGATCCATAAAGTCATGATGGCAATAGCTTGGGGCAGCTGGTCACTTTGTGGCTTCAGTCAGGAAATACAGAGCAATGAAAACTCATGCTAAGTTAGATACCTCCTACTTTTTCAGCCCAGGATTCTGGCTATAGAATGGTATGATCTACATTCAGGGTGGGTCTTCTCATCTCAATTAACCTAAAGTAGATAATCCTTCACAGACAGGTTTAAAAGCTAACTTTATCTAGATAATTCCACACAAGCATGCCCACAGGCCTCTAGCTTAGGTCACTCTAGATTCTGTCAAGTTGACAATATAAGCGTCACAATCTTGTGATACTCCTCTGTGGAACATTAGACTGTATGCCCACTTTTACAGATCAGCAGGCTTGCAGACATTAATGGCCCACATTGGCTGGTCTCCAAACCCAAGCTTACCAGCTTCAAGTCACACTGTTCCTTTGTCCTGCTGTCACAATGTTGGCCTATGAATGCCTTTGTTGAGTCATATGATAAATCTCTGTTCTTTGTTTCTTGTATTGTCAAAAGTCACTCTACAACAACTAAGCCTGCAGCTTGCCAACCGGGTTCACAGTGCCTTCTCTTCACTCTCCATTTCTCCCCCAGCATCCAGGACTCATCACTTGCCAGATAGCAAGGGAACCTGACAGCTCTTTCAAAGATGGAACAATCCTGTTGCATTCTCCCTCAAGGAAACCCTGTACAAAGAAGATTAGGCTAATACAATCTATGCTGACAACTCTGGCTTCTTAGTATTGAGCTGCCAGTAGCATCTGGGACCTCCTTCACCCTGAAGCATTTAATAAAATAGGGTCTTCAAAACTCCACATTCAGTAAGGGGAGCCCTTCAATCATGAGAACAGAAATCTCACGGCCCATCCATGAGATTTATATCAACAGAAACCTGGCACTCTGACAGTCAGAAAGATCATGCTAAGATCACCCAGAGCACTGAAACCACAGTCTGTGTCCTCCCCAGGATCCAACCTGGCAGGATGGGGTTTAAGGCCAGTGTCTTAGTTAGTGTCCTAATGCTGGGAAGAGACACCATGACCATGGCAACTCATATAAAAAAAAACCATTTAACTGGGGCTAGTTTACAGTTTCAGAGGTTTAGTCCATTATCATCATGCGGAGAAACATGGAAGGCTCACAGGCAGACATGGTTTTTCTCTTCCAAGCAGATCATTTTAAGAGTTACAGAATGTTGGCAAGTATATGTCTATGTACTTCTCATGATATATGTTTTCATATCTCTTCATTCCAGGTTTTATGCTGTGTGACTCTGACACAGCACTCGGTTGCCTGGGGCACAGTGATAAACAAGGTCAGTATCCTGTCAGTATTTAGTGAGAAACAGGCTAGTATCCTCTGCTTTGAGCACAGGTCATGGTGAAAATGAAACCTAGATGATGAATGTTCGGTCTTTATTTGAATTAATTCAGACTTGATAGGAAACCGTATAGGTAGACAGACCAGGAATCCATCACTACCCTTCAGACACTTTACCTGAAGTGGCCAAAAGCAGAGGTCCAGACTGAACACATAGAGGTGGGAAGAAAACAGTCAACAACCTACGTAGTTGACAAAGTGTTCATCTGTAGGTAAGACAACTGCTTTTTAATGTCATCCTCACCAATGCCAGTTTTCAGGGGTGAGTTTCATGAACAAAGAAAAGCAACCCTTATGTCTTTGGTATGAACAGGCTTTTAAGGAAATGTATCATTTTAATTAAAATGAAAAAACTTAAACAAGTTGCTAAGAAACAAGACCCTATCTAGGCCCATTAGGAGCTTAGACCAATAACAACTGGTTGTAGATGGGTTTCCTTGGAAACAATTTCTAGACATTCCGAAGTATCAATGCTGAGAAAGAACAACATCTTCTTAATAGATGTGCATGAGGACTGTAAAAGAACTGCTAGCTGAGGCAATGAACTACCTGTGACAGCAGGATATAGCCATGAAAAGGATAGTCTAATAGTCTAATAATGTCTTCCCTATGTGTTCTCTATTTTTGTTGTTTTCTTAGATAAAAGTAGCATATATTCATGGGGAAATATTTCAAATAGTCAAAAACAAAATCAAGTTAGAAGTAGATTTGCCCTTCACCTCTCCTGTGCTTTTGTTTTTCCTCACAATCAGCCACTAGCAACTTTAAAAACTTTCTCGATTGGCACAAGAGTGACTGTATCTTTATTTTACATAAATAAAAATGACATATTCCATTCCTAGACTTACCACATGTTTCCCATGATGTCTTATAGATCATTCAGTGTCAAGGCAATGAGATGCACTTCACCGTCCTTAACACCTACACTCCACATTGGACAGAATCTCACAAATTTTTTTCATTCATAAATGGGTATTAATGATACATAATCATGGGTAGCATTATGAAAGACAACACCCTTAATCCATTCACTAATATGCCTTACATAATTTCCATTCCTTCACTTACAGAAGCAATCCTGCAGTGAACATCCCTGTATACATCTTTGCACACTTATGTGTTCCATATTTAGGAAAAACTCCCCAAAATAAAACTGCCAAGTCAAATTGCACATGTATATTTTTATCACAGTTGCCAAAATTTCTGAATATATCGCACTACTATTCTCCCACTAGTCACATAGAGAGCTTCCTATTTCGGGCCTTTCTTCATATCCCCAACAAACACTGGGTACCACGGAACCTAAAAGTCTTCATGAATCTGATAAAATATTCTTTAAAATTCGCATTTTTTTCACTTTGGAATGTAGCTGTGCATTTAATGTATACCACTCACTGTTCTCTTTTCAATAGATTTTCTGTTTGTGGCCTTTGCCCACTTTTCTACTGACTTGTCATTTTCTTAGTAACACCTAAGCACTCTTTACGTACTAAGGAAATTAGCCCCTTACATTTACAAATATTTCTTTGCTTAGAAATGTTATTCATACCGTCAACATGGGATTCCTTTAATCCTTGATCAATTGGTATATATGAAAATGCTTTTATTGATACAAAATCTTAATTTATATATTTTTCTAGGTTGTTTTCTTATTACCAAAATAAAAGCATCTGGTAGAAGAGAAGCACACTTTGTATCTGAGAATTCAGCTCAAATCTTTGCAGTCATTAATGGCTGAAGAGGCAAAATGTTGGAATGGCCTTAAATACTAGCTAATTTACATCTGTGCCCTTAGAGCCTTTGGTCACCTCCCACTCTGCCTCTGGCCATAGCAATGTGGCTTACTTTGGCCAATCAGACAATCTAAAACACAGAGTTACAAAAAGGCTCCCATATTTCTATCTCTTGAATGTTGCTACAAGAATAATTTGTTACCCTAAGAAGACCACACAGAGCAAAGCTGGATTGTCTCTGCCAATTCTCCAAACATGTGTAGAAACCAGACAAGACCAATAAATCTCCTTGGCTGCTTATATATGAGCATGAACAAGTCACTGAGTGGGGGGATGGGTTGTTGCAGCAATCCTATACTATCTATATGATTAATCTCATTGTATCCCAGTTTTTAAAGATAAGTGTGTGGATTTGTGCTGGATAGTTTTATGTCAACTAAAGTCATCTGAGAAGAGGGAACCTCAGTTAAGAAAATGCCTCCACAGTGGGATCAAGATCTATCCCTGGTGCATGAGCTGGTTTTCTGGAGCCCATTACCTATGGTGGGAAGCCTTGCTCAGCCTTGATGCATGGGGGAGGGGTTTTGTCCTGCTTCTACCAGCAAAGTACCAGGCTTTGTTGACTTCCCATGGGAGCCCCTAACCTTTTGGAGGCAGGGATTGTGGGTGGGTTGGGGGAAAGCTGGAGGGGAGCAGGAGGAGAGATGAGAGGGGGAATCTGTGGTTGGTATATAAAATGAATGAAAAAAATTCTTAAAAAAAAAAAAAAGAAAAAGAAAATGCCTCTATAAGATCTTTCTGTAAGCAAGCCTATAGGGCATTTTCTTAATTAGTGATTGATAGGGAAGTGTTCAGCCCATTTTGGGTGGTGCTATCCCTGGGCTGGTGGTCCAGGGTTCTATAAGAAAGCAGGCTGAGTAAACCATGATGAACAATCCAGTAAGCTGCATCCCTCCACAGCCTCTGCATCAGCTCCTGCCTCCAGGTTCCAGTCCTGCTTGAGTTCCTGTCCTGACTTCCTTCAATGATGGACTATGATATGGAAGTGTAAGCCAGATAAACCCTTTCCTCCACAAATTGCTTTGATCATCATCACAGGGATAGAAACCCTAAGACAGGATTGTGGGATCATTACAAGAAATAAAATAATACTTATCCCAGTAATAGGGACTCTGCAGTTTCTTCCATCAGTGAGGAAACTACCACAGGTAGTGTTTAGAAACTTCAGTAGTTGAATATGCTACCCCAAAATATAAAGCAGTTGCTACTAGATACTATTATCTTTAAGATCATCTGCCCAAATTCTTCTGTATCCCAAGAGTTGCCATGCATCCTTGAACAGCTTGGTGAGCCTTTCTGGGTTCCCTATGTTTCTCTCTAGCTGCTTTTCCACCTGACATTTTCACTCAGCTCTTGAACTTACTCGGGCTTCCAAAAGATTCGTTCTTATCTCTTTGTTAAGCAGGCCCTGCACCTCACCTGGGTGGTGCAGTAGAGCTAACCCTGTTGACAGTGGTGCAGGTGAACCAACCCCAAGAACACAATCATGGGAGATCTCACCCTACTCCTCATCTGCCATGCAATGGTATGGGCAGACGAGAGATTCCCTCCTCCCCCATCAACACCTGAGGCAGGTGGGAGAGCTGTACCTGCCCCTCACCAGCTGCAGCACTCAGGAGAGTGGCCCCTGCATCTTGCCTGGGCAACACAGTAGAGCTGGCCCTCACGGTGTAGGTGTGGGAGAACTGACCCTAAGGGCATGAAAGCAGGAGAACCAAACCCACACCTTGCTTGCTGTAAGGGGTGAACTAGCCAGGGCAATGCTGGAAAGCTCACCCTGAATGTGAGAATAGGGAAGAACTGGCAGGATGACCAATCCTACAACTACCTGTGTTCAGAACTAGGGTTATAAGTTGGACCACCCCAACATCCACCCCATCTATCATCTGCTGGAACACATGAAGGGGCTGGACTCCACTACACAAAAACAGAATGTCCAAGAGGAGTCCCAGTGAGGGCCCGGTATCGATAGTGTAGCAGAAACCAGAGGCCTCGAACCAGACCAATGACTCTTTTCAATGAACATTTACAATTAAAAATGTGTGAATAAAAGGGTTTACTGCACAACTCACTGTGTCACACTACGGCTTCCATGTCAAGATTTTTCTTTTTTTTTTTTCTCTTAGATTTTATTTAATTTTATTTGGGGAGTTGCAAGGGTAGAGGGCAGATACAAAAGGGATGGAGAGATAAATGGGATTGAGGTGCATGATGTGAAAGACACAAAGAATACATAAAAAGAAAGTCTAAAAAAAATCCTAAGTCACCCCAGGTCCTGCCCCTACACCCCAATGCATCCTTCACTTTTAGAGTCATATTGCTAAAGCCCAGATTTGCTAAGCAATAAACCACAAAGCTTTCAGTGCTTCACCAGAGTCTTGAGGAAGTGGTCCAGCATCTGGAAACAGCAAGGCACATCCTATTCAACTTCACTGGCTTCTTCCCATTCCACCTGTCTGAGTTTTTATACCTAGCCCACCAGATATGGCTGCTGAGCTCTCTAGGCTTTCGGAAGTGCTGTTTTCTCTGCCTTGGGGTAAGCTTCCTGTCACCAACTCCCTGCTTTGCCTGGTCAGTTTCAACCCCTAGAAGGCTTTTTCTAACCCAGGATTTCTGATTGTACTGTTCGTGCTCAGTTGAGCAGATGGTGTGGTGCTGGCTGTGTATTAAAGGATGTTCATTTAGCAACACACCTCTCTGGCTTCTACCCACGACATTCTAGAAAGACTCCTCTCAACTTGGGACAAATAAAAATACTCATAGACATTACCAAATATCTCAGAGGCAAAATTACTCCCATTGAAAGCCAATCCCAATGCAGTCTAAAAGCAGATTCAATGTTGTCAGCCCTCCAGGCCTAATTCTGTACAAGCGATTATGACACTTTACAGTAAGCATCTGTTATCAGTTTGATTTTTCCAGAAAACAGACTTCCAAGGACAAAACTTATGACTTGGATGCCTGTGTGCTTCACTGTTTGTTGATTTTCTGGAACAGGGAAAATGATAAATGAATATTAGTCAATTGTGTGTGTGCACATGTATATGCACTGTGTTATATAATATAACACAAATTGAATATAACATATGTTATATATTGCATATTTGTTATATTATATAACAGCAATGTAGAAGTCTGGCTCCATATTATAATCACAAAAGAATTTTTCTTAAATACAAATTCCTAGACACATACTGAATCATTATTTCAGGATTAGATTCCAGACATGTCTCCTGTTTAAATCTCAAGGTGATTATGAGTTTATCTGCCAATGAGAGCATAATGTAGAATATCAGTGGACAACTGTTACCACCTTTGCAGACCATCTGACAATACCCCCTTCATGGCTGAAAAAAAAAAAAAAAGATACTCATTCCTCCAGAGCTGTGCTTCTACCCTCAAATTTAAAGTGTTTTTGTTATAGAGTGACTGAGGCAGCCCCTAAGACACTTCCAGAAAAGCTTATAAAATCCTTATATACAGGCAGGATAACCCCCAGCCAGTCCAAGTCAGTCAGCATTTATGAAACACTCTTTTTCCAGGCAGGGCATTTGAATCTGCTCTGCTTTCCTATTCTGTGGCCTCTCATGGCCACCCATGCATGGCCATTATAGCCTTTTCCTTCATTTAACACAGATGACTACTTCCACAAGCAGGCTGCTGATTGACAATTGCCTTTGCGTCCAGCCAAACTTAGAATTCTATAGCAGAATATGTAGACTGACTACCCACTTGCCCCCTGAAGGAAGTAGACAGTGACGTGCACTATGGCAACACTATTTATATATTCAAAAATATGCACCAATACAAATCAAAGCACATACTTAACATTAGTGAAGGTGTATCTGGTGAAAATCTCTTTATAAGAGGGCTAGGGAGATCAGGCCAGTAAGAATGGCCCACAGTCGGGGAATCAATAGAAAGCAAGACACTGAGGAGGTACATGGGCTAGAAATGTGATAGACTTACAAAGAAAACTTTGCTCTCCCTGCCTTGACTAGTTGCTAAATATGTATCAATGGTGGAGGCTCCATGTAGGCAGTATGGGATCTTCTCACTCCCCAAAGAACATCTTTAATGATTCTGTCATATTAACGGCCATGTCAGAGTGCTTTTATTACAGAACGTCTGTGTTTCTTTGCAAAGGCTGCTGTTGAGTGGCTGGAACAACAGAGAGAGATATTGTCTCACAATTCTGAAGGCTGATACTCCAAGACTAAGGCATAAGCAGGGTTGGTTCTTCAGAAGATAATGACAGGATGCATCGGTCCCAAGCTTCCCCTTTGGCTGCAGATGGCCATCAGCCTCCATGTTTTCACAGCCTTTCCCCTCTGAGTTTCTGCCGCTAAAATCTCCCCTGTAATAAGGATACTAGCCATGTTGGATAAGAGAACATCCCACAGTCTCATTTTAATCTGAATACCTCTAAGATGTGTCTCCTAAGAGCATTCCCTTCTGAGGAGTTAGGAGTTAGGACTTCAACATATGAGTCAGGGTAGGGACATACACTTCAACCCTTAAGGATGTCTGACAACAATGCCTAATGCTGTCAGTTCACACCCCTACACACACACACACACACACACACACACACACACACACACACACACACAAGGGTGCGTGCTTGTCGTTCCTTCTCCCATCCTCCGAATCCCTCAATTCTCTCTGACAAGATTATGGTATATTTTGCAGAACCTTGAGAATGAACCTAATCACACCAAACTAACTGTGCTTATAAAGATTATAAGCTCTTGGAGGAAATAGAGCTGGTTTTAAATCCATTCTAAGCTGTACTAACTGTGTGTCTTAAACTCTTTCTGACCCCAGTTCCACAAATTTATGATATAGATCTACCTGTTAAGTTACATATTTTAAATGTTACTAGTTATTTATTTCCGTATTCATAAGTGAAAGCCAGAAATTACCAAGGAGCAAATTGTGTTATAGGGAAAAATAACCATTGAATGGCTTGAGTTCGCAATTAGGAATTGGGCCCCATGGCAAGAGTGTTTGAGTCAGCCTGTAGCCTGTCAAAGTGAAACCCTTCACAATGTCTCATGGTGTGAGCCCTAAGAAGGATATGGGCACATTTTCCTAGGCTTTGGAAGGATCCTTAGTATGAAAGTCTAGAAATCATCCACTTTTTAGATAGAAAGCAAGACTCCACAAATAACAGTTGATCAGCATCTTTTAAATTTCTGTTTACAGACTCACATTTATGGGAAATGAAATTTAAACAAATATTGTAAATAAATCAATAGAGAAAAATTAAAACCAAAGGGTTTTTAGTCATAGATTTAACACACATAAAAATAACTGTAAAATATTTGCAATATTTCATAATAATGTTTTTATTTTATAAGAATGTTTTCATTTTATTTTATTTTATAATAATTTTTTAGAGATTTATATCAAGTTTTTAAATTTTATCTTTTTGTAGGCTAGTAACAAAAAAGTCTGTGGCTCATCCTCTGTCCAGGCACAACAGAGTAGTGTGGCACTTTAATGGATAATAGAGGACTTAAGCAGAGCCATCTGTCTGTGAGGACTCTGAGTTGAAGTACAAAAACATAACATTCAGCTGCTGACATTCACGAGTTTTTCTCATCCACAGAGAGAAAGAGGCTTGAAAGTCAAGCTTTGTCAAGGGAACAACAAAGAAGCCAAAGTGGCTCCTTTCCATCTTTGAAATATCAGGATCCAAGCATGGAAGACAAGACCACAATATTGCTTGATGCCTAGAGTACTGGTCTACCTTTCACCTAGATGTGAACATTATTATCAATATATAATATTAGTGCGTTTTATAAAGAGCATCACCCATATCTATTAACAAGTTAGAACATGTTTCACGTCTATAGTGGACATTTATATATCACTTTACCTAAAGTTGTGTCTTTATCCCCAACTTACAAATAAGGACACTGAGATGATGGTATACATCAAAGAACTGTCATCTTCCCTACACTTGGAGAGGGTGTGATATATTTTGCTGAGTCCCTAATGGGAATGACTTTTTCTGTATTATATCTGAAGACAGCATAAAGGAGTAAATGGTAGAGTCAAAGACCTCCCCTTTGTGAAGGTATTGTCATTATGACCTCCCTATCATCATCAACCAGCATTTGTGTGGCCCTGTTAGGTCTAAGATTCTGTACCTAGCAAACATAAACAACAGGAACCAGAACAAGAGTCATGAGCTCGAACACTTTGCAGCCTGCTCTGTGCCTGGAGCCTATTTTCACAAACACACACTCATCTACCTTGGAGTGTTGTTGTATTAAATAATAAAGTACTTAGCAAAGCACAAGGCTCAGAAGACCTACAGAATATTCCCTCTGTACTTGCAATCATTGTTATATAAGTAATCATATATGTGTGTGTTTGTTAATTACAATAATTAACAATCTATCTTGCATTTTATCACTTTCTGCATGTCTTTACTTGTTTTTGAAATGACTACCTCCTCAGGGACACTTTTAAAAAGCACTAAATAAAATTATGAATTTTTCAACTATAAAATAAATACTCAAAAACAAATTGCAGAAGAGAACTCTAGACAGACAACAAGAACACACCTCTGGAGCATCTTGCTGGCATGCCTTTTTCCCAGCAGTGCTCTGGATGACAGGAAGCTGTCTCCATTCTGTGGAGGCAGGAGACAGCTGCTCCCTCTATGGTCCAGCCATAGTGCTTGGGACTGTCTGTTGGAAAGCAGGAGCTGAGAAATTTGCTTCAGAAGAAGTCAATGAAAAAGTCACTAAGCAAAACATCTATGCTGAGAGGAGGACTACACTTGGAATGTAATCCAAGGTTATCAGAGAGGAAAAATTTCTGGATGTTTAGGAGGTCCTTGATCTCCATACCATGCAGCTCAGAGGTGCATGAAGGCTACTCTCCTGGGGCATCTCTGGGCAGCACTGGACCACAGAGAGCAGGCTAACACAAACAGAATCTCTTGACAGATGCTCTGGGAATCTCCGCTAGCTCCTCTCCCAGGCCTCTCTCTTTGTACAACATCCCAACTCCCAATTCCGTTTTATTGTAGTTAACACTGATTGTCAACCTGGGTGGATTAAGAAGCTGGGTGGCGGCGGCGCACACCCTTAATCCCAGAACTTGGGAGGCAGAGCCAGGCGGATCTCTGTGAGTTCAAGGCCAGCCTGGTCTACAGAGTGAGATCCAAGAAAGGCGCAAAGCTACACAGAGAAACACTGTCTCAAAAAACAAACAAACAAACAAACAAAAACAACAACAAAAAAAAGAAGCTGTTAGGAGATTAGTGAAGCACACTACTGAGTGTGTCTATGAGGACTTTTTCTGAAGAAGATTGATAAAGTGGGGAGAATGTGGAAGACATAGAGGGAATGTTTTTAAAGGGAGTGGAAGGAGTTCAGAAACACAGACTCTCTCTCTCTCTCTCTCTCTCTCTCTCTCTCTCTCTCTCTCTCTCTCTCTCTCTCATTTTCTCTCTCCTCTCTTTCCCACCCTTCCTCCCTCCCCACCCCCCACTTTGTCTATGTGTGAGTGCACATGAGTGTGAGTGTGTGTTTCATATTGACCTCAAAGTGAGTAGCTTCCGCCTTTGTCATGCCAACACGATGTCCCTCCTCACCACAAGACCCAAAACTACGGGGGTCAAAGTAGACATTCCCTGCCTGAAGTTACTTCTGCAGGCATTTTGCCACAGGCTTTCACTTCCGGGGTAGGAGGCCATTTCTAAAAGTGTCTGGGGCCCTTGGATGATCTTTCCACTGCTTCTCCTACTGAGAGTCAGCTTCAGCACACTGCTGGTGTGAACCCTGTAGTTGGTGCTTCCAGTGGGGAAGCAGACTGCTGTGCTTGGCCCTGAGTCCAGATAAAGCATGTAGGTGTGGAACATGGAGAAGAATGAGACATCTGCAGTGGACTCTGTCCGTCCCTGCTTCTGCTCTCCAGGCGGATAAGGCATGACCCTCTCCTGTTCATCCTAAGATTCTGGTCACATCAATCGGGGATCCTCTCTAGTTACTTTCACTTTCACTATAAAACACTCTCATCCCAACCATGGTCTGTCAGGACTCAAAGACCAGTCAAAAGGGAAGGGCTACTTTCTAAGAAGCAGGAATCCAGCTTCTGATCCTTGCTCGGTGACTAGTTTGCAATGTTACCTTTGGACTCATTTCATCCCTCTCTGGAATCAGAGACAGTCGGTGACTATGCTCCCAACATTTCCTGTTCTGGCCCTGTGGCCCTGTCAAATAATCAAGTTAGAATTCTTTATGGTCTTTCCTCCTCCTCACTGCCATCCTCCTCCTCCTCTTCCTCCTTCTTTTCCTCCTTCTTGTTCAATGTGTATGCTACTGGAGTAAGAACATTTAATTTAACAAGAAATTTCTCCATCCTTCTAACAAATAACTATGTGTATTCTTAGCAAAAGGTATAATAGTCATGTTTTCTAAGCACTCACCATCCATCCTGAAGACCAGCAGAACACAGAGGTCCTGTGGGAGCCAGCGACAGCTCACGTTCTGCTGTGGATGTCCACTGGTGTCATCATAAGTCATAAAACCCTCAGGATGATCTAAACATCCTGCTTGGGGTGGGTAGGATGGAACTGGAAGATCTTTTTTCCACCACTAGGTGTCACTGTCTTACCCTAAAATATCCCTCACATTTGCCACTAGATTAAAAGGAATGGATTCTTCACTCTTCATCTAATTTGCATCCATTTTTTTTCACTGTCCAAAGATATAACATTACATTTAAAGGCATATGCTCATTCACATCTTTTCTTTCTTTATATGACTCTGGAAATGACTAGTGACATCAAAAGTAAAGTGTACCCCGGCCTCCAAGTAATGTCTGTAGTCACTTCCATTCATGTTAATAAAATAATAATAATAATAATAATAATAATAATAATAATAATAACAATAACAATAAAAATCATAATAAGCACCTTCTGTGTACCCAGGTCTATGATGGGATCTGAAGACTCAAGGTAGAAAGTGCTTTCTAAGTCCTCAGGCACTCATAGAAACCGTATCACTATAATCCAGTGAGAAAATATTTAAGTGAAGGAACCTGGCTGGTAAATGAACAGAAGCAGTCCTCTGGCCTGACTTGAACAGACAGGGAAACTTCAAAAAAGAATTCAGAGTTCGAACTTTGTATCAAGCTGATGTGAAAACTATTGGTACAAGATATCTCTGAACGATGGGACAGCAATTAAGCCCTGCACTCATGACCAGTACAGTAGAACCCTGACCTACCTTTCTAGGCTTCGTTCCTGTTGCTTTCCCTGCTTATGTCTCACCCTAGAAGAATGAATCACACACTCTCCAGAAAGGCCCACAGCTAACCTCACGTTCATCTCTTAGGGGATGTCCCCCTAAGCTCACTTCACCACACACTTACACCCCAATGGTAAATGGAACATCATAACATGGTCTCACTAACTGTGCTGTCAGTTTAACTACTGGGCCCCTGTTGAATCTTTAGAAAACATTGAAAATTGTCCATGCCCATGCCCATATCTGGCTAGAAAATCATTAGCTCACACACTTTTATAGCACGGTCATCAAAGCTCTTATTATCTGCTTAGTGACTAATAGCTTGTGTGTCTCTGAACTCTGGGACTGTCTCTGAAGGGCAGGTATAATGTTTCTAGCTCCAGAATCAAGTTGAGATTCATACACGATACTTAAAGGACTACCCACTTTCTGCATTTGTTCTTTTGAGCATCTGGCTACTGACAAACACTGAAAGGACATCTCATATGCATCTAATTATAACCCCTTACCAAGTTTTCCAACACAACATTACTCTTTTGCAAAAGTGAGGTCATTAAGAGAAAACAATAATTCAAAAGGCATTTAGTATCTACTGCATATGAGTCGTTACATTACCACCAGCAATATAACAGTGAACTAAACAATTCCAATCTTTACCTTTTTGGAACATACAGTCAGGAGAACATGGACAGTAGGTTAACAAGAAATATCCCCACCTTTCCAACCAACAATTAAGTGCATTGTTAACAAAATGCACAGCAGTTAAGTTTTCCCATGCACTCGCCATCTATCCTGAGTTAGTATAGGTGTGGAGTGTGTGACAAAGAAAAAGTAGAGGAATCTCAAACAGAGAGCCTCATCTAGTCTTGAGGGATGCAGGCAGGCTGACCTAAGGGAGGTAAAACTATAATCCAGGACAAGATGAGTAGGCATTAGAAAGGCTTAGAGAATGGGAAAATAAATGTTAAGAATTTAAGAGCATGGCACTCATGATCTCACTGCAGCTGTGGTTTCTTGTATAAGATCTGCATCAGATCAAGCCAGTCAACATTCCAGCAGGAACAGAAGAGGGCTTTATGCACCCTTGCCCCCAGCCGAGGCGCTATTGACAGTTGATGGCTTCTGAGGGAAGGAGAGTCCATTCTCTTTAAGGGTGAGTTCCCTGATAGGTTTGCCACCCTCTGCTCCAGAGGATGTCCCCATCCCCAAGAACATGTGGCCAGCACAAATGTGACTCAGTGGGTTATTTTTTAAAAAGTTGGGAGGGCTAAAAAAGTGTGTGTTGGGGAGGGGTAAACCTGGAAGGAGTTAGAGGGAGACATTAGGAGGATTAATATGATCAAAACACACTACGTGCATGTGTTTAATGCTCAAAGAATTAATAAGAATAGTTTTAAAGAAGTTAAATAGGCTAAGTATGGTGGCACATGACTGTCATCCTGGGGTTCACCTGTATTTCTGCACTCACAAGGCTAAGGCAGGAGGATCTCAAATTCATGAAGAGGAGGAGAAGGGGTGCAGGGGAGAAAGAAGAAAAGTAGAGGGAAAAATTAACCCAGGAGCACTAAACTGAGTGACTTCCCTTCCTACAGCCATTGTCCAAGTTTAGATAAATCAATAAAACTGTCCTTCTAACTGAGCAGATGATGAGGGATTTCATTGAAAGGAAACCTCATGGTTTGCATTGCAGCCAGGGACCCAATTCTAGACCAGAAGGTGATGGCTCTAGCAATTGATTTATATGTGAAATACATGCTGATCAAGAATCACACACACCTTTAATCCCAGCACTTGTGAGGCAGAGACAAGTGGACCTGTGTGAGTTCAAAACCACTGGTCTACATAGTTCCAAGACACCCAGAGCTACAGTGAGATCTTGTTTTTAAAAAAAGAAAGAAAAGGAAAAAGGAAAGAGAGATAGTGTGAGGTAGTGGTAACATATGCTTTAATCCCAGTACTCTGGAGGAGACAGAGGCAGGAGGATCCCAGAGTTCAAGGCCATCTGCGCCTATAGAGAAAGTTTCAGGACAGCCAGGGCTACACAGAGAAAGCTCGTCTCAAAAAAGAAAAAAAAAATCAAAACAAAACAAAAAACATACATATTAATACCTCTGTACTATTTTTGTGAAGAGTTGGTGAATCCAGATGAACATAGAAACCTTGTAAATTGCGAAGCACAGGGCTAATGTCAGTATCCTAGCATCAGAAGCCAGTAAACTCAATCACAGTCTCATCAGCTCCATTACAAATTTTCATGTTCTTCACAATGTGCAACTTCTGCTTCTGGCTTGATTACAGGAAATCAAGCATTCTCTACAATCTTCCTTCCAAATATTTGGGAGGGGTGGAGGGATAATCCCTAGGAATGGTATTCTTCAGATTCTGTGAGGCAGCCAGTGTGACCCCAGATCCTGACAACTCCCCAGAGGATCTGTGAAAAACATTTAATCAGTGTCCAAAATGCTACAGCCAGTGTGGAACAGAACCACCATGGCTCCTAGAATCCAGGAGGAAGGAAATAGTGCTTTCTGTTTTAGGCTTAGCTGTCAGGGAGGATTTTTACAGCATGAATACATAAACCCAAAGAAGTATAATCACTAGTGACCTAAGGCCTGTCTTCCAGTATTCAACCAAGCCTGCAGGGAGGTTGGGATAAGAAAGACCATGATGACTGTCTCTGTGCATCAGGCACTAGTTCTAACATTCAAACCTGGAAGGAGTGTGCTGCTGGAATTTAACTGATACAAGCCAGGGTTCAGTGCATAAAAAGCTCTGCATTGAAGCATTGTCCAAGCCAAAATGTCAACAGCACTGGTATTCTGAAATCCCAAAGTGACTTGTTTATTAGATGATTTTTTCTTTTTATAATTTGGCCTCTTTTGAATCTATTCTTCTTTAACAAGCATTCTTCCTTATGTCTAAACTCCAATATGGATAGAACTCAAGTCCAGAGCCAAAGCTTTGACTTTTATGTAACTCAGCAGATTGGGAAGTAGTTACACAATCTTTTTCCTAAGTCTCTTGCATGACATGACACATCTTAGCCCCCACTTCTACCCATTCATATCATTACATTGGAGGTAAACAATCGTAGGTTCTTTGATTCAAAAAACAGTTAGTGAATACTTAGTATACAGTTGTCAAAGTACTGCCTAAATATGCAGTTGATTGACAGTGCCCCTGTTCCTATGGAGCTTTCAGTGTGGAGAAAGAGTAAACGGACACCCTGAGAGAAAAAAGATGCAAGGACATCCAGGAGCGAAAAGCTGAGTATAACCCTCTGAAGAAGCAATATCCAAGCTGAAGTCTGCCAAAGACCTAGACATTAGTATAGTGAAGAAAAAGAGAAAGATTGTGCATAAAACACTTACATGACCCCTGAGAAAGTACATGGGAGATCTGGCCCCTCCCCTTATCTTCCATACAGTGGAGTGTGCAAGGGAGAGAAGACCTCCCCCTCCCCTCACCATGTGTAGTGGGTGGGAGAGCTGCCCCTGAGGTCATGAGAGTGGGAGAATTGGCACTGCACCTCACCCAGGCAGCACAGTAGAGCTGACCCTCTTGACAGCGGCACAAGTGAGCCAGCCAGGAGGGTGTGAGAGCAGGAGAACTGACCCCACCCACCTTGTCTGCCATGTGGAGACATAGGTGAGGAAAAGATGCCCTCTCCAAACCCCCTTGCCACCTACAGCAGGCAGGAGAGCTGGCCCCGGGGTCACAAGATGGGAAGAGTTGGTCCTACCCCTCACCAGCTGCAGCATATGGGAGAGCGGGCCCTGCACCTCACCTGTGGGGTACACTGGAGCCAACCCTATAGTCAGGGGCACAGGTGAGCCAGTCCTGTGGACATGGGAGCAGGAGAAAAGCACCTGCTCCCTCCCTCATATGCCAAGTGGTGGTATGGGTGCAGAAAATATGCCCCCCCACCCCTTGCCAACTGCAACAGGCAGAAGAGCAGGCCTCAGGGGCATGAGAGTGGAAGAGCTGGCCCTATCCCTCACCAACTGCACCAACTGGAAGAGTGGGCTCTCTTAGGGTCTCTATTGCTGCAACAAAACACCATGACCAAAAGGCAAGTTGGAGAGGAAAGAACTGATTTGCCTTATACTTCAACTTTGCTGTTCATCACTGAAGGAAGTCAGGACAGGAACTCAAACAGGGCAAGAGCTGATGCAGAGGCCATTACAGGGAGCTGCTTCTTGCTTCCCATGGCTTACTTAGCCCACTTTCCTATAGAACCCAGGACCCCCAGCCCAGGGATAGCACCACCCACCATAAGCTGGGCTCTCCCCCGTTGATCACTAAATGAGAAAATGCCTTACAGCTAGATATCAAGGCAGCATTTTCTCAACTGAGGCTCCTTCCTCCAATGACACATAAACCACCCAGTACATGGGTCGTACCCCTTGACTGGGCAAAACAGTAGACCTGGCCCTGGTGATGTGAGTGCAGAACAGCTAGACTCAAGGGCATGGGAGCAGGAGAACTGGCCCTGCTCCTTGCTGCCTGCTGCACTGGGTGAACTAGCTGAGGCAGTGCTGACAGTGAGGGAAAGCTGGTGGACTGACCAATCCAGCAACCAGGGCTGAGTCAGCCCACCCCAATATCCACCTCATCTATGAACTGCTGGAGTATGTGAAAGGGCCAGATTTGCAGATCCAAAGCTACAGGATCTCCATGACACATGACAATAGGATATCCAGGAAGAGTCCCAATGAGGGTAGCAGAAGCCAGAGGCCTCGAGCCAGACCAAGGATCCATTGCAATGAACACTTACAAGTAAAGATGTATGGACTAAGGGGTAGACTCTGTGACTCACTGGGCCATACTACAGCTTCCATGACAGGATTTTGTTTGTTTATTTGGTTGGTTGGTTGATTGGTTTGGAGTTTTTGTTTTGTTTTATTTTTAATTTTTAATTTTTTGGCTATACTTCTAAATTTTGTTTTGTTTTGGGGGGAGGTCACAAGGGCAGAGGGCAGAGACAAGAGGACAGGGAGGTTAGTGGGACTAGGATGCATGATGTAAAATCCACAAATAATCAATAAGAAGTTTAAAAAATAGTATTTTTCTTTAAAAAAAGAAACTTGTGTGAAAAAAAGAAAAGAAGAGATTGGCACCCAGTAGAAGAAGTAAAAGGATGTATGACTACACACGGTGTGATGTAATTGGTGTTTTCCAAAAGAACTCCCTGCTGCTATGTGGATGGCAGGCTGGGGAGTCAATGCAGTGAGAGATGCCTGGGGAAGGCACATGGCAGGTCCAGGAGCCCAATGGTGGTGGAGTAGGTCCTGTAAGGGAAGAATGGAGATAAAGCCAAAAGCTCTGAGACGTTCTGATTTCTGAAGCTAAAGTCTATGTTAAGTGATAAGCAGAAGCTGAGGTAATTTGGGAGAATAAATATCACTCTGAATAACTTCTCAGAATTACAGCTTCTCAAAATATCAGCACTCATTTTTTTTCTCAGCATTCCTATTGGGGAGGAATTATACACATCGTGGGTATCTTTCCTTATATTGCAGTTGGAGTCTTCTGTTCTTCATCAGTTGGTAGAAATATTGACTGATATTTATTTACATACTTTTTCTTACAGAAGATGTACAGAAAGGAGGAATGACTTTTCACAAAACTAAATTTCCCTTTTTCTAGAGCTATTCATTACTGTCTCTGATCAGTACCAAGTCTTCTTAAAGTCAGGATGACCAACAGCACGCCATGGCCAAGGTCTTAAAATTTTTTTCCTCTGTTTTAGTAAGGATGTCTATAGCTGTGATAAAACATTGTGACCAAAAAGCAAGTGGGTGAAGAAAGGGATTATTTGGCTTACACTTCCACATTATAGTCCATCATCAAAGGAAGTCAGGACAGGAACTCAAATAGGGCAGGAACCTAGAAGCAGGAGCTGATGTAGAGGTCATAAAGAGTGCTGCTTCTTACTGGTTTGTTCAACCTGATTTCTTGTAGAACCAGAATCATCTGCACAAGGGTGGCCCCACCCACAATGGGCTGAGCCTACCCACATTAATTGCTAATTAAGAAAATGCCTCACAAGGCCGTCTATCTTCCGTCTATCTTCTGGAGGCATTTTCTCAATTGAGGATCTCATCTATCTGATGACTCTAGCTTGCGTCAAGCTGACATAAAACTATCCAGGACACAATGATTATCTTGGGGCTGGGAAAGTCCTTCAGATATTTAAGCAATCTTAAATCCATGTTGAACCCTGTCAAAAGCCTTTCCTTCCAGAAAGATCCTGGTGACCTTACTTTTAGGGATGAAAGCACTGTTGGGGAATTGCACTGATGGGTTCCATCTCATGGAATGTGCCTTCAACCCAATCAGATACTTGTTACCCTCACAAACTTTGTGCCACCATTGCACCAGCACGTGTCCCAGACAGGTCTGTGATTGAAGATGAAGAGTTTACAGCTGTGTTGGTGTTTATCTTTCTCCTTTGGTAGCATGCAGAGTACTCTCCTGTACCATGAACATTAGTTCATAGGAATGAGGACTCTAAGTAGGCACCAGCTTGACTTCTCCACTTTCAATGAGTTGGGTAGGGGTTGTCTTCAATAAAAGGGCCCTACCATTAGAAGACAAAGTAAGACTCAGGAGTCTGAACTTACAGGAAAGTCAGCTCATATACCATCATTATCATGGATGTCAACTGTCATTTCTTCAGATGGCACCTTCACATGACAATGCCATTGTCATCCAGGCAAGAAAGCTTAAAAGGCATGGGGCCAAATTTGTAAAATGAGATTATACCTCAAGCAGAGATGATCGACTTGAGAACAGCTGAGCCCTCGGAGTAAAAGACCACCCCCACCATCAATGCTGAGCTGTGTTCAAGAAACACTAGGACTCACTACAGAGGATTGTTCAACTGGGGAGACTGAATAGGGAGCAAAGACTGGTGAATGATGGGAACTATATTTCCTGCTCTCAAGGAGCTCACATGTAATACTAGAAGCAGAAAAGACTAACAATGAAAATATGCTATGTGTGGTAATTTGAAAGAACATGGCTCCCAAAGGGAGTGACACAATAAGAAGGCATGACCTTGTTGAAGTCAGTGTGGCCTTGTTGAAGAAAGTGTGTTACTGTGGGGGTGGGCTTTGAGGTCTCCTTTGCTAAAGCTACTCCGTGTCACAGTTCACTTCCTGTTGCTTTTTGATCAAGATGTAGAATTCTCCAGCATCATGTATGCCTGCACACCACCATACTCCCAGCCTCTGTGCTTCCCACCATGATAATGATGGACTAAACCTCTGAAACTGTAAGCTACCATCTCAATTAAATGTTTTCCTTTATAAGAGTTGTAATGGTCATGGTGTCTCTTCACAGCAACAGAAACCCTAAGACACCATGTGTATGAACACTTTGTGCAATGGTGGATGGCAGGAGGAAAAGCAGAAAATAAATTTTGCATGGAGACTGAAGAGACTTTCAGGAGCCTTGGTAACTCTTTGTGCTGCAAAGTCCTCCATGGAATCATCAGAGTTGGTTAACTGCACTTAGGGGAACAAACAGAATGCTAACAGTGCATTTCAAAGACAATATGTGCTTCATCATTTATTTTAAAAGAATAATCAAGTGACACAAATTTCCTTGTGGAGTATTTTTTTATTATAAAGTTATCCACAAGGGGTGAGTTTTCAAATAGGAAAATACTTCCTTAAAGTTATATAGCTTTAGTTTTGGCATTTATAGCCAAGCTCCAGAAGTATCTCTTAGTCAATGTTGGAAGCCTGCCCTTTGAATGTCCTTGAAGAGAATCCAGGCATCAAGGCACCTTGATGGGTGAAAAACCAAATGAAATGTGATGTGACCCCCACCTCTGCAACCTGGCAGCTCCTTTTAAGGATTCATAAGTACAGACTGAAGTTGGTAAGCAGTAGAAGCCCCATATTTATGTTCAAGATCCCCACTCCAAGAACACAGTTTAAACCTCCAAAGACCTGGCCCAAAACATCCCTTTATACATTATGAAATTCTGCAAAAATAATTTCCCATAGCTAATTTTTAATTGGGTCATACTTCATTCTGTTCATCTTAGAGTGAAAGAAAACATAATACAACCTGACCCTGGTAAGAAAGAATCATTATTCCAATCCCCTTCTCTCTCACCCAGTTAATCAACTCACAGATCTTTCCTGTACACTTGATTGCTGTGAAATGTGTTGCTCTGATTGATTGATAAATAAAATGCTGATTGGCCAGTAGCCAGGCAAAAAGTATAGTGTAGGCAGGATAAGCAGAGAGGAGAATTCTGGGAAGTGGAAGGCTGAGTTAGGAGATGCTGCAGCTATTGCTGCCATGAGAAGCAAGATGTGAAGGCAGAACTGGGAAAAGGTACCAAGCCACGTGGCTAAACATAAATAAGAATTATGGGTTAATTTAAGTGTAAGATCTTGCTAGCAAGAAGCCTGAGCCACTAGGCGAAACAGTTTTATTTAATATAAGCGTCTGCGTGTTTATTTGGGTCTGAGTGGCTGCGAGCCAGGTGAGACCAGGAAAACGTCTGGGTATACTTGATGGTGGATGGGAGATGCCATGTTCAGGGTCCTTGAGTCATGAGGGGAGGGAGGACATGAGATAATTATATCAATGGACGGCATGTGACATTTGCCACTAGCAAAGCCTCTTTATTTGTATTACTCTAGGAGCCCTCAACAGTTCTTTCTATTGGTGAGATCAAGGCTTATCAAGAGTTGGGTTTTTTTTTTTTTTTTTTTTTTAGAACTTAGGAAGGATTCAAATAAGTACAAGCAATAAATAGTATATAAAATCAGGAAGAATTATTCTGACATGGAGTTGCAGTTAGGACAGAAACAAAACTCATTTCACAAATATTTGTATGCCTTAAAAGAATCATATAAATCCAAATGGGTGTAATAAATGGACTTATGGATTGATATCTAATTGGAGAAGAGGAGGGAGTCATAAGGACCATAAGGACACAGTGGAGCATTTTTGGTGGTAGACATACTGGCAATAGCAATTTAGCTCATCAACAACAAACCAAAGAATATTGTCAGAGACTATTTGTTTAATACAAACACTGCCTAAGATTAGAAAAGGTCCTCCAAAATTGATTATTTTTAATATTTACATAAACTTGAAGCCACAAAGGAAAAATACAATGTTCTCAGTAATAAAATCAGGATTTTGATCACCATACAACAAAAAAGAATACAATATCTTTGAATTTTTTGTAGTCAGGAATATTACAAAGTATTGTAAAAAGGTAATCAGAGAGCTATTGTTCCAAAAAATATATGGAATCAGGTGTGTGTGTAATCCCAGGATTTCTGAGAATAAGTCAGGAGAACCTCAAATTCAAGGTCACTTTGGGCTATACAGTGAGTTGGAGGCCAGACCAGGCTAGATAGAAAGATCTTATCCCAAAATGAAACAAACTGAACATTTGAAGAATATTATAGATATCTTTCAGGTAATTAAATAATAAATATAAGTTTCTAAATTATATTTTGTTTTTAACATAGGTTATAGAGATATCTTTCTTATTTTCATGTAAGTTTCTTTTTTATACAATTTTATATTCCTACATTTCTATTTGTTTTATTAAAGAAGACTGCAATTATTTAAGTTTGGGCCTCACAAAACTTAGGAGTTGGACCAGTGAGATGGCTCAGCAAGTAAAATCCTTGCCACACAAACCGGGAAATCTGAGTTCAATCCCCAGATCCCATGGTGAAAGGAGGGGACCAGAATGTCATATTCTAATGTTCACAAGTACACCATGGTACACACATACCTCAATCTCAAACACATGTGCACATACAACCACGAAAAACCCACACACTTACACACAGACACACAGACACACACACACACACACACACACACACACACACACACACACACACTAAAATACACAATAATAATACAGAGTGTAAGTTAAAGCTGTGCCTGGTTCTGATTCATTTGAGGATAGGAAGAGAGAAATTCTTGGCTGCAGTTGTGTTGTGAGAAAGTAACAGAGCCAGGACTCAAAGCCAGTATCGGTATTTTTCTTACTCCACAATCCTCTCTCTGCTCCTCGGGTATGGACACATGAAATAAAATTCACACATTTCCTTTAAGGACACAAAAATAAAACAAGATGGACTATTTTAAAAATTGAAAGTAACTACTCAGATTTCTAAAGAAGGATTCAAGAAGCCTGATAGAACACCACCTGTATTTTCCCTCCGGGGCCTGTGTATAAAGAAGAAGATACAATAAGCAGCCATATTCCAGGTTACAACTTCAGACTTGAATGCAGTCATAGTAAGGAAAGATGAATCCCATCAGGAACAATCTGGACATGTAAGTAAAGTTGTCCTGAGTATCTACCCTGTACCAGACACTAGCATTGGCAGATGCCTTTATCCACATGAAACAATTATCCTTTTTCTAAGAACAAGCAAACAAACTCAGAAGCAATTTGTCTGGTCTCCCAGAGCTTGTTAAGAGATAGTACAAACTATGATGCCAGGTCTTCTCTGCCTCAAAACCATCTCCAGGTCTCCAGGGAGAGTGTTTCCAATGGAACACGTGTGAGATTCTTAGACACATAACTTCCAGTCAGGAGAATGCTTACTATACTAGGAATCCTCTTTCTTTGCCCCATGAATGCCCAAGCAGTCAGGGGCCTCTACTGCCAGCCAAGGCGAATAGATGGGAACAAATGCTCTCTATGACTGGTCCTCAGATGTGAGATGATTGCTGCCAACCTCATTGGAGACGAAAACACGGGAGCACCAAATAACAAAGGAGGCATCAAATGACAAGGGCAGGCCTGGTGTCCATGAGCCATGTGATAGTGAGCAAGTTGGGTCCCAATGGCAGTTCTTTGCTTTTGCTCTCAGCTAGCCTGGAGTGCAGGTTTCCTTCAAAAGTTTGGTAGCAACTTGTCTCCCCTTATTCTGAGAGTCTCTAGCTCAGTAGTTCTCAACTTTCCTGAAGCTGCAACCCCTTAATACAGTTCCTCATAGTGTGATGAGCCCCAACTATAACATTTTTTCTGTTGCTACTTCATAACTGTGATTTTGCTACTGTTATGGATTGTAATATAAATATCTGATATACCGGATGGTCTCAGTCAACCCCTGTGAAAGGGTTTTTTGACCCACAAAGGGGTCAAGATCCACAGATTGAGAACCTCTGCTCTAGAGACTATTTAGCACTGTGCTTTCTTAGTTTGCCTCTTCCTAGCTCCGTATTTCTCTTGTGGTATGAAGGGTTGTGGAGGAGGATTGTGTGTGCGGTCAATGTCAGGTGTCTTCCACAGCCATTCTCCCCTTATTTTTTTGAGACGGTGCTCTCATGAACTTGGAGCTCACTGGTCAGGCTAGACTGGCTAGCCAGCAAGCTCCAGGGATCCACCTGTCCCTTTCTTCCCAGTACTGGGATTAAGACATACACCAATGTGTTTGCCTTTTTACATGGGTGCTGGTGATCTGAACTAGGTCTTTATGTGGCAAGCTCCTTAAAGACTGAGTGAATCCCTCCAGCTCAGCTGGCTCTGTCCTCTTCTGTGGTGGTGAGAGCAAGTTAGCAGAACTCTTATTGCCAGTGCTTAAAATTAGGCTGATGGACATCAATGACTCTTCTTAGTAGGGACTCCTTGCAGTGATAGTCCCTAAGGCTCCTCAAGATGCCATTCAGGCCATTCGTACTCTCTGTACACTCTCTCCAGATGAGCAGATAGCCAGCAGTGCTCCAATCCCAGCTCATACGAGGGTGACTCCCAGAAGCATATTGCCAGGGTTTCATATAAAACTGAACGTCTTACAGGCATCTAAAGCTCATATCCAAAACAAAGCCATGTATCCCATACCAGCCTGCCTCTGTTTGAGTATTGTCTACTACAATGAATGGTGTCTCTCTCCACACAGATTGCCCCTGCCAGAAATGGGAGTCATTTCACTCTTGTCCTTCTTCTCTCTCGTGTCTACTCTGCTATGAAATTCTACCACTTCTATCTTCTATCTTTCGAATCCATACTCATCCTTTATCTCCACTCCCTAGTTTATCTTTATTCAGATCTTTTCCGTCTCTCCTGTTGTCTCCGTTCCTGCTTTATCTGTACTTTCTCCCCTGTCACCCTGGCTATGGGCTTTCACAGAACTATACTTCTCCAAGAATGTTTCTTAATACACAATACTGTCATAATCATTTGCTTAATGATCTACAAGAACAGGCCTTTATGCAGTATGTGTCACAGGCTTCTTAGGTTGCCTTGGGTTTCATCTTGGGTATTTAAAAAGAAACTGGAGAGTCATTTACATTTTCAATAATTGTTTATTAGTGAGGAAACTCCATGGATTCTATCTGATAATCAAAGGGATTTATTCTGGGTTAACTCACAATAAGCATAAAGGAGTTGGTTGCAGGATCCCGGAGGGGTGGGGCACAGACCACCTCGGTTCTCTGGAGAACTTTGCCTTGATCCACAGCACCAGCATCCAGCACCCAAGACCACAAGGTAGCCAGGGGAGTAAGCACATATGCATCCCAGGTCTTAAGGGGTTCCCCCCTTGGCCAAACCCTGGATCAGGGGCAGGTACCTAGCAGTTACCTGCTGCCTACTAGGGGCAGTACTTCAAGGGTAAAGCATAGACAACCACCCTTACAGTTTATGAGTTAATAAAGCCAAAGAGATGAGAGTATTTTCTGTTGTCCACTCTCTACATCAATTGCTAAGGTGTGGTACACTTGTGTCTTTGTTAATACACTGACACATTAGTTACAGCACTGTGGCAGTGATTCAGTTCTGTAGCATGGTCCTGATTCAGTTCTGTAGCATGGTCCTGCATGGTACTTAGTTTTTATGTTCCTCATAAGCAATTGCAACAGACTCTGATCTTTGTGTTATTGTTGCTATTTTTATTATTGTTTGCTCTTTGAAACAATGTCTCACTCTGTCTCCTAAGCTATTATGGTTGCACTATGCAGCTTAAATTGGCCTTAAATTCATGGTGATCTCCTGCCTTCAACTTCTGAATGCTGGAATTATAGGCGTGGGTCACCACACCCAGTACAACTCCATTTTTTATTTGTGGATTTTTTTTTCAAGCATCTCCCTCCCCTTCTTTTTAGCCACATTGCACAGGCGGAAAAGAAGCCCCCCTGACTTCACTTTCTCTTTTGGTGCCAAGTGGGAAACTTGAAGTGTTCCCCCATCCCTTACCCTCAAGCATTGTAAGCCATGCTCCTTAGCACTGAAGGTCTGAGCGGCTTAAACCCGCTACCTCTATCTCAAAATAAGAAAGCAATTATCTATGACGCTGAGGCAGGAGAATCCTGACTTTGAGACCAATCTGTGCTACACAGCAAGGTCTTGCCTCGAGGAGAGTAGCTTTGTTAGTGCATGCCATGTCAACAGCTTTGATTTTCCAACCAAATTTTGTGGGGGAATCTCTCCTATTTTGCAAGGAAAGTATATAATTTCAAAGACCTACCTTAAGCATGCTTACTCAGAGAGGTACATGGAGTAACCTCATTGCTACAACAGTTCACGGTCATCTTCAAATCATTCAGTTTTCAGTACATTCACATTTGCTGTCCTTATATAGCCAATAATAGATTTCCATTAATTAAATTTCAAACAAAATGAAAATTGTGAGAAGGAACAATCTAGGAAAGTCTATAGACAGTGTCCCAGAGATTAGGACTAAATTTCACTGTATTTTTTTTTTTACCTCTACTGTATAACTTGTGTGGTAGGTGCTGTTGTGCTGTCTACATTCATGAATCAAAACTGTGAGCATTAGAGAGATTTAAAAACATTCTTCAAGGTTATGGAGGTTATCAATCAGAAAAGAAGAAATCTAGAACTCAGATTTGGGCCAGCTTCAATACTTGAGCTAGCAACCACGGTGTTTGCTGCACCCCTCAAGAGTTTCCTGGAAGCCAGTCCTGGAGAATCAAGCCTTTGTCAATGCTAAATACCAGTGACTCTAGTGGGAAGCCACAGATTCACAGACTAAGTCCTGCTCCCTCCAGGAAACTTACACCCTGCCTCTGAGGGCCCTGTATATTTTCATTTGTGTGATATACAGCTGATGTTCAATGGTGACTTCCTGCCTAAAAGCAGGCCTCTACTTCAGAAATCATCAAATGGAACACACGACTCACATGTGACTATCTACGAGATTAGAAGTCAGTAGTTCTGGGTCCTATCATGACTCTTCTCAGAAGCTCAGTGACTGCTGCAAGTCATTTAGCCATTTATCCTAAATGCTTTTACTTCCTTGAGGTAAAACAGGGTAAGGAGTAAACAAATTAAGAGCTGTGAAATAACAGACATGAATAATTGATTCCAATCAGAGAAGAAAAATATCCTACATCATGGTACTCAATCTTCATAACTCCTGCAGCATAGGATTGCTGTTTTTTAACCTTTATTTTATTTAAGCACACAGAAATATACTCACAAAGCTAGTACATGGTAAATGGGCTCACATGTATGTCTTTCTGGATCACATAGTTTCCAATCTATTTTTTCCTACTCCAGTGGACATGTTAAAAAAAAATATGTTGTATCTACAAGATACAAGGTAGATACAAAAGGTTTGGCAAGCCATTTATTATTAAGAAAAAATCCCAAGAAAAGGTTGAAGTAAACCCAATACAGGATGTGGCCTTCAAGGTGGTAAAGGAGCCAGATGGAAGTGTGAAAATCTTTATCAGGAGCCATCCTGAGCCAGCAGGATCACCTGAGCTGTAGTCAAAACTAATTCAATAATCAGTGTTTGAGAAACCATATGAAGGTTCAAGTTCAAATGCAAAACAAGACTCCTTCTGGGATGAGATCAGGAACAAGTTGGGAAGAGAAGTGTAAAGTTAACAGCTTCACTTTCAGAGGGTCAGCAGCCATTGAATGTCCACTGGTTTAGGGGGAGATCAGCATTTTAAAGCTCATGTTTTCATGGAAAATGAGAAAAGAGAAGATACTTTTTCTCAGGCTCAATCATGTGAAGCATCATCAAGAGGTTTGTTCCTCAGCCCTGTACTCATTGCAACTCATTAAAGATAGACAGGAGGAAGGTCATGTCAGGACAACGCCATGGCCCATCGTTCCAGAGAGTCCCACAGCTAGAATTAACATTTGATGCTCAATTTACTATAAAATTTGAAAGCAACTCTATGGTCATTTTTACTTGTTTTTTCCAATGCTTAGCCATGTTCCTATGGTGTTGCTGATGATGCAAATCCCAGTGGACACCATGGCCTTAGTAACACTCCTGGACTGGATTGAACCTAATGCAACTATTTACAAAGTTGAAGTTAGAGACACTTGAGAGACAAGGGATTGTGACTTCCAAGAGCCTTAATTGACACACAGCCCTTGGATTCCAGACAATAAAAGCCTACAGGGAGGTTTTTGCTCTGTAGGGGGAATGGAGAAATGTCTGGGACCTGCTCCAAGCCTAGGGGAACTTGGATAGATCCAAAAGATGATGAAAGTTCATTCCTTTCCATCTCCTGCCCAAGCCCCAAGACAGCATGGACTTTAGGAGCCAAGCAAGGGTCAGCAAAGCAAGGACTTGTCCCCCTGACAGAGTCAAGCAGGAGGGGCTGCTTTTATTGGGTAGATTTTCTGAATTCAGGATGACATTCCCTTCTCTTTACTTGTACTTTTGTGAGGCAAAGGGTCTGTTCTGATGGACCCAAATCATTTGAAGGAGAAAGAAAAGAAATACCAAGTATCATGGGATACATCCATAATTAGAACACCCTAGGAGACTCCCCTAAATATGTGGAATGTTTTCCCCCACACTCACTGAAACCTTGTGACTTTGTTCTTTGTGTATTCTTCATTGTTATCCTGAGAAAGTAGAGCAATACAAATGATTGCTGTTTTTCCAATTTATAATGAAAATAGTGACAGAAAATAGTGACCAAGAAACACAACAATGAAACTGACAATACAGAAAACTCTAAAGGTCAAAGTGTGGTGTGGTGGGTAATAACTAATCGAAGAATCATGCAATGCTATCCCAGCATTAAACTGCCTAGGAAATCGTGTGTGCGGAAACTTCTGCTTGCAAGTATTCAAGGCTGGGTATCCATCCTGTGGCACAGCATTTGCCCAGCATGTACAATGGTCAGGCTTGATCCTCAGCACCAGAAAATTGAAGTTTTTTAAAAGAAGAAATAACCAGAAGCAACAACAAAACTGTTGTTAAAAGCCACACTCAGGAAAAACTAACAAATGAAATATTTAAAAATTTACCTTTAAAACACAGTATCTGAAAAATTGACTTTAACAACTATAAAAACTAAAAGGGAGGAAATGGAAGAAAAATTGATCAGTAAGGCTTGACAAAAATGAAATGATAGTAAGTAAGACACTTTCATGTCTAAGTGAACTATACATGATGCACAAGAGTTAGCCCAGGTTAGTATCAGTAAAACAGAAGTCAGTTAGAGCCAGTTTTTAATCGAGAATGGTACTGGATTAAAAATTGGTCAACAAATTAAGGCAGATTCATATAGAACCCTATAAAAGAAAAAGTGCTTTTTTGATGGATATTTACTCAATAGGGTGTAATTATGTTTTTCTGTACTTATCCTACAAAATGTGAATAGTAAATACGCTCAAAACCAAAGGGCTAGATCAAAACATCCATGTAATATCAGAAAGAGGCAATACTACATAATCAGAATGCTCTGGCCTCAACTTCAGGGACTAAATCCTGTCAGAGACACATGGCTTTGACATCAGTAAATGTAGTAGTTTCCTCGTATGTGAAATGACCATGTTAATTCTACAATATTTTCCTTCTATGTTTAGACTGTGCAAGCCAACCCTGAGAAGCCTTGTACACACCTCTCTCCTGAGACCTTCATTACTGTAAGTATTCATACCTTCTATCACATAACCTCAGACTCCCACCAGGACCTCTGGAACTATGTGTGAATACCTGATCTGAAGAAGGCTATGTTTAGATTGACAATAAATCTGTCAAAAGTTATCCCCAAAAAGATATTTTGAGGTTACTGGCTAAACCTACACAGGGAATTTTCAACTCTGATGTCCAATACAGTGGAGAGAGAATGTAATTGGCATAAGCAGAGACTGGCAATGCGAGAACAGTAGGAAAAGAAAACATTAGGCACGTTAGTAAATAGCCATGATAAGTGAAAACCAAAGAATCAAGAAGATAGTGCATCTGGAATATAACAGAAAAGGGTAGTAAAAGAAACAATGGATTAGTCAGGATTCTCCAGAGAAAGAGAACCAACTAAGATATGTAAATATGTAAGAGCTGACATGTTACAAGAACTGCTCACGTGATTGAGAAGACTGAGAAGTCCCAGGATATGTCATCTTCATTGGAGAATGAAGAAAGTCGGTGGTACAACTCAGTTCATGTCAGAAGGCTTAAGAACCAAGAGCTCCAAAGAAGAAAATGGGCTTCCCAGCCCAAGCAGAAAGAGAGAAATCACTCTCTGCCCTCGTGTTCTACGTGGGCAGAACTTCAGGAGTCTATATTCTGCCCGCATACATTGGCAAAACTGGAGCTTCCTCACTCAGTCTGAAGAACTCAGTGCCCACGTCATCGAGAGGTGTACTCACAGCACGTCCAGAAGTAAGGGTTCTCAGCTCTCTGAGTATTTCTTGAAAACCTCTGTGGAGACATAAAGTTAACTGTCACAGTCATGAGCACAGAAGACTTCAAATTATTCCTGGAGCCAGAACTATGGATAGACTTGTGCTAAGTGGTCCTTAAACACATAAAAATACATTTCTCTCGTAAAAGGAAAGTTTAAAACTGAGATTTTTATGTCTCACCTATCTTACTGTCAAACATTCAAAAGTTCAATATGAAATCTTTTATTTATGGGAAATGGAAGAACAGACTAGAACAAGCCCTGGGTATGGGGAATTTGGCAATATCTAACAAAATAATACTTATAATAGACCTAGGGATATGACTTATAGAGAAACTGAAGTACACACTGACAAAAATATAACAATTTGTCTGTATGCATAAGGATATAAATGTGTCTGTGTGATTTGAAATAAAATAAATTATAACTGAAAATTAAATGTGCGCTAATAAAGGGACCAACTGAACAACTGGCACACCACCCTAACTATATACAGGTTACTAAAGGACAAGGGATGGTCTCTATGCTGGCTGTGAAATGGTTTCTAAGATTTAATATTAACTAAGAACAAAAGCTGAGGCAAAGAAGAGTGTGCACAGCCCACTATTGCTTACTGTGGCAGGTGGGAGAGGTCATGAGCATGAGTGAGCTGGCCCTGTCCCTCACCAGCTGCAGCACTCTGGAGAGTGGTCTCTACACCTCGCCTGGATGATACAGTAGAGCTGGCCCTGGTGGTGTAGGTGTGAGCGATCTGACCCTGAGGACAGGAGAGCAGTGGAACTGGTCCTTCCTCTTGCTACTTACTACATAGGGTGAACTAGCCAGGGTGGTGCTAGACAGCTCACCCTGGTGTTGAGGATGAGGGAGAGCTAAAAGGCTGACCAAACCAGCAACCACCCAGAACCAGAACCAGGGCTATGAGTTAGCCCATCTCATCATCCATTCCATCCGTGATCTGTTGGAGCACATGAAGAGGCTGACCCTGCAGACCAAAAGTTGCAGCGTCTTCATGACTCAGGACAACAACAGGATATCCAAAAGGATCTCCAGTGAGAGCCCAGTATCCATGGCATAGCAAAAACCAGAGGCCTTGAACCAGAACAATGACTTATTGCAATGAATATTTGTAAGTAATGATATACAGACTAACGGTATACTATATGACTCACTGCATCACACTACAGCTTGCATGAGATTTTTCTTTCTTTTTTCTTTCTTTTCTCATTTCTTTTAAATTTTGTTTTATCCTGGGGGCAGGATGGTTGCAAGGGTAGAGGGCTGATGGGAAGGGATGGGGAAATGATTGGGATCGAGATGCATGATGTGAAATCCACAAAGAATCAATAAAAAAAGTTAAATTGGAAAAAAGTCTAAAAAAAAAATCTGTGAGCACCGAGTTAGAAAATACCATGCCATTACCCTCAGAGAAAATAGGGAGCCATTTTTCTGTTAAGAACTTAGTGTGGTATTCTATCCAGGCAGCATCTGGAAATCCACATATCAAATACACCAAAAAGCATCACCAAGAGAGAAACCGGGTGCTATAACTTCCTGATGAAGATAAACACTATCTATGAAATAACTATTTTAAAAAGACAAATCTGAATCATATCAAGGTTTAGTTCTAACTGCTTAATAAGGCAATAGAGGGGACAAAAGACCATATTTCCTGACACTGTGAAAATGCAGTCAAAAAATTCATTTGTTTTCTCAGGATAAACAGCTCAACCTCTTTAATAAACATTTTTCTTTTCATTTTTTATTTATTATTATTGCATGAGTGCATATGACTGATGTATGTGTATGTGTATGTGTATGGGAGAGTGCAGGTACACATGTGTGGGACTTGGTTCTATCCTTTTCTTCCACCCTGGTATCAGTACACTAAACCCAGGTTGTCAAGTCTGAGCACCAAGTGCTTTTTACCAGCTGAGCCATTTTGATGGTCCCAATAAATATATTTAAAGAAAGAAAGGAAACCCATAGATTAAAAAGACACTCAAGAGATACAGCCACCAATCAGTGCAATATCTGAACCTTCTTTATATGCTCACTCAATCAAACATGTGTGTGTGTTCACATGCTTATATGAACGTGTGCTGAGAGAGAATGACAGAGGAATTTGAAACCCAACTGGATATTTTAAATTTCCCAAGATTCATTGCAGTTGTATAGTAAGAAGAATGACATGGTCAGCTGTGAATTAATCTAGGATTCTCAGATGGTGATAAGTACCAGGGCTCCATAGTTCTGGTATTTCTAAGTTTGACATGAGCTTATCACCCTTTAGACTAAATTTTTAATTTAAATTCCAGTTAAATAGGAAACTGGATTGTAGTTGACTTTTTCTTTGGGCTGCTAACCAGATCTCAAATAAAGACACAGAGACTTATTATTGACTATGAATGCTCAGCCTTAGCTTAGACTTATCTCACTAGCTCTTTTAACTGAACTTAACCTGTTTTTATTAATATGTTTTGCTCAGGGCTTCTTACCTTTATTTCATTCTGTATGTCCTACTTTCCTGCTTCCTCCATGTCTGGCTGACTGGCCCCTGGTGTCCCCTTTTTCTTTCTTCTCCCAGCCTAAATTTGTCCTCCTACTTACTCTTCCCACCCACCTGCCTATACCTCCTCCTCACTATTGGCCATACAAGTTTTTATTAGACCAATCAGGTGCCTTTGGCAGGCAAGGTAAAACAACAACACATCTTTACGTAGTTGAACAAATATTCTGCAGCATAAAAAAAGTGCAACACATCTTTGCATAGTTAAACAAATATTCCACCACACTGAATATATTTCTCTTTCTTATATTTTTAAAATAATCTAGTCAATATACAATTATTTTTAAAATTATATTAAGCAAACATTGAAGAATGGTGTGTCCAGTCACTGACAAACAATAAAGGACTGAAGAAAATGGTGAATATGAAGTTTCGGGAGTTAGCCAACTTCAAGTTACTCTGTAAAATTCAGTGAAGTCCTAGGCTTATTCTTTGTAAATAATATACACAATGGAATCCTTATACATGTTGTAAACATTTAGAAACAGAGTCTCATGTACTACATCTTTGGTTCCATGTAATATTTATTTTTGTGCCTGGTATCTATCCCAAAATTGTTTCTTAAAGCTCTATCTTAGCCAATGTATACCCCACATTCCAGTTCTGGAAAATGTGGGCAGAGTATTTGCAGCGCTCTTACCCTGCGAGGAAAAGTCATGAAACACGACAGAATCCACTAACAAGAGTTTTATTAAGATAAGGAGAGAGGGACAGATGTGCACAGGCCTGTGGAAAGACATGTGTGTGAAGGGGGCCAGAGAGTCATGGTGCCGGCTTATAAAGGCTGGGCTGTGCCTGCGCACACAGGCCCATGTGGCTATTCCACACATGCACGCAGATCACATGGTTGCACTACATGCTTTTTACTCAACCATGTAAAGCCACGGTGTCCTGGGTCACTCAAGATGTTTGACCCGGAAATGACTGGATGGAAATGACTAGGTGTCCCACCAGGCATGCGCGACCCGCAAGGTCATGGTCATGCAGGATGCTTTGACCCAGAAATGACTAGGCAGAAGTGACTAGGTCCCGCTGGGCATTTGTGACCATGCCCAACTGTGGGGGAGTGTTGGGAATTTATATCAGCCAATGTACACCCCACATTCCAGTTCTGGAAAATGTGGGCAAAGTTTTTCATCTGGACCACTGGTCAGCTCTGTCCTGCCATCTGGCTCCAAAATAACCACGCAGAGAGTTATTATTATTTATAAATGCTCAGTCAATAGATTAAGCTTGTTACTAACTAGCTCTTTCAACTTAAATTAACCCATATTTCTTATTTACACTCTACTATGTGGCAGTACCCTTTTCAGCATGGCATGTTCATCTCCTGCTTTTTCTGCATCTGGCTGGTGATTCCTCATGACTCTGCTCTTCTTCCCAGTGTTATTTCAGTCTGGCCCTCCTGCCTAACCTCTTCCTGCCTAGTTATTGGCCGGTTGGCTCTTTAGTAAACCAGTGAGAGTAATACATATTCACAGTATACAAAAGGATTATTCCACAGCAGGAAAACTCTAAGCTTTTGACATTATGGGCTTTATTGCTTCACTTCTTAAACTTCAAACACCTACACATTGACTTTCTCAACCCTGATCCTCTCAGTTACTTTTCCCAACCATAAACTTGTCTCCTCTCATGGCAAATTTCCTAAATATGTATGTCTCCTGAGAATAGTGCTTCCAACTCTTAAGCCATGGGCAGCTCCAACACCACCTTCATCCTGACTCTTCACAGCATAGTTTGATCCGCCTCCAATACTCTTCCTAGTTTAATGGCCTCCCCACCATTGCTATCTTACTATCCAGTTTAGGTATGTTCAGGACTTCTAACCTCCCATTCAGCATTTCTCAAGCCCTTTATGCTGACACTTTGCTTCCATTTTACAATATACTCTGTCCTTATTCTATAACTAGTAAGGGGTTCAGGAAAAATATGACAGTTTTATGCAGCTGCTGAAAGGTTGATATCATGCTGTTGCTGATCCAATTATTGCATTTAACTGTTACCAGAAGTCAACTGATTAGACAATTTGGCAAGTATTTTGCTTATTTTTAAAATTTCTTCTCTAAATGGGATGGATTTGTACAACTCAGTTGGTTATTCCCCAAAGTAGGCCTAAAGGGTTGGCAATCTTAACACTTCTGTAATTTCCAAGAAATCAGGATTCCATATTCCCTTAAAAGTTAAGAAAGCAAAGCTCTAATTTTCCACCAATGTCTATTCCAGTTGGGTCAAAGGATTTGAAATGATTTACTATCCCAACAGGACAGCTATATAATGTGAAAATAAAAGGGAGACTAACAGTAAATCTTTGATTAAAGCACACTCCCCTTTCTAAACCTCAGTCCCATCACCAATAACAAGAGATTCGTGGAGTTGTTTATTTAACTTTTATACTCAAAAAGTTTGAATGCTTCTAATTCATCAGAGAATCTGATGTTCAGTGAAATGGTGACTTCCATCGAAATATACAATATCCCTCACACCATTAACAGCTCAATATGGCAATGATTCTTGGGAGACAAGAGAGTCATGGGCATATTGGAAGCCACCTCCAATTCTCAGCCATTATGCTAGAGAGGTGATGAAGAACCATAGAGAACATGCCAGAGACCACTTCAAGTTAACCGCTACTTGAATTTGTGCTCTGCTGTGCAAGCCACCAGGCATAGGAAACCACACATTTCAGGTTCAGGGCATTTGAACATGACCTACCTTTCATTGCTCTCCCATTTAAGAATTTTTGAGAGTAAAGAACAGTACTTACTTGAGTAACTGTAAGCAACACATTTGTGTTTCTATTTTGATTGCTTTTAAGACATAGCAATAGGATAATCAAGACAAATGGTGAAGACAGAGCCCAGGAAAAACTAATGTTTAAAGAGTTGAATACACACTATAAATCAGACCACAGAGCAAGCCCCTTGCTGGGTCCCTTTCTCTGTGGAAGCACTTAACCACTCATCCCCTCTTCTCTCTGTACATCTCTTTGTAAAGAAACTTCTTATTCAACTTAAAAAACAGGCTCGTCATGGCCATCCCTCTTCCAGGAAAATATGAACCTTCATGAGCTGCAAAAAACATGGAGAAAAGAAACTATGATTCTTAAAAATTCAATATTGGGCAAACCAAAGAAAATGGACTCATAGGATTATATCAAAAGGTTGAGTCTGATGCTGTTTCAGTCCACACAGGCTGCTGCAACACAACACAATGGAGTGCTTTAAGAAGAACAGAAATGTATTTCTTAATTTTAGAGTCTCTAAAACTCAGGATCAAAGTGCTGATGGCCACAGTGTCTGGTGAGGATCTGTTTCCTGGTGCACAAATGGTTATCTTTGCTCTGTAGTCTCACACAGTAAAAGGGGTAAGGAGGTTCCCAGCAGCTATTTTTTAAGTACATAAATGCCATTAATAACGGCTTTGCCCTTATGACCAACCAAACTGCCTTCCAGAGGCCTTTCCTTCAAATACTTCTACACTGGCAAATAAGTTTCTGCCTATGGATTGGGGGAACTCCGAAAAGGATGCACCCAAATACACCCATTGTCATTTTTTTCTCTTAACCATATTATACTGGGATAGAAAGAATGGAAAGTAAGGAAAATTTTCTTTTCTAAGAACCTTGGAAATGAGATACAGAGCACACGGAGGTACAAGATAAAGCTAAGTGAGTGGCAGTGGTGTGTATATATGTGCTTGTGTGTGTGTCTGCAGCATGTATGTGTGTGTCCATGCACGCTCCTGTGCATGTATTGTGTTGAAGATACAATCTGAACACCTCTTTAGGATGAAAGAGAAGTGACAGAGAGGATGGCTCAAAAGGGGAATTTGTACAGAACAAGCGCATAGACTTGGGCCAGTAGTCCAGGGGAGGGGAGACAGTTCACAGCCTTGCAGATCCTCTCCCAGCACCTATATTCTGTATCTTCCTTACAATCTCCCACTCTTTCTGATCATGCCACTCTTATGATTTCATGGGTTTCCATATATGGTTCTCTCAGAATGAAGTGTTGATCCTCCCATTGTCTTAACAAACTCTGTCTTAACAAGTCTTTTCAGATAAAATTCACAAGTCTTCTTCACTAGGAAGTTTACCTGATTATCATCTTCAAGTGATGGAAACGCTTCTCTTCTCCTCACAGACTTATCAAGTATGAATTCATGGATCTGCCCATCCTTCTAACTCTCCACCAGAAAGGGAGTGTCTCCAAGTGTGTGGACTATCCCTGGATCATAGTATCTTACAGATAAGCAAGCGTTCTAATGATGTTCAAAGAATTAATGAAGCAAAGAGAATATTTTGGTGCTTAAGGAGTTTAGAAGTGGGAAAGAAGAAAAACATGAGCCCCTTGTGAATTGCAAAGGATGAAAGGGCTAAAGTGTGAGGAGAACATGGAACTTTCTAGAGAAACATGCTGGGAAAGCAGAAATGATAGGAGAATTTAGAGGCTGAGTAGGATCTGATTGCAGTTTGCATGCCAGTGGTATCAGTTAGAAAATAGGAATTTACGAAAGTGAAGCTCATGACCTCCCTGTGAAGTTAAAAGCAATGCTTTCCACTCCCACAGTCAATAGCGTTGTCTGGGAAGTAAATTAAGAATGATCAAATCAGATTTGAGAGACCTCTGGGGCAGAATGCCTCAGACAGCTGGGGCTTTCCGAAGGGCATGAAAATACTCATATTCTGCCCAAGTCCATGATCAAAGGCCTGCCAGACTCACTCACGAAGAAGAAAATGTACTTAACAGGATTATAGAAACCTTTGATTCTTAATCTGTTGCTGTGTGAAAACAGGAATTTTTGTCTACCAAATAGAATTTAGCATCAACTATTATATTTTTGAAAAATCTGTATTGTAATCATTATTAAGCAATAACTGGCATATGCTCTCAAGAAATCATCAGATAACAAATCTAATAGAATTGTGCACCTTGTCTCATTTCACTGAATCTTTTCCTAGACGTCTGTAGTCTTAGAACATCCCAGACAGACTGTTAGAGCTGGGAGCGACCTTGAAGAGCGTCTGACAAACTATCATTTTCTTGGGCAGCAGAGTAGAACCATGAACTTCCCAGGTTCTCACTCAGGGTTCCCACCACATTAGTGGTATAGAATTGAGGCAGAAAAAAAGTTCTTTTCTCATCTTTCTACAAAATTATTTTCCCCCTGTGGCATGTTAAGAAAATGAGGTTAAATGGCATTTAATATTCTCTTTTTAATTAGTCAGTGAATTATTCAGTGTATTTCTAAGGGAATTTTCCCTTAGAAAATTAAGCTAAATAACATTTCCATCTTAAAGATTGTAACCCTACAGATCAGCAGAAAATATTGTTTTCTGGAACACTTCCTTTCTTAAGAGTTTCAGAAAGGGGAGATTTTATTGAATAAACACTAAATGTCTAAGAGTAATGGAGGGAAAGATTGTCACCAATGGAAGAGACGGTGAGTTGATTCTAGGAGACAGGGACAGAAAGACTGAAGGAATCGACTGAATACATGGGGTGTCAGAAAAAGATTCCTGGTCAGGATAAAGAAACTTATTAAAATACCAGATTGTCATATTCCATAGCACACCAATTCCCAAATATGATGTATAAAAATAAAGAAAATGCGAATTTTGTTCAAACAAGATTGAGAAATACTCTAAGTCCTCTTAGAGATTATCAGAGCACACTGGCATGTTAACTGTGCCAAGTCTTCATGTAGCTGAGAAATGTTCAGAGTATTTTTCAGGCTTCTGATTAAATACGAAGCACATAACAGTGCTGCTTAACTGCCTATATACACAACTATGTACACCAGCATCTGGACAATGGAATAGCATTCCAGATGTGCTTGGCCTTTTTCAACACTTTCTGAGATCCACTCAACCGTAGAACAAAGCATGCCAAAGTTGCTCTGTAAAAGGAACAAATGGCAAATATTTTATGCTTTGCTAGCTATGTGTAAGCTCTTTTGCTAATCTATTTTTTCTCTAGATAGCTTTTAAAATGTAAGATAAAGTCTTAGGCTGTGGGCCATACAGAAAGAAACGACTGAAAAATTTTTAGCTCTGTGCCTCCTGCCTACCATAGTCTTTTCTTTCTTTCATGCCTCATGTGTGGACATATACATGTATGTATGTATGTATGTATGTATGTGTCTCTGTATGTATACACATACATTACTCATAGTTCTGCTAAACAGAATGTACTTTAGAGAATGACTCAGAAACACTGATCCTAGTCATCAGCTTACAGGCTGGTTAAATGCCTTTCTGAGTTTCCATATATTCCTGGACCTGACATCTCACTTTCCTCAAAGACCCCAGATAATTTGTACACAGGCAACATCACACACAGAAGGGAAAACCTCCCATCTCCCTTACGTTATCAGTGGTAACAATGGAAAAGGCTTTCAGAGACGGCAGGGGCAGCCCTTGGCCCTTCATGGGTTCTGCGCTCCTAGGCATGTCTCATAACTCTCGATGCTGTCACCATAGACTGGTAGACTGGCTGTGGGGAGGATTTTCACTTTACCTGAATTCCTCCTGGTTATAAAAGGTATTCACTCAGGGCTACAGTAAAGATGTGGGGAGGGAAAAGAAAGAAAATGAAGATCAACATCTGACTAACAATTAAGGTTTATACAGCTCAGTATAGACGCCCTCTAGGGCTTCCAGCTTCCACCCCGTAGAAGCATCTTGCTTGTTTCTGTGATGTGGGTGACTTCACTCTAGAGGGGTGTGGCAGTCACACCAACTTCAGCTTCACGCCTTTCCACCTCCTTTTTAGTTAAAGGCCTCAATGGCAGTGGCATGACGTTGGTTATGGTGAGAGTACTCATACCACAGAAAGTAGTGGGAAACAGTATCTGTCTAATTATTTATCACGAAACAGTTTCCAGCACATCACAGTATCACACCTAGAACTCAGAAGACAGGAATATGAGTGGACTGTGTTTTAAAGGAAGCCTTGATAGGAACCTCATAGCTCCTTGCTTTTTGGTAGCTGGGAATTTCTAAAAGGAGCACCTTAAGAATAGCTAGCACAGGCTAAGTATTCACGGGTCAATTAAGTCTCTGGATGTACTACAAGTAAATCAAGAGAAATCCTGAGAGAGACAGGAGTTAACCATCTCTTTACCTAAAGTCTTTCATGATCGAATTTCATGTCCAAGAACACTACCTTTGTACTACCTCTTCAGAATCATGTCTGTACATATAGGATTTTTCTCTCTGGGGGAAAATTACTCCTCTTTTATTGGAAAATGGCCCAATAAATTCAAATTCCAACAGACACAAAAGAAACATGTATGTAGCAACAGGCAGGTTATTGCAGAATCTCCAAATCCACAACTATGCCTGGTTCTGGGAGCTTTCTACCCCATTCTCCAGCCTCAGGCTGGAACAGATACTGCTGGGTTCCCATGTGTATATCATTCTTGCAAGAGTCACTGATACATAGCAAGTGATGTGGAAATTAGGGAGAGAATCATGTAAAACTGTCGTGATTATAGATTTACTGTCCAGCTTGAGGACAGCATTCTCCAGACAATAAAGCCATTCCTTGGTTTCTAAGTTCATGAGGCCTTTGGGTCCTTGTCAGTCTCAGTTCCCTTGACCTGTGGAGAGAACTGGAACAGAAGAAAACTGCCAAGGGCCTGCATTAGCCATGTGACAGCTATGAGAAGCTGATTGCTTAGACTGAATCCCTGAAAGCCCTGTGCTTTCTTGTCTCTTGTTTCTTCTAAGGAGTTGCAAAGTTCCAAAGCCTCTATCGGCCCCATTTGCCCGTTCCCCAGGGATGGCTGGAGCAGACAGAGCTACAGAGCCTTGCAGCCTTCCTCCCATCTCTCTGCAAGAACCCAACTCTCTCCCATGGTTCTCCAAGCATTTCTTTTACATCTGCTCTTAAGGAGTCAAGAGCTTCTCCCACAGGCAGTTAAATGATCTAGAATAGAAATCAATGTGCAGTATGTAATCATGGATATATATGAGGAGTGAGGCAGGTCAACCTGTCACTGGCTACATTCAGCTACAATTCAGTTACAAACAGAATGCATTTACAGTCTCTCTTTGATATTCAGAGTATACCGACAACTTCATCAGGATAAGGAAAAGTTTTCAAAAATAGCTAGAAAATGAAACACAGACAAAGCAGACACCTGCAGCAAATAGTCTCTAAAGCATGAATGGTCAATCCTGTTCTTGCTTGTTCAAATCTTTGAGTGATTTTATTAAAGTATATTTATACTTCTATCCCACATTTTAAGTGGACACTATTTAAATGTCCACTATCTTGATTTTGGATCATCTTCATTTCAAGAGAAATACAATATTACTTCAGCCATATTTAGTTCATCATTTCTTCATATTTACTTCATAAAAGCTATTGGATACTTTTAAATATTTTAATTGTTGGTTTGAAGCAGAGTCTTAGGTAGCTCAGGCTAATCTCAAACTTGGTATGTACATATGGCTTAAGTTCATGATCCTCTTCCCCTTATCTCCCATTTATGAATACATGCTCTTCCTATGTTTTTAATATTTATTTGCATTTATTATGTAAAATAACACACATGAAATATGTTAACCATATTCACACCTCCATTTCCATCTCTTATGACCCCACCACCCTCCTCCTCATCCCCTTTCTCTGCTCTAACAGCTCCTCTTCTGCTAGCACACCTTGTTTTTACCTAAATACCACATAGGAGAGAAAACATACAGTATTTGTCTGATTATAGTTTATTCCAATTAGCATGATAGTCTCCAGTTTCATATACTTACTGCAAACAATATTATTCTGTTCTTTTTGCAGCTCAATAATGCTCCATTATACATATTTGCTATGTTTTCTGTAATGAGCACATGAATTAATTCCATAACTTGGGCATTGTGAATAACACTGGGATAAATATGGATGTAGAGGTATCTCTCTTGAGCGATGACTTGGATTGCCTTAAGTTTTTATGTAGGGGTGAATCAACTATACCACCAGCAGTTGGAATTCTAGCTTTTTGAGGATTCTTCATTCTGTTTTCCATGGTGGCTGCACTAATTTACATCTTCTTGAACAGTTTACAGGGGTTCCTTCTCCTTGCAGCCTATTTAAATATCAGCATCCATTGAAAAATCTAACAACAAAGCATTCTACCTGATATTTAGGGGCAGATTCTAGTAAACTATAACTTCAAAAGCTACTGTGAAGGATCCACCATAACAGAGCCTGGGACTCCCTGACAGAGATTTCAGGAGTGTTAGGCAGTGTTCACAGAGTCTTCCTTCTAGGGCTTGGGTAACAAGTAAAAGCTGTCTCAAATTATTCCTTTTTGGGCATCATTTATATTATGATGACTTGAACACACCCCTGCCTTTGAGTGAGTGAAGAGACACCAAGCTATGGAGGAAGAGGCATCAACATAATTAAGCCATGAGGTAGTCCTTTGATCTTATAATAGGTACACCCTCTTGTGTCCCAGTTTCTTCAACTTAGTGCAAGGCAAAACTCATACATACCCTGCCTCATCAGGTTTTATGAGGGTCCATTCAAATATGTGTGCTAGTTAGTTTTAGCTGACAACTTGACACAGCCCAGAATCACTTGAGAAGGAAACCCACATTGGGGAATTGTCTAAGTCAGGCTGGCCTGTGGGCATGTGTGTGGGGGATTGTCTTGACTGTTAGTTAATGTGGGATGTAGTATTTCCTGGGCAGGGACCCTGATCTGAATAAGGGTGAAGAAAGATATCTGAGCATATGTAGGAAGCAAGCAGGAAGCACAGCTCTATTTGTTTCATTCTGTACTGGATAGTGGATGTAACTATCCAGTTATATCTCAGTCTGACCCCCCTTCAATGATAAACTATAACCTGGAACTATAAAGCAAAATAAGCCCTTTTCTCCCCTAAATTGCCTCATGTCAGAGTATTTGTCATAGCAACAGAAACCGGAATACCATGTAAGATATTATTTAACAAAGAACCTGGCCTGAGAAGACTATGTTGTGAACTAACCAGGAATTTGGACATAGACTCATGTTTAAACCTCACTTCTTCTTTTATTCCTTTTGACATTTATTCATTTTTTTTTCCTTTGGGAAATTTAACGGATTTCTCTGGGCATTATCTTTCCCTCTGCTCAAATGTGGGTAAAATTTACCTGAAAAGGATCTGCAGAGGGTCTTTTTGTTCCTACATCCTCTTCCTCACAGGGAAGCGTACTGGGAAATGTCTTTGTTTAAAGCAAGACACAGGGCCGATGGAATTGGTGTGTGACGACTGTGAATTAAGATCACCCTCAGAGGACTTCAGAGGCATTCAGGTAACACTCATTGCATGGTGAAGATGGAGATTGTTCTGAATGAAGCTGGCTCCTTCTACCAGATATCCCAGAGGAAAAGCTCTTATTAACATTTCAAGAGATGCTAGCAATGGGTATCACTGATAAGGCAAACCCCTGGAACTCTGCACTCAACATGTGCATCCTGTGCTGCCATGGAGAGAAAGGAAATGTCTGCAAGTCACTTTCCTGTTTTTCAATCAAGGAAGGTAGACTTGTGCTTATTCTGCCAGATCCAGACTTATCAGCGAAAAGCAAGCTTGCCCTTAGCAATGCACTTTGATTTGCTTGTTCCAACAACATGGAACACCTACCTTGTGCTATAGATGGGTGGCACACAAAATGTGCCAAAGGGAATTCAGAAGAGCAGGCAGCACAAAACGGCACAGTAAAGACCTCTGGACTCAGTCAACAGAGCTGCAGCAGCCCTTTCATGTTATGATAGGAAGAAAGCAAACTGGGCATCTGACGACATAAACATCATCTCAGAGTTGAGAAGAGAGGCATTGCAAGAGGAGTAGGTAGAAATGACCAGGTAGAGCCAGGGAGGTATAGGAGACAACCACTCCGAACTGAGTCACAGACCACATGCAGGAAGAGTCAGCCTGAGAAGGCAGAATGGGGGGGGGGGATGGTATGGGGGCTCCTCAGAAGAGAGCATGTTAGGAGGGAGAGGAATGTAAAGAAGCAGAGCTGCAGACATCCAAAGAAGGAGAGAAACCAAAGCTCGAAGAGGTGAGATCACCTCCTTCTCTCACAGAGGCTAAAGAGCTGAGCAAGGACTGTAAACCCAGCTTCCTCCTGTCGCCCAGGCCTGGATTCCCTTCTCTGTACTAAAGCAACATAGTGGGTTGGATTAAACATTTCCAGCCTGACACAAAAACTGAGAGTGGTTCTGTATACTAACAATACCCTCCAGACCTCTTGCCCATATCAAGGGCAAGAAGAAGGAAAAACCCCAAACATCCTCAGAAGCCAGGCTAACAGCCAACTTCCAAAGGAAAAAGAATAATTAAACAATAACAAATGCCAGAAGCAATCTAAACCTCCAGCGCTAAAACAGTGATTTCACAAATAATAACTTAATATTAAATAAATCCATTCATGTGAGTATTCTTCAATTATTACACATTTATAAATAAAATAGTATTCAAATATCTATGAAATAATACCAAGAAAAGTAATATAAATATAATACTATATAAAAGATAAAATAAAAAGTAATAGTAAAAATAAACCAAAATGTAAGTTGCTTTATCAAAACAATGATGAAATAAAAATCTTTTAATATTAAAGAATACATAGCATATGCATAAACATCCATCAATATGGACAGAGATACATGTTGTACTTCTCTCTTTACTCTGATTTCACTGAAAACAGCAGACAAACTATCCCAGCTACGGTAATAGACAATCAGGGAACTTCTACCTATGTGTCCAGAATTGCACCACAAGTGGTGGAAGATAGAAAAACGTTGAAAAGACCTGCACTCAAAAATCTTAGAAGAAGACCGGGGCAACTGCGGATTCAGGTACATAGCTGCATCTCAGTAACTATGGATGGATGGATGGATGGATGGATGGATGGATGGATGGATAGATGGATGAATGGATGGATGAATAGATGGCTGGAATAGACCTATGTGTAAGGTTATCTGTGATCAGTTCAAAAGCATCTTCACTTATCCAATCAAAGGAATATCGTGGAACCTCTTTTCCCAGGACCCCTTTCTAGTATGGGTCTGCATTAGTTCTGTTGAAGAAAGACTTGAGTGAGTTTTGAAGTTTTTATTTTACCATTGTTTATAGGTACATGAGCATTGAGAGAAGGTAGGCATTGGGAATATCACCTTAAGAATTACTCCTTAGGGTGCTATAAATTCTTGGAATTGTAATCACAGTCCAGGAAGCATCATGGGAACTGCTCACATTGGTACTGAGGCAAGAGGACGCTCCTAAAACCTGAGCACTTTGTTATTATCACCTTCCAGGGGCTGTTCAATCTCCAATTTCCTATATCAGACCTCTTTCTATTGAAATACCTATAACGGCTTCTGTCCTAAGCAAACCCTAAGTAGCATGGACTGCATACAATAAAATGCAAGTGTCCCTGGGATTCCATAAGCACTCAGAAGGCTAGGCAAGTCAGACTCATGGTATCCTGCCCAAGCCAGACGAGCCAAGTAGGTGTGTAATCTATTTGTATGTGAACAAATAACTCTTCTTCCTGATTACCTCACTCAAATAGTTCTTCACTTTTCCCCTCATTCATGCAAGTTTCTCTTTCTTCTTCTTTAGCATCAGAACAGATGTGTTTTTTTTTCTCTTTAAACAACTATAAATCAATATTGGCCTTCATCAGGAGGATCTCATTTAGGAAATTAATGTTTCTGTTTCAGTTTCCTGACAGTAACAGCCAACTCTCCTGACATAAGCTTAAAGTCATCTTAACAAAATCATTGAGAAATCTTCTGCCAAGGCCACCCACTTCCAGAAATGACTTCCAGATGAACCTAGCTCCATTTTCACAGGTGTCATGGAGGACTGAGTGGTTCAAAGGTCACTCTGCAATAGAAGTTTTGGCCAATTCATTCATAGCCATCACTTATCCATTCAACAGAGGTATCACATATCTGGTATGTGCCAGGCACTGGTGCTGGGTAAGAGGGAGGATGACAGCAAGGTGTGGTCCCCTTCATAAGAAACTGAAGACAGCCATGGTAGCAACATATGTTAAAACTGTAATCTTAGAAAGACGCTTCTTTTACAGTCAAATAGGCAGTGCTTTTAACCTAAGTGCTGTTACACAAATAAAAATAAACCCAAGAGATGGAAGGTTGATCAACTGCTGAGTGGAAGGAATTTTACTCCCAGGCAGGAAATATGTAAACAGACTGCTGAAATTCTCGAAGAGGGGAAGGCCTGGATGAGATGAAATAGAATCAGTCTTTTAAAGCCAAGAACTTTTATTGGGCACTGCAGTGCAAAGCATTTGGAAAGTGGAGGCAGGAGGGTCAGGGGTTCAAGTTCATCCTCAGTTACACAGAGAGTTTGAGACCAATCTGGTCTACATGAGATCCTGTATCAACCAATCAATCAATAAACAAGCAAACACAAAGAACCACAAGTATTAATCAATCAGTAAAAAACAAACAAACACCAAGAACCACAAGTCTCTGTCCCTAAACTTCTGCCTGTCATTGATGACCAGTGACATTTGGACTTGCCTTCTAGATGTCCATAAGTGTAAGTATGGCTAAAATGGTTGGTGCCGTGTACACCTCCCTTGGATGATGACTTTCGAGTACCAAGAAGACTTGGCTCCTCTGCTTGAGTTGTCTAATTTCGAAATAAGGTCCCCAGCTGTCGTTTTTACCAGAAGTCAAGTCTGCACCTCTGGCAGCAGGCGAGAGAGCACGTCAGGGCTCATTAATAGAGTAACAGTGTAATTTATCATCCCAGCCAGGATGCCAATTTGGATAAAAGAGTGCGGTGAGGATAATTACAACAGGAAGCCACAGCAACTGTAACCAGGATGGCCCAAAGGAGAACCATAACCTACCTAAAGTGGAAATAACGGGGACACGACATTGGCTGAGCTTCTGTATGATATTCTGCCAGCTGTTTTCTTGTGCCTTCTTTCATGTTAATCCTCACAACAACTTTATGAAGTAAATGTTATTTATTCCCATGTTACAAATAAGGACACCAGTCATGCTCAGATAATTAAGGAAATTCCCCAGGGCTGGAAAAAAATGGTAGCTGTCTATTATCTGAACTCAGAACACCATAACTCTAATATCCACTCTCAAGACAGCCATTGCGTGGACTCTGAAGTGGGAACTTTTGTCAGGTGACCCTGACTGAGACTAAACAGTCACATGTTTTCATTCACAGGTGTGATTTGGCTGTTTATTGTGTGTTTTAGTATTTGGTTGAAATCCAACCACAGAATCAAGTCAATTCAGCATTCATTTAGCTAAACTAGGTGCTATGGATGCATAATTGAAGAGATAGTACAGGCTGTGAAAGATCATACAGAACAGGGAAAAGATATTTTTAAAAATTCAGTGATTACAGAAATGCATGATAAGTTCCAGAACAGAGGACGCTCCAAGATCACATGCAATCACCACAGGGAAGCTCTCGTTCAGCAGAATATGAACTAAAAATGCTAAGAATGGGCTGGGAACAGAATCAAGAATAAAGCCTAAGAAAGCTTCTGTGCACTTAGCACATGTAGTAATACATAAGTCCTTCAAGGAAAAGATAGGAATCTGTTCAGCTTGAAGGAGGGGTGAGCAACCCTGATCTGGACAGACGGCAACAGTGTCAAGCTTCCTCATCTCCTCATCCCAAGGCTATGAAGTAAAGTTAGGCAATTGCCATCCAGGAATTAAAGTTCAATCAGAGCTGAAGGCCATTTATCCTTCCACCCTTCCTGACTTTAACCTTCTTTCCTTCTCGAATATTATTATAGGACCAGCCTTAGCAATATTCTTCCCAGGGGCCCAGAAGAGAAACTACAAACACGGAGAATTATTTTCAGGAAATGAATCTAAGTACACCATGCTCTTTGTCCATTAACTTTATTCCTCTATGACAAAATTCTATCTATACAGCTTCAGCTCCATCCTCACATTCAACTCCTCTCTGTGCCCACTTTTCCTGTCCTCATAGTTTTAGTAAACTCCTATGCTTTTGACCTCATATTCATCCTCTGTTCTTTTGTCCTCCATCTATCTTTCCTAGCTCCTTACTCCTGGCCCTGATAAACTCTATAAGAGATCTGCCTTATCATCTATTGTTTCTCTGCCTTTCTCTCTTCTCTCTGGCCATGCAGCTCTGTCTAACATCTACAGAAAAACTGTCTTGTTCTTCCTGTCCTTGCCATACAACTCTCTGCCGCCAGGAATTCTGTCTCACTCTTTATTCCACCTGGATATGCAAAAACCTCCTTTGCTCTAAGTCAGTTGCTCTAGAATGCCACTAGGCCTGAAGGCAAGGAATGGTCTTAGCTTTATTTGCACAAGAAGCAAAGTTATGCATCTACAGCCTGCTTGTCTCCTAGGCTCAACAGGGGGGTTAGTTACCTAGAGGATCAGCAGGTCTGAGAAGCTGAATTGATTGTCAAATGGTCTAGTAGTATATGGGCCCACAAGAATTTCATTGCAGAAGACAACTGAAATATTAAAAACTGAATAACACCAAATATACCATGATAGATGGCTTCCTCTAGAAAAATGCCTTAAAAATTTCTAGGTATAGCTTTAATACACAGCTGAATCTCTATAATATATTCTTGTGGCCCACAAGATCTCCTCATATTGACCTTTTGACCATCCCTTGTCTTGGATATCCCCTGATATCTCATTTCTACCCTCTGTGTTCTTTAGTACTACTTATTTCTAGCTATTGTGGTTTGGATGTGACGTGTACTCCACAGGCTTATGTCTTTGGATTCAGTCACCAGCTGAAGGGCTTCAAGGAGGTGATGAGATCCTGAGATCTCTATCTTTCTGAATGGATCAATCCACTGCTGGGTTTAAAATTTGAGTACCCACCTTTCTGTGAGGTTACAGAACTGTGGAAGGTGGAAACTGAATGGAGGAAAGAGGTCCCTGGAGTGTATTTTGTCCCATCTTCCTCTCAGTGTTCTCTCTGTCTTCCTCCAGTGAGGCTTCCCATGAGTTAAACAGCCTCTACCATCTACTCCTACTGCTAGCTGTAATGTACAGACTCAGTACAGACTCAGAAACACAGAACTGAGTAACCATAGTGTTTAGGTGGAAGCCCTGCCTGTGCCATATACCCAAGGAGTCTGGGATGATAAAGTGGAAGCCCCACCTCTCTCTCCTCAGACCCCACCCCTAAGAAGGCCTGCCAAGATTCAGCCCTTCCCTGGGGCTGTTCAAGATCACATCTACAGGCTACTTAAGACCTGGTTGCCATAGCTGCCATGTACTATTGAGTTCTCTCCCCTGCCTTCCTGAGAGCCACCTAGGAGGTGTTTGCTCTGCTCAGATTAAACCTAGATTTATTAATTTGGCTTGACTGGCTTATTACATCGATGGCAGAGGATACCCAATAACCGGGGATCCAAAACTTATCACATAGACTAGAATATCTCAAACCAAAAGTGAAAAACACATTTCTCTTCTTTTAAACTATTCATTGGGTATTTTGTTATAGCAATGACAAGCCTACATACTGGTTAACACCTCTAATCTAGGTTTCTTAGGGATCCTAGGCTCACCTTTTACTATATACTAGTGTTGGACCAAGCTATTTATTTACTAGCTCTCTGATGGCATGACCCCTCCTATATCCTTGGGTCCCCTGAAAGTGCACCTACAGGATGAGAATGGCTGAAGTTATTTATTCCAAGGATAGTCTCTATATGCTAACCAAGCTCACACACAGTCATGGAAGATTATGAACAGAGAACTCTCCAGAGAGGGAATAACTGATCACAGGTACACCTATAGATGTGCACTGTATGAATTCAGACACCCAACTGAGGGGCAAGTGGGAGCTGAAATTAAGTTTGTACTAGGCTGCATGAATACATCATTTCCTAATTAGTGGGACAGCACTGAAAGCTTACCAAAGCCACACACCAGCGAGCAAATCTACAAACACTAGAAGATCACCTTCAACTAGTTTATATGAAAGTGAACTGTAGAACAACAATAGCCCTGGTAAGAAACAACCTAAAAAACATCAAATAAGGATGTCCTTCCAGAGAGCAGAATAGGGACAATGGAAGAAATAACAAGGAATTTACTCCTCCACTGTGGTAGGAAGTCTTCAGGTAGTCTGCCCATGAAGACTGATCATAGTTTCAGACCAGCAGTCATGCCAACACTTTGCCAGTTCTAGATATATCTTAATCCAGGCAAGAAGACAACTAAGACCAGCCATCACAGGTATACCTCACTCTGACCCTACAGAGTACAGGAATTGAACTCAACCAGGGTATCAGTTGGCATCTGCTAAAGAACTCATTGATGGTGAGGAGAAGTCCCCACAAATTGTGGTCACCAGTGGTGGTGTTTATATTACTAAGGCTTTGACAGCTATATTTGAATATAGGACAATTTTAGGCGGGGAATTACATACCAAAATGCTGGACCAGAGAGATAGACATGCTCCTTGGTCCCTAAAAAAGAACACAGATTCAATGCACTATCCCCATAGTCATCAAATATAAGTTCTAACAATAAACTGTAAACATGAAGAAACTTTCCAAAGTTGTTATTGGTAGTTGAGATTTCTCCCATTATCTCCAAAGATACCCCCTAGCTGGATATATTATCTGCCATAAACATGTTCAAAATCAGTCTCATCATCACTTGCTTAGCTCATTCCCCATGGAGTCTGTTCTTCATCCTAGAGATCAGTTCATGAGAAACCAAAGGGGCTGTGTGGAGTGATTTGTATGGAGTGGGGATGTGCATGGAAGTGCATGTGGAAATGGAGGATTTGCATGAAGGGTGTGTGTGTGTGTGTGTGTGTGTGTGTGTGTGTGTGTGTGTGTGAAATAAAAGTGAGTTTGTAAAGTGTGAGTGTGAGGGAAGAGAAGATGCAGGCAGGGGAGAGAGAGAATAAAGCAGAGTAAGTCTGAGAGGAGGGTGAATGGAAGAAGAGTGTGGGGAGGTGTGGGGAGGGAGGAGAGTATAGGAAAGAGTGTCTGAGGAAGAAGACATTGGGGAGGGAGGGAGAGTGTGGGGGACTGTGATGGTGAGGGGAGGATGAGTGATAATGAAGGAGAGCATTGGGGGAGGAAGAATATGGAAGGAGGTGAGTGTGAGGGGAGAAAATAATACAATGGTAAGTGTAGGAAGGGAAAGATAGAAGAGGGACTATACAGAAGAGGAATGGGGAGGAGGGGAATGCAGGAGCATGAGAAGAAGAAGTGAAGAAGTAAAGGAGATATTTTATTTACTCCTTTTCCCACAGCAGAGTGCCTGTGTGGTAAGGCTTCAGCTTTCACAAAGCATCTAGTCTATCTGCCCTTTGGGGCCTCAGGAAAATTTGTTAGAAAGCCTGGGTCTTATATATACTAGGTAAGGACTCTACTGTGGAGACAGACCTTGCTCCTATTTTCCAAGTGAAGATCCTACAGAACATAGAGAGCTCCACTACAACAGTAACAACAACAACAAACATCTTCTGGCTTTCTTGGTCCAGCTGTGTGACTATCATCACCATTGAAGGGAGAGAAGATAACTGGTCTGGTAGACCAGTAGTACCCATTTGTCTATTAGATGTCTAACCTCCCAGTCATGCACTATATATCCATGTGTTCAGTCTTCATTTGTTCAATCTCAAACTTGACCTCAGTCTCTTCTGCTGTGGTTCCTGCCATGTGAAGGAGTGACAGGGTGATTCTGATGTCCATAGTCGTAACAATAGGACAAACACTGCCCTGGTGGGAAGTGAATGAAGAAAAGGAGACTATATGGGAGAGGGCGGCAAGGAATTAAACTGTGATAGTCTCAAGCTTTCTTTTCTTTACATCTGAGTTCTATTTGATTGAACTCAGAGTCCTAGACTATAAACTCAAGATTCTAAAGTTAGCAAGCACAACCCTGTAGTCTTTCATTATTCATCACACCTGCCCTGCTCAGGCACTGCCTCTACTGCTACTGCCAGAACTCTCTCTCAGCCTCGGGGGGAGGGGAGCAGGATGGGGTGGTGGAATAAGGGTTACCATCCCTGCTTCTGCGTTAACCTCTACTCTATGAGGAGAGAGCTTTCCCCATTCTGTGCTTTCTCATTTATCCCAAATAAACTTAGCAGGAACATGAAGCTACTCTTTCTGGTACTTGGGGGAAAGCACAAAGACCTCCAGGGACAGGGTATCTAGCACTGCACAGAATTTGATACCAGGCCTATGAACCTCTGACCTGATCCTGGCTCATTGTCCTGTTGACTTTCCACCGGCTTACTGGTCTTTTCATCAAGTCGTTATATTTCCCTTTAAGATGGGAGTCTATTCCCATTGCATCCAGAAAATGGAGTTTTAGAGAGGGTTCGGGCTCACCAGAGCTGCAGCTCTAGTTAGTGGAGACTCAGTGGTTGTTTTGTTTCTTCCTTCTATCTGCAGTGACGGCATACATTCTGTGCCTCCAGAGTCTAGCTTCCCTGCTGTCCTTAGTGCTTGCTTACTGTAGCTTCACCTGAGAAGAGATGAATAAATATCTATTCACCCTAAATAAGGTACCAAACAGATGCTCCCATCTAAGTCCAGCTTGGTGAAACAATGAGCTTATCGGGCTTCTTACAGAAGCATGAGTGAAGAGTTACCGTAGAAGCTGACTGAAAGGAAGGTGCAGCACCCAAGCACTCCACCTCAGCATGAAGCCTCATGAAAGCTTCACTATGGAGTATCCCCTTTGCTACCTGCCCTTTCTATATACCTCAGTGCGATCCAAGACTCTATGCAGCTGGCAGGATTGCATGCAGCTAGTCAAGACGACAGGCAGGTAAAGTGGTTAGAATCTCAAGTGAGGGCCAAATGACCTCCTCTCTTCCCTCATCTATGAGAGAGTATCAACATGGGCTCTGTGAATGTAGGTAGTCACATCTGCTATCATTTTGAGATGGCAATGGTCAAGAGGACAGAGTCCCCATCCAGGCACATCCAGGATAAGTCCCATCTTTACTACACTTTGCTTAGAGAAGTTCAGCCACAGAAGGCCTCCTACAACCAGGTCCTGGGTTAAAGGAAGCTTAGGTGTTAAATAGAGTGAATGCTTCTTTCTCATCTAGACTGAGCTTTTAGAGAGAGCTCCTTAGATTCTTAGAGAATTGTATCCCCTTCTTTCTAGGTCATTCTGAATCTTCTTCTTTTTTTTTTTTTTTTGTTTTTTTTTTTGTTTTTCGAGACAGGGTTTCTCTGTGTAGCTTTGCGCCTTTCCTGGAACTCGCTTTGGAGACCAGGCTGGCCTCGAACTCGCAGAGATCGGCCTGGCTCTGCCTCCCGAGTGCTGGGATTAAAGGTGTGCGCCACCACCGCCCGGCTTGAATATTCTTTATAATTGTATCTGTAACTATGTTGGGTTTTTTTTCCCCAATTCAAAACTATTCCCCACATCAAAGCCGTTGAAAGCATTTCTGGAATCTGTTATAATGATAAATGTTAGGAGGTGAAAATGCTATCTCACCTGCTGGTCTCAGAGCCCTTCAGTAAGAAACTCCCTTTGTTCTGGGAAGTGCCTTGACAAGCACCCGAGGGCAGAGGGCAGAGTGACTGACATGAACCCAAAGCCACTGGCTGCTGTGGACTTCCAAAAGAGCAATTTGTTCTGCTTTGGAGAGCAAGGGCCCAAAACACATGGACGGAGGCTAAAAAGAGAGGAAGGAGGGGAGCCTTGAAATCACCAGAGGTCTGGGCATTAAAATCAAGTCCAGGTAACTAGCATTCCCCAGGGTAGAGGAGAATCCAGCCCCTGACCCCAGAGAGCGTTCTTAAGCAGCAAATTGTGAGAACACTTACCTGATATCTGACTCAAAAGTATTTTAAGTAGACTTCATTGCTGCCATAAACTCACGTTCCCAAAGCTCCCACAAATTGCTACATGCTTGTGCACATTTTGTAGGATGTGATTCTGCTCTAAGTCCCTGAACAAGAGGCCGGCTTTCATTAACATCTGGAAGCAGAAATCTTTGTCCTGGAGCGGAAGTGTTCATGAGAGAGTGAACTCCTCTGGGAGCCAGTGGAACTCCTTGGGACAGCTTTGGTCTTCTCCAGAAGAGGACTATAGTGTGTGACTGGGGGTGGGGGTGGGGGGCAGGGGCAAGATGACATGTGACTGAGGGTGTCAGTTTAATTCTGCCATGGAACAGCACTAGTGACTGTGTCTTTGCAAAGTTCTTCCTCCCATGGTTTCATGTGGCCATGCATCACCTCTAGGAGCTGCCTAGGCAGAAGATGCTGCCTCTGTCATGACTACAAAAGGTACCCCCTTTTCTCATGCTCCTCAGGCCCCAATCTTCCAAAGAGGTGGCATGCTGCCTATAAAGTCCACTAGGCAGCTTATTGGGCTGTGAAAAATATGAAGCTCCAAAAGTCAGCGTTATTTGAGGGACAGGTATGTGGGACACGTGATTTGTTTTAAGATTTAATGGCCCCTTGTTCTGACTGTGGTTTGGAAGGAAACACTACCAGTTGACTCTGCTTTTCTTTTTTTTTCTTTTTTTTCTTTTTGGTTTTTCAAGACAGGGTTTCTCTGTGTAGCTTTGTACCTTTCCTGGAACTCACTCTGTAGCCCAGGTGGGCCTCGAACTCACAAAGATCCACCTGCCTCTGCCTCCCGAGTGCTGGGATTAAAGGCGTGCGCCACCACCGTCCGGCTGACTCTGCTTTTCCACAACACATTCTGGAGTAGGAGCCATTTGGCTCACCAGTAAACAGTGGGTTCTGAGGTCAGCTTTCAGTTCCCCAACGACTTAAAGATCCTCAAATAGTCCTGCCTCTAAGACCATTCCAAGATCACACTCTTACTAGCAGAAAATGAGTTCTGCCCATCTCCTTCCCATGCTAGCTGCTCCACTTCCTTTGCGCTTGGCCTTGCCTCTACTGGTGCATTGTTTTGGCCTTCACTCAAAAAGCCAAAACTCCATTTTAGATCTCCAAGGAGGCTGGCTCCCTGCAAGGTTCGGGAGCCAGAATCCTTGGGGCCCACACCATCTGTCTCTGCTGTTTGCTTTTGGGCCCTAGGTTCCTCCCTTGACGTGTCTGTGTTCTCTCTGGTCCTGTAGTAGAGAAGGTGGGGCCAGGGGAGGAGCCAACTCCTGTTGGTGACCTGGATGCTAATGGCTTCTTACCTTGTCCTTATCCCGGTCTCCTCTATCTTTTGCTTCCACACCACCAGGCAGAATCTGCCTAGATTGGCTCCTCCTCTCTAACAAGGTGTGCAGGTGTTGGACAGAGAAGGATTATATCGTACATACCACATCTATACCCCAAAGGCATCATGTCTTCCAGAAACATGCACAGAAGTAATTGCTACAATACATAAATACATAGCAACCTGAGGGCTCTAACCGTTGCCGCTTTGAGCTAGTAACTGAAACAGACGAACTAAACCTTCTATTTCCATGAGCTCATAACCAACTAGAGTAGCAAATCTACCTGTGAAGTGAATCCCTTAAGAGTCTTCACCTGGGAAGTAGCCCATGCAAACAGAATGCCAAGACTTAAGAACAGGATCTGGGTGCTCATAGTGCTCAGTACCCCCAGAGGGGAGACTCCTCTGCTTGGACAATCAAGAAAGTGTCAGAGGCTTGATGGCTCCAGTGGCTGGCCTGGCCCCAGCAGTTCCCAGCTCGCTTACCAGAAAACACCTGCCATCTTCTTCACAGGACACTATCATCATTATCCCCCTCATTAGTATGACACCCATTTCTGGCACACTACCTGCTACCTGGACAGTGGGTGGTTCACCAGTGACAGGCAAATGTGCATTATTTCTGCAGATGGGGTTGGGTGCCTGGGAATACATTTTCCAGATCTGTAACTCTTAGCATATGGTGTGGAAGGGTTAACTCCAGGCCTGATTGAGCTGATGACTCAATCAGCTTTGCCTTGTGAGGTCTGACATTCAGAACTCCTCAGCACTTCCTTCCCACCATACTGTGTCCCCAGGAAGCAGGAAGCAGAAGTCATTGTGATGCAAAATTGTCCAGCCTGGCAGGTTGTCTGGAATGGAGGCACAGTGAAGACAGGTAGAGATCTGTGGCTTGGAGCTTGGGGCCCCTGGAACCCATCCAACTCAGGACACTACAGTGATGTTTCATTGACCCTTTAGCTGGCAAGGTTGGTTAGCATGCAGCTTGCTAAGCAGCAGCTTGACAATTTGCCATCCGACCAGCATTTGTGGAGCATGGGTGTCACCTGGTGGCCAGATCTGGAGTAACCAATATTACCACAGCCAGAGAACCCCAGAAAGCATTTGAGGAGTGGGGAGCATAGTGGCTACAAAGTGACTCTAATGATGCTCACACGATGTCCACACCACATCTCTTCCCAGATGTCCAGCACTCTCTACTCTCTAGGCTTAAGTCATGCTGGCCCCTCTGTATTCATGGCCATATTAATTGCATTAAATTTAGCTTCACCCTCAGAAACAATCCAAGCCTCCAGCGTGTGTGGGATATTGACTTTGTTTCATACACTGAATGAGGCACAGAGATTAAAATCACCAGGAAACAGTTCCGACTTTCAATAGACTTGTGCTAAGGCATTATTGACCAAAATATAAGAAGACACAGAGGGCAAAAAATAACTTCATAAGCTGTGAGCCCCAAATGCATCCAAGATGTAAAGGGTAGGGGAGACTTCCGAGAATGCCAAGGACAAGAGCTTTCCAGGCCTGGACAGACCACGGAAAACACAATGGGTCCAGGAAACTGTGAGGATGGCTGTAGACATGTCTGGTCGAGATAGATGGCTGATTTGGAGGAACAGTAGGGCTTGAAAGATACCTTGAGCTGCAAGCCAAATTCTCAGTCTGAACATCTTAGATGAGCCACTGAAAGGTTTAAAGCCATGGATAAATACATTATTTTATCTTGCTTTGATTTTTCCTCTTTTTCTTTTTTATTGAAAATAGATTTTTCTCTCATCCTACAACCGTTTCTATTCCCTCCATTCCCACAAGCTCCCTCTTTAAGTCTATTTAGATCTATTTAGGAGAATCATAAAAGGAGACTGGTTAGGAAAAATGTGTTCCAGTGGCAAGATAATTCAAGGTACACTGTTGTGAGCCTGTCATATACCACATGGTGTTCGTACCCAGCCTCTTCCTTAGAGGAATATTCATCCTGGAGTGTAAGAGGGTGGGTAGAGGGGAGACAGGCGCAAGACGTCTCAGAAGTTGAAAGGACAGGATGTTGGTGGTCCATGAGTAAGAAAGATGTGTCAACATTCCTGCCTAAGTGATAGGGAAGGAAGTGAAGCCACACAAGGCTTGAACGGAGGGCGGAGGACAAGCTTGAGGGAACAGGAAACACATATGCTTTGGGGTGTAGTCAGGAAACATCGCAAGAAACTGTGAAGCACAAATTCATTATCCACAAATTAACATTATAACAACTGCCTCTCGCATCCCATGACAATTCAGAATAATTCTTGTAAAACTGCTCATAAGACACAGGAGCCGGAGAGCCCTAGAAAATAAAATAACCCTGTAAGTTTTCACTGTAGCAGGCCTAGAAGTCCGTTCACCAGAAACCCTTCACATCTCTTTCTTCGGCTAATCCCTGGCACTTAACACCCAACCCAATCTTATTTAGTGGCATAGGCCTGTCATCTCAGTTACACTGGAGGCTTGCGGGAACACAAGTGTATGGACTGCCTAACGTACAAAGTGAATTCAGGGCCAGCCTGGGCAAGGTAATGAGGCCCTGACTCAAAATGAAAAATAAAAAGGAAGCTGGAGATGTATCTCTACAGTAAAGAACATGCCCAGCATGAGTAAGGCCCTGGATTCCATGCCCAGTAATCAAAACACCCATCCAGTTGCCACAGTTGCAGAAAGTCTCCTCTGAACACATCCTGCCACCAGCCACTCTTGTCCATGCGTTGGCTGTAGTGCCCACTTATACCCCAGCTCTCATCTCTCACTATAGTGTTGTGGACTGTGATATAGACCAATGCAGTTAAAAGTTTATGCCTGGGCTTTAAAACACAGTCCAAAATTCTTTGACATCACTACTGCCAAGAGGTGGAACTTATTGGGCTGAGTTTGTGACTGCTTGGAGAAACCAAATATGACAGAACTCACCATCAGCCATTTGGTGGCTTCTGTGGATAGAAAACCCTGGGAATAGTCTCTGACTTTCCAGGGGAATGCTTCTGAGACTCTTTCTTAACCCCACTGTCATAGATGAAATCTACATTGCAGGAGAAGGCCAAAGGTGGGAATCCTTTTGACTGTTCAGTAGAGCTGGAGGCCTTCAGAGCATCCCAGACCAAGCGACAGACGTGAGCGAAGAATCCATTTGAGAGGAGAATCATCCATCTTTTACCATTTTGTTCCCCATTTCTTTCCAGCTGAGGCCTCAGATCCATGTTGGAATTTCCGGTCCGAAGTACGTGATCATGTAAAAATAGCTGTGTTATGCATACTACCGTTCCCTTGAGTCAAGTGCTGGCAGCAGTGCTTCTCCAGGCAGAAGGTAGGTGATGGTGTGAAGTCCATGCCTGGGCCTTCTGACTATGATCCAGGAAAAATGACCCTGATGTCTTATCTCTGACGGGAGATAAATTAAATTCCTTATCTTTGGTAACTCTAACTTCCCACTACTCTTGCTCTTCTTGTCTCATTGAAAGGATCATTCATTCAGTCATGCTAAAAGCATTCAAGAGCCAGAGGGAGGTTCAGCCAATGAAAGTATTTGTCCCAACAAGCCTGAGGACCTGAGGTTGATTCCTGAAACCCATGGTAGAGGGAGAGGGCAGGCTGTCAAAAGTTCTTCTCTGACCTCTACATTTGTGATGTGGCACATGTATGCGTATGCATGAGCGCATGCACACACAAATACAAACGGAGCAAATAAAACCAAAAGGCATTCAATGCCTTTTAAAAAAGTCATTCATTTGGTATTGGATAACCAAACATTGAGCTTTTTCCTGAGGAAGACTATTTCTCCAGCCCTAGTCTCTCAGCATTCCTAAGTTGTTGGTAGTTCTTTGTGTAAGGCTGAGGCTTCATGGGCTTTTTCTCATCTACATTAGCATGTCTTTTATTATTGTCCTTGTTCAGCTCATGTTTAGACAGTCATGTTGGTGAGACTTTATGAGTGTAGCTTCTGAAATTCCTTGGAGACACAATTTCACAGCTTACTCCCTGATCCTTTCATTCTTACAATCTTTCCATCCTCTCTTCTGCAACAATCAAATGGCCAACCCTGAAAACATGAATACAAGTAATATTATATAGACTAAGTAGGTTGTACTTATGTATTTAGGAATACACAGTCACATAGATGTATATATGAAATTGTACTTACATATTAGGAATATACACATAAACACACACACACACACACACACACACACACACACACACACACACACATCAACAGTTAATGCACAAAGAGGCTATGGCCATGAATTTGAAAGAGACAATGAGAAGCATATGGGAGCATTTGGAGGAAGGGGAAATGATGTAATTATAATCTCAAAAAATAAATCTAATTTAAAAATCTTAAAACACCATTCAAAAAATACTGAAAAAGATGATATTAAGGGGAAATATATATAATATATATAATATCAATAGTTATGAAATATTCCTTAAATAGCCCCCAGAAAATTCAAAACTGTCTATGTATTCCCATGGGTTATTTCACTAGTGACTCTTGTGGGAGCCCATTTTCAGGTTCCTAGTGGCTTTATCCAGTAGGTCTGCATAGAGACAATGATTAAAACACGGGCCTGAGTGCAGGTGTCTAAGATGGTCTGCACTTGGCTGTGTGCTGGGAGGAGGTCTTTTGTGCCACCCCTTGGCATTTCTATAAGTACCTTAGGGCAGAGACAGTCAGGGCCCATTTGAGTAGGTTCCAGGCCCTCTTGAGGCTATCCTTTGTTTTCTATCTGTTTATCTCCACAATCTTAAATTCTTCTATCTAATGTTTCCTGCTACTCTTACTCAAGAAAACTCTGGTGAACTGTGGGGTTGGTGGGTAGCCTCCCCACAGACCGTAATATTTAAATATGATCACATTGCTTTTTCTGATGATTGCTTTTTTAATTTTTTTATTGTTTAAGATAGGGTCTCATACTGTAGTCCAGGCTGGCTTGGAATTAAAGATGAAACCAAGGCTAAGCTTGAATCATGAAAATCCTCCTGCTTCCACCCTCCCAAGAGGTGATAACTCTTACAGTTGGAAACTCTAGTAACGACTTTCCTCATACCTGCTATACTCGATTTTCAAATGTCAGGGACACATCAGTGAATAAAGCAATGATCTCAGTGATGAAGGAGCTGATAACATGCCAGTCATTTACTGTAGTGAAGGGTGTTGAATGTTAAGAATTAGAGAGCACATAGAACAGGTTAAAGATGTTAAAATGGAGCAAACTCTCTGAAAATACGACTGTTTTAGGAACCCTGAAAGTAAGGCCTTCATGAGTACTTCAGTTACAGGCCTGGTGTCTCTTATTGATACAGTTAAGCTGGATGTCTGGAAAGGACTTCAAGTTTCACTCCCAAATGACCTGCTGAGTGTGCTTACACCAGGATATTCTCCAGTTATAAATGCTGGATCCTCCTACAGTCTACCCAACAAGCAATGCAATCCAAACACCAGATTTACAGAATACTAAAGCCATGCTCTTACTTAGCAGTTCTCAACCTGTGGGTCACGACATTTCCACAGGGTTCATCCAAGACCATCAGAAAACATAGGTATTTACATTATAATTCATAACAGGAGCAAAATTACAGTTATGAAGTAGCATTGAAAATAAATTTATGGTTGGGGGTCACCACATGAGGAATTGTACTAAAGGGTCGGTCACAACATTAAGAAGGTAGAAAACCAACTGCTCTAATTCAACAAAATTTCATTTTATATTTAGTTTTATTCAAGAAATGTTTGCCTAAGTAACCTACATTTACAAAGATTTTTTTCTTTATTTTTGCTGTCAGTTCATTATTTTATGTTTTACATTTGGTTTAGACTATCTTTTGAATTAAATATATGTATAAATATATTTTAAAATGAATTTTGTAGTAGTCTGCAATGAGACTGAAGATCATTTTCTTAGCATATGATTAGCACATGTGAGAAAACTGGCTTATCCTTTGATGAAGCACCACAAGGCCTTACAAAGATTCAGCAACTGGATACTGAACTCATGATGTTTCACTGATCTGTTTGTATGGCTTTACATCACACTGGAATGGCATGCTTTTTCTGCTGCTTTATAATAAGATTTGAAGTCCAAGAGCCTACCTCTCTTAGCTTTACTATTTTTTTCACAGGAATTTTGGTTATTTTAAATGTTTCTTTTACATATATATGTGTGTATATATATGTATATATATCCACCTTACTGATAAATATATATACATGTACATATATATCAGTAAAGTGAATCAGAAGGTAATTCACTTTACCGATGTGTGATATATCCATATACACACACACACACACACACACACACACACACACACACATATATATATATGTATGTATCAGTAAGGTAAATTATCTTCATTTTCCTATTGGCTGCTGATTTTCAATCTTGAATTTTGAGGATAAGTCCCACTTAGTCACAAAGTATTGCCATTTTTATTAAGTTCGGTTTCATAATGGGAGAATACTGCCTTTGTAGAATGAAATAGAAAGAGTCTCCATTTTCTTGAGACATGTGCATAGAATCTGGTCTATTTATTGCTGTTGGTGGATCTCACCTGTGTATACAGCAGGGCCTGGAGTTTTAAGTTGTACAAAAGTTCAGTATTTTTAGTATTGTTGTTATTCTCTGAGTTTTGTTAGTCTGTATTTTAGTTCATTTTGTACTAATATATCAAAATAATACAGACAGTAAGGAGCAGAGATTTACAATGAACAAAATGTATGGGGTGATGGTTCTGGAAGCTGCAAAGTTCAAGACTGAGATTCTAGAATCTGGTGAGGACGTGTGTGATGTGTCCATAGCAGAGGAGATTTTTTAAAAATGGGTTAAAATTGTTGTTTTTGCTCTTGGGCTGGGGGTAGGCTGCCACCCAGCTCCCAAATAAATCACACATGGAGGCTTATTATTACTTATAAATGCCCAGCCTTAGCTTGGCTTATTTCTAGCCAACTTCCCTTAAATTATCCCATCTTCTTTTGCCTCTGGGCTTTTGCCTTTTTCTACTTCTGTAGATCTTACTCCATGGCTTGCAGTATAGCTGGGTGGCTGGCCCCTGATGTTCTCCTTCTCTGGCTACTTCTTCTCCCCCAGATTTCTCCTTCTATATCTTCCCTCTGCCTGCCAGCCCCACCTATCCTTTCTCCTGCCTCACTATTGGCCATTCAGTTCTTTATGAGACCATCAGGTGTTTTAGACAGGCAAAGTAACACAGCTTCACAGAGTTCAACAAGTGCAACATAAACAAAAATAACACACCTTAAAATAATATTCCCCAACATAAAATGGTGAGAGCGAGCAAGGGAGACCAAACTCAGTTTTGATAAGGAAACTACTCCCCCAATCACCAATCTACTTTCTAGACACCAGCATCACTACGGTCACTTCTCAGTACCTCCAAGCTGAGGGTCGGGCTGCAAAGCATGGACTTCACAGACTACTTTCAAACAACAGCAAATCTTCCTGAAGCCAGGCTATTAATGTCCCATCATGTTTTACTATTAAGCTTGAAATAGTTTCTATTGCTGTGTCTCCAAGTTATGTGACTTTTCTTTTGCCGTCTAATCTGCTGTTGATTGTATTGTTTTTGAATAAACATCATAGTTGACATCTCTTGTGTTGTCCCTTGATCAGATTTCTATCCTCTGGGTCTCTCTCCCACTTTTTCAGCCTCTGCCTTTTTGGTTCTATAGCACATAGTTACAATGTTCTTCTACATTCATTCTTTTATCATTGTCAATGCTGGATTTATTTATTTCCATTTGTTCCTTTGACCTGTGGGTTATATTTTCTGGTATTTTGAATGTCTGGTAATTTATGATTGGGCACCAAACATTTTGAAATTGATCTAGTATTACCATAAATATTCTTATAATTTGCTCTAAGACACTGATCTAGAAAGCAAAATATTTTTGGAAAAATTATAAACAGACACTTCATGAAGTGATGGATTCCATGATGGCATCTTCATTTATGGATATCATGTACTTTGATGTATTCCATCCCTGTGGCCCTCTCTGTTCCTGTTCTATCTCTCCATTTCTGCTACTCTTCTTCCTCTTCCAAAATAGCACCATCTGGCTCCACATGGGAGAAAACATGAAATGATTGTCTTTCTGAATCTGGTTTGCTTTGCTTAATATGGTGATATTTAGTTCTGTTTCCTGAAAATGGATTTCATTCTTTATGGCTCCATTGTGTATCCACACTACATTTTCTTTAGTCATTCATCTGTGGATAGATATCTATGCTAAATCCATAACCTAGCTCTTGTGAACAGTGCTGCAATAAATATGGACACATCACACACACACACACACACACACACACACACACACACGGTAAGATTGAACGTATGTGGCAATTTTTAGTTTTCAAGGAACCTCTTTACTGATTTCTAGAATGTCTGAACTAATTTATATTTCTGAAAACTTTAATTGCAATTTAGAGGTTGGTTTTAGACCACAGTGCATAAGATCAAGATAGTCTTAACAGGGTTTCTGCCTATTTTTTGGTGTCCTTTGACTTACAGCTTCCTTTTCTGGCTACAGCACATGCTTCACTGCCCTGTGTGAACTCAGTGATCCCTCCCAATCCTTTCACAGGACCCACCCTACCCCTCCAGAGACCCTGTAATCTCCATGTAGATACTCAGCTTAAGCACCCTCCTCTTATTGCCAAGTATCATCAGTTCAGCTCTCTCTTCTTGCATTCTGCACGATGGACTTGGCCCGCTTTGGCCTGTCTGGATTCAGCGCTGCTTTCTCCTCACAGGGCAGAACTCTAGTTCTCTCTCCCTGAGCTGCCACAGGAAACCTCTTTGCAGGTGTCACCTACGGTTCCACTCATCTGTGTTCCTTCCTTTAGGGACTTGGTTTAATGAATGGCTGTCTGTTCTTCTATCTAGGCTAGAAATAAGTATCACAGTATTTTGGGAGGCAAGGTTTTTATTTCACTGCTGTATGACTAATTTTAAGGAAAAAGAGTAAACAGTTGATATTTCTACTTAAACTTTGAGTCCAAATCGCTGTATTGTCACCTTGGACAAATTAACAGTTTCTTTGACTGCAAGTCTCTAAGTGATAACACAGAATTAAAAATACCTACCCCACATGGTGTGAGAACTGAATGTGATATAAACAATCCACCATCAATCACAAAACTGACTCTTATACCTCACTTTCCTTCCTTCTCCCTAAAAAGGATTATTGGGAGAAAGTACTTGTTAGAGGGCAGACTGTCTGGTCAAGTGATCAGAACCCTTACCTTCTAAGATTCTGTTAAAAAAAATAAAACTCTAAACCATAATATGCTGCTAAGAAGCCAGATACAAAGAGGAATGCTGGGAAAACTGCCAGTGAACTTTATTCCATAAAATTGAGGGGGAGAGCCTTGTGTCCTGCCCTGTCTACTTCTGGTTTAGATTTGGCAGGTTTTTTTTTTTTTAAATGGAAACAGTCCAGAATTCTAGCTCTGTTAGAAAAAAACAAACATGCAACAAAAACAGATGAAAAATCATTTGTTCAAACTCAAGCCAAACTGGCCTCAACTACTGCTAGGACAGCAGTAAAGGCCAATTTCTAGAGTATTTACAAAGTCATTTGTAAGGATAACATTTTCCAGACATTGATAGGGATAGCAAGGGAGTCTGCAGAGTCTGCAGTTTGCAGGCATTCAATAGACAGCTGCCGAGAACACCACCTCTCATCCTAAGCCACTCACTCCCCTTACGTAGGCACTGACAAGGAGAGTAAACTAAAATATGTATGTCACAACTTTAAGAGCAAGGGTAAAAGCACAGCTTATCAGAAACAAATGGACTGTGCTTGTGGAAGGTCCAAGCAAACTGCTGCAGAAGACGGAGGTCAAAGGCTTCTCGTGTAAAGATGGCACAGTTAGCCTACGTGGTAAACTGGCCCAAACTAAATGTGCTTTGGCTGCTGCAGCTGGAGAAGCCCCTTCAGTGGGCATTTAGGCTGCAAATGATGCGTCATCCATGAAAAGCAGAAATCCACTGTATTATAGGTGGACCAATTAGCAAACATATAGGTCTGGTATATAATGGTTGAACCTTCAACAACATGCTTGTGTGGAACCTAAAAGCTCTCAGTGATACTGTCTTGTTTGCCAAGAACCCAATCCCACAGCCCAACTGGAACAGGAAGTAGCTTGCGGGATGCAAGAAGAGATCTAGTTCGGTGGTGCTGGTCCAATTGGAGTGTCTTTGCTTTTCCAGTGTAGCTGGAATATATAGACATATTTATTCCAGTCAGATCAATCCAGAAATGTTTTGCTTGGAAAACCACTGCAATGAAAAGAGCTACATGAATGGAAAAACAGTCCCTGAGAAAAAAATATATCAAGGATTTGAACTTAAGATGCTCTTCATATGGCCATCTTAACCAGAAAAGAAAACTGTGAAGAGTGAGTGACTGGAAAGATGACTCTGGTTAAAAGCATTTGCTACACAATAATGAGGACCAGAAGGCACCCACAGAACATGCTGGGTGTTCTGGATGTATCTTTAATCTGAGCTCAGAGGTGGGTAGAGACAGAAGGATCACTGAAGTTTATGAAAATCTAACCCCAAGTTCAGAGAAAGGCCCAGCCTCAAAGGAATGGGTGGAGAACAGAGGAAATCTGATGGTTTCTTCCAGCCTCCACACATGCACAGAAATATAGATGTGCATACATTCACACTCTCTCACACACAGGTGAACAAATCAATAATTCTTAAAAATAATAAAAGAGCAAATGACAGAAGACAACATAGAAGCTATGCTTAGGAATGCAGCTGGAACCAAGAGGTCAAATATTCAACTGAGGACAAATATTATTTGGCTGACAGATAACAATAAAGTGACTGAAAATCCACAATTTGGGGTATTGTCTAAACATTCTCAATGTATGTTTTATTTTGTAGGCTTTTGCAGAACTATGTCTACATGCCTTGTTGGGTTGATGTGTTTAAAGTAGCATTAATAAATCATAATTAGCATCATATGTGCAGAAGCGGAGGCCTGGAGGAAAAGAAAACTCCAAGTTAGTGGAAAAGCATGATGAGAACTGAAACAGGTGTGATTAAATGGGGGTAGTATGTATCAGAAATATTTTAGATCAAAAGTAATGGAATTTGTGACTAATGGAACCAGAAATGATCAACATTAGTTCCCTCAAAATGCTCAGAAACAGGTGGCCACTGGCAACAAATCACTGGCTTAAGAATGTCATCCAGGAAGTGGGCTCTTTCCATTTTTCTTCCCCGACCTCTGGTTCAATCTGGTGTTTTTCATCTTGGAACTTCCCACCTAATGTTGAGAAGATAGCCACTGCCATCTAGTCCCATTACTACCACTCGTGGGGAACAAGAGGAAAAGTTGCTGAAATAGGCTTTCCTTGAAGAAAAATCTCCTCTGAAGTACCCCAAATGTTCCATTACATCTTACTATCCTAAACTGGGCTGCATGGCCACACTGAAGAAAAGCTGATTAGAAAACTAATGGATGGTAGGGGGAGGATGGAGGGAGAGAGTACTGGGAGAGACAACTGAAATCTGGGGCATCTCTGAGATGAGCTAGAAACCTAGAGCAATGGAAACTCCCAGGAATCTATGAGGGTGAGCCTAGCTAAGACTCCTAGCAATAGGGGAGATGGAGCCTCACCCAGTCATCTCCTGTAACCAGACAAGACTTCCAGTGGAGGGACTGGAACACTAACCCAGCCACAAACCCTCAACCTACAATCTGTTCTGTCTACATGATGTGCTGGGGTAAAGATGGCACAGAAATTGTGGATTGCTTCATCTAGTCTTAATGGAAGAGGAGGTGCCTAGTCTCACTGCAACTTGATATACCACGGCTGGCTGATATCCATGGGAGGCCCATTCATACTTGAAGAGAAAGAGAGAAAGAGGTGTGTATGGGGGGAGAGGGAAATTGGAAGGAGAGGAGGGAAGGGAAACTTGAACTTACCTCTAACAGGTGATAGGAAGAGAAAATATCTGCTTTCCCCTCCTCTTCTTTTTCTTTAATTAAGACAGGGTCTCACTTTGTAGTTCAGGCTGCCCTTAAACTCATGACTCTCCTACCTCCATCTCTGGAGTGCTGGGTTTACAGGCACAACCCAAGCCCACCCCAGTTCCCTATAAATCCAACAACAGAGCTTCAGGTCCCAATGAGACCAAGAGTTAGATTACTGCTTACCTTGATCCACTTTCTATCAGAAATTAGCAGGCAAATGTGTGCCTTTTGTTTTTTCCTTCAAGAACCTTATCTGGAGAAATGAATGTCAAGGATAAGGAGGAAAGCACATTCTTGGGAAGGGGAGAGGAGGGAAGAAGTAAGGCGAGGTGTATGCTTATACTCCCTTTTCACACACCATAATGAGCAACCACATAGCACAGGCCATGCCTTAATCCACTTTGTCTGTACTAAGCCTTTACTATAGTTACCAAATAAGCTGGAAAGAAAATTCACTTAAAGGTTAATGAATGATTGAGAAGGGTTTAGCAGACACTAAGGAAACAGGCCTCAGAAATTAACTGGTTTGTCTGAATGACAGAGAGAAACATTACTGCAGCGTGACCTCAGACAATAGAGGTCCACAGCAGCACTGTGGAGAGATCAAGTCTCTTCAAGCCACAGGGGAACAGTGACTCTAAGAAGTACAGGTAATGAAATGTTGAGTGGCCATAGTCTGCACTCCAAGACATGGACACCTGACCCCCCAGTCTACCAGAGCAGAAGGCACTGTTGTCTTGCACTTGGCCTGATGTTCCTGCCGGTGTGTGCCTGTGTGGCTTACTGGGGATTTTAGGTTTTTAGGAACAAGAGTTATCTCACTCAGGGCACTCAGCTGTAGACTTATAGGGAAAGAACAGGAGGCAAAAAGAAGTAAGACATTAGTTCCTGCCCCTTTTGTATAAGAATAACACATTCCAGAGTCAAGCAGTGGTAGAGGGCTGTCAAGAACTGTTCTAGACTTACAGGCCTTGTGCACACAGAAACATCTCTTGTTATATTTGTGCAGTTGCCTTCCACATCGTCCTACTGGAAATGTATATTCCCTCCTGGACCAGGTGAACATCAAACGTCTCACTGCAATCCTTGAGCCCAAGAAGCACAGCGTAATTGCAGTGAGCAAAAAGGGTGAAAAGGGGGAGCAAATGTCAGGGACAATGATTCTGACGTTCCATGGTACAGCACCAACCTAGCACCCAAAAACCAGGCTTCGGTCCTCAACATCATATACACACAAAAGACATTAAGGCTAAGAAAGAGGAGGAATGAGAGGAATGGGACAGGGAGAAGAGACAGGGAGAGCCAGAGAGAGAAAGGAGGAAAGAGGGACATGGAAAGAGACAGAGACGTGAAGAGAAGCAGAAAGCAGCGAAGCAGAGATAGAAAGAACATATCAAAGGGCAAGTGGACAACTTCAGGCTACCTAGGATTCTTTCCTCCAGCAAATAGTCACTTGCTTTCCCTCAGTGTCAAGTATCACATTCATATCATCTGTAGCTGCACATGGAAAGCTCTCTCTGTCTTGTTGAAGTTCTAAGACATGTGCCATTCAAGGCCAAGATCTTGTCCAACCTGTTCTCTCAGAAGTCACACACAGTTATCAGCAGCATTTATTCCTTGGAAATACACCTCTTTCTGTCTATGGAACAAACACAAAGTCACCTTAGGCTCCAATTTGAAAGAAGCAAAGCCCTACAATGGAAGACAGCACTTCCCTAAGGGTCACTTCAGTCCCTGACCCTTCTTCCCTTGTTAACTCCCCAAGGCACTGCAGAGGGGGCACCAGGGAGGCCTGTCACAAGGAAGGCATGTGTGCAAGAAGAGCTTCCTGGTCTCTACCTTGCCACTCATCCCATTCAGAGCCCCACACCAAAATTACTCATCCCTCACTCCCTTTTCTTGTTTGTTCTCTTGGTTACTCGTTTTTGGTAACTGGAATTCCCCATGAAATAAAAATGAATGCCATGGAGGCAAGCAACGGATCCACATGTCAGGAGAGATGCAACTTAGAAGACAGCTCAGCGTTACAATTCAGAAACGAATACTTTAACCTTTTCACAGCCAAAAATAACTGCTGAACTATGTGCTGTTAAGGAAAGGCAACAATAAGCCATGGGAAGAATTCACTGAATCCTGGAGCTAATGGCTTTACTGTTCCAAAAGCAGCAAGAACACCTGGGTTTTCAGATCCCAGGGGCAATTCTTGAAGGGTCCAACATGGGACCACTATACAACTACCACCCAGGGGAGACTATGCCACAGACCAGTAGGCAACTCTCCCTGTGAGTTAAGGGTACCAATGTCATGACTAAAGCATTGTCACAGGAGCTAGACACTTGAGGGATATGATAAATCACAGGCAGAAACTTGCTTTTGATGCATTATCAACTAGATAAAATGTTAACCTAGACATATTCTACAAAGATTGCACTTAGGTGCAAGAACACAGTGTTGCATAGAACTCAGTGTGGGTTCTAGCACAAAAGATGTGCACATCCTACTTAAAGGTGGGCTATAGCTTCTGAGGGCAAGGAAAAAGCTGACATTGTAAGTTAAGTAACAACCAACTAAACAAGAAATAAAAACAAAAGGAAAAGGAGACAGCAACCAAATGACAGGTATGCTTAGAGCACCTTTAAAGGTATCGAACCAAACACAGCACTTAGGAGAAAAGGTGACAGGCTCAGTGGGGGGTTCAGGAATGAGTACCAAAATGGACTACAATGAAAAGGAGGTAAGAGTCAAAGAGATCCAACATGATTTCTCTATGTGCACTCTCAACCTTGACTTGGTGCCAGTTCTAGAGTTTTACTAACACATGGCATAATAGTCACATGGCTGCTCCAAATACACTGCTTGACTCTGCACAAAGAGGCTGGGAAGACCAAAGAAGCATCATTTAGGATAATCAGTGCTGGTAGAAGGTGGCCAAGGACATAATTTCTTCAGAATTTAAACAAATTGAAAAAGTAAAATGAAAATTAAGAACATGTTTTAGAACAGAGACATCTATTTGCCTTTATATGCGATGACATGGAATTGTCAGTCAATACCTGATTAGTTAGAGGTAGAAAGATGCTCATTTTGATTGTCTTTGTGAACACCAAGTTTCCTTCGTGTATGCTTGAACAAGAACACTGTTCATATTAATTCAAACTGTGTTCCTCAATCTGTCAGTGCAAGCCAATGGGCTATCCTTCCCAGCTGTACATTAACTGCTGTATTCTGCTTCTTGGTGGTGGTTTCTTTTTACATGTTACACAAAATAAAAACATGAATGTAACCTGTTAAAAATATATCTCTTGTAGAAATGCACCTTTTCGACCAGTAAGATTTTACTAAACATTTTTAGCACATTTCAACAGGACTAATCATTTAGTATCACAGTCTTTTAATGTTGATGAAAATAGTAATTTATGGCTTAAAATGGATTCTAGGCTGACAGGAAAAATGCAACAGACATAAAATCTGAGAGGAGAAATGAGGTGCAGGTAGCCAGGAGTTCTCAGTGCTTTAATACTTCATTTTCAAAAGTAAACAGAGGACTAATCGTCAGTTCAATTCCAGTGAATAAAAACCTAAAACTGCATGAATGACTCAGTGCTGAAGTCCAACGTGATCCTTCAACCAATGGTATTACACAATGGGAAAGTCCACTCTAGAAAGCTAACCACAATGCCAAATTCTGACCAAACTAAAGTGATTCTCTTACATGGTGGCACTAGAGTCTGTCTCTTTGTAAAGGTTTACCCTAATACCCAAGGGTAGGATTACATAGAAATACAATTATACAAGGCTTGACGCAATTGAATATAGGGGATTAAGCACTTTCAATGTCTGGGTTACAATTCCTGTTATAACACAAGTCCTGCTGCATAATTTACAATGGCCTGAAACCTTTTTTAGCAACCAAATTATATATTTAAAGATAATTCCTATATGTTACATTAACTGTAGACACATCATCAATTTTAGCCTTTTATTAACCTAGAAAAGTACAGCTTTCCCCAGAAAAACCCAGTGATCATATTTCAGTCAGCTGTCCTGGACTACTTCCATAATCAGCACCAACGATCTGTTGTCCCTTAACTCCAGAGTGAACTGGTTAATGAACAGGAAGCAGGGGAGCAGAAATCCAATCAGGGAGAGGCGAACTCCCAGCAATCATTGCATTTTCACATTTTTACTTGTAAAACATCCCATTTAGGTGAGACATTAGAGAGGTTACCAACTGCCAAACTGGCCCAAAGCTCCTTTGTTCCACCGGACCTTAACCTCTTCTAAAACACCAATGGCATTCAAACTGAGCTACAAAGAGTTCGGCCATTGTTAAGTGAAAAGAAACGTAATATGCCTGTAGGAGGTGTAAAGATTGGCCTCTAAGTATCTGCTCGACAATATTCAGGTGTAACACTCCTGTGAACACTGAGACATACTTTTTCCATGGCAGGACATGTCGGTTTCCATTAGTTCCTAACCTGCTAGGAGCAGGTTAGGTCACTAGACTGCCAAACAGCCTACCTGGTCACTTTGAAGAGAGCTGGGACTGTCAGCTGAACAAAAGAGCATGGATACCACCATGACATTGGCCCAAATAGTACGAGACCCATGTTTGCATCCCTGAAATAAGAATGGTCACTTTCTCCACATTGCCCCACACTAAAGCAGCAATGCCCCATGGAGGGCTCTGTACATCTCCAACGCCCCTTAGCTACAGAAATCCATTCAAAAGCTTAGAAATCACAGATTGACTCCATGTACCCGTGATCCTTTTTAAATCCTAAAGTGGAGAAATATTCTTAGCTTTGACCAAAAATTCTATTGGAATGAACTAAAGACATCTTTTAAAGTAATTTTAAGTATATTTTTCTTATTATATTTCTACATAGATTATTCAATATTCTTTGTGGACATAATTTAATCAACAATATATCATAATGTCAACACTACATGGTCCAGAATTAGATTCTGGCTACAGAGGAAGCTTAATTATTAAGCAATGCCTTTCTAAAAAGCTTCTGTATTTCTGATTGGTTTGGAAAGAAAAAGCATCTCTCGTTGACATAACACTGAGGTTCAGCTTGGGCCCCTTCTGTGTTGAACATAATTAACGCTTCAGGAGAAAATGGTGAAACACAGTCCATAAGTTACAGTCATCTTCAGGAAAAGTCTATGGGCAGCTCCGGTGTGACAATCGTGTATCGTGGATCTAGTCTGGGGATGAAATTGTGAAATTCTCTAGATGCACCAGTACCAAACACATCCAGGGCTTTGCGGTTCATGAGTGCAAACCTGTGAAAGAGAACACAGTTCGCAAACTATTAGAGACATCTATGAGGTTCAACCAAGCACATCCTCTGACTCAGTTTTTAAGGACTGGAAAGACAGGTTGGCAAGGCAAAACCCCTGAAACTCAGTGGCAGTTTCAAACATTGCATGGACACCTCAATGCCTAAGAGTTACTATTCAGGATTTTATTTAAAAAGATGACCCCAGGGTCACAAACCACAGTCCTCAGTTATCATTTCAAACACATCTAGAACTCTTTACATTAGATGGTTCTGAACACAAAATTTGACTAACTAGTATTTTTCTGATGAAAAGAAAAATCACAGGATACTAAGTAGACAACAAACAATTTAACATTTACCAATGAGGCAAGGATGTTAAGTGCAACTGTTCTCTGAATAACTGCAACCTTAATGTCTCCTGGTGAAAAGAGAACAATCCAAATATGCAAATATTTAATGAGTAAGAAGCAAGCAGCAGACAGTTTCTCCAGTTTCTAATAAAACAGAGTAAACATATACTCTCATAGGTGCACAAGATGATGTAGTAGGTAAAGGCATTGGCTGCCCAGTCCGACAGCATGACTTCCATCCCTAGAACCCATATGGTGACAAAAGAGAACTAACTGACTACCACAAGTGGTCCTATAAACTCCATGGCACACACACACACACACACACACACACACACACACACACACACACACACACAAACACACTACATAAGATGTAACCCTTAAAAAAAAGATAGTCTTATGTTAACCATTATCCAAGCCCAGAGATAAAGCAATGTTAAGAACAGTGTTAGTTGATGCACAAGATGGGCTGCTTAGATTCCCTTCTCATTCACAATCATAGCATTTCTGGAGAAGATAGTAGAATGAAATTAATTCTGAATCACTGGCCAGAATTGATATACCCAAATCCAATATATATGACCTTTAGTTCTTTACCAAGGTAAGGTCCCTTCCAAATTACTCACTAGTAAAACTCCTGTATGTACAAAAATATCAATGACAAAAAGGTGAAACTATAATAACATGAAAGCTACATTCTGTCAGAGCTAAGAGCAGGAATTCTAGAGTCACACTGCTGGTTTAGAGCTCAGCTCTTTCATGGGCAAGCTGACTAGCCTCGGTGTGATTCTCAATTTCTTCATATTTCCATATGAGAACAACAATTTGTCCATTTCAAGGATGAAATGTGTATGTACTTACCACATGTACGTTAAACCTCATCTGGGACAGGGCAGGCACTATATAAGCATTTGCCATGTGAACAAGTAGTAATAATGATGGCACTGTTAATAGCTGTGATTTAGTGTCCACTAACTATTGAGCACTACTATAAACCTTCTGAACAACTGTGTACGTGCTACAGTAAACATGGTCTCTCTGAGGTAGTAGAAGCTTTATGAAATGAAACATAATGTAAAGTAAGTCACAGAGAACTTAATGCCCACAAAAGGGTTAATGCTGATTAAGGCCTAATTACAGAGGTATGGGTCCTGTAGGCGTGGATCAGTTCCCACATGAGCAACCTGCTCCAAAGCATAGCCATGGTGTATGCTTGGCCTGTTCCCATTCTGTTTCTCTGCCACACTGTGATACAGCCTGTGGATCTTTACCATAACACCAGTGATGTGCTGCTTGTACCTTCCAGCTACAAGAATCAAGAGTCCAATGCACCTTTTTAACATATACATTACGCAGTGTCAGGTAATCTCTCATAGACTACAACATATAGATTACTAGTTTATTGAAGAACAAAAAAAAATGAAGATTGTGAGAGTAAACACATGTTCCATAGTAAAAGAGGTGAAGGTACCAGAGCTGAAGTCCAACTCTATCAGCCTATTTTCTTTCTATTAGGTAAAACTCTCTCCAAAAGAATTCAATTACAATTAAAGGGGTGGGGGCAGGGAGGAGGAAAGATTCAGGAAGAGCAGACAAAAGGAAAACCAACACTATATGAGGCAACAGAAAACGGGAATTTCCCCAAAATTCAAATCAGTTGATTCTGATGAGATGATCATTTAAATAGATATACTCTGTGTGTGTGTGTGTGTGTGTGTGTGTGTGTGTGTGTGTGTGTGTGTGTGTGTGCTGGAGTCTGTAACCAGGCTTTGCACATACATACAACTCTACCACTGAGCTACATTCCCAGCTTGAACTTGTTTAATACTTTAAATAAAAGAAAAGAGTTTAAAGATTCACAGATAGACAAGATTAAATGTTGGTTATCTAATTACTGACAAACTAGCAGTTAGCAAGTGAGCATACTAACCTAGAATATTTAAAATATCCAAACTATTATAAGAAAAAAAAGTTAAATATTTAATTTTCATTCAAAGGAAATCTGATGTGTTTCTTATTAAGTTGGTCAAATTTGGTGTTCATACAAATTAACTCACCACTGAAAGAATATTCCCTCAGGGGACAAAGACATTTATAATTTCTTTATAGAAGTTATTCATTTTTTTTTTATAAGCATTGAAAATATTTTGGTTACTTACTTGCCCTTGGTGAGCCGTAAAAGGAACTTCCAGTAAGATGGTCGCAAGTTCTGAACTTCCATAACGGCCTAAGAGCATTCAATTTGAGATTTATTTTAGTAAATACAAATCCTGACATCTCAGACAATAAAGTAGTTCTTATCTCTATATTTGTTGCATTTTAAAAGTTTTAATGATGACAATAACAAAAATATGCTTTTATGTTTAAGTCATTATAAGAATCTTTGTTAATATACTTTTAGGTAGATGTGTTGCTTTTGAGATGATAATTAGTGAATAGCTATCTTTATCAGGAAGCAAGAGTGCCCATTAGATAGCAGATAATCTGATGTTACTGGGCTTCAATCTGACAGCATCCCTATGGGGAAGAGCAAGAACAAGACCGACCCCCCGCCCCCAAAATTCTGCAATGGCCTTTAACATAGCCACAGCAAGAATGATGACCAAAACATGGAGATCAAGCTGGCTTATAATGTCAGGGAGTGTCCAGGAAGGCACCTGAGTATATTCACACTTAAGGCAGCTTTTTCTCCAGGAAGAATAATTACATCGCTGTGTTCTACCTACAGTACAGGGCTATGAATTCACCCATCCATGTATTCTACTTAGACATAAACACTGGTTTGTTCTTCAAGCAGGGCCTGGCCATTAACATGTCCGGGGCTTTGAGACATGCAAGCTCTTCTGCTGAGAAAACAAACCAACAAGAAGGAAACATGACAAACAAGGGTGTTCCTGGGCTTCCATTTCCCCACAGGCTTAATGAAAAGCAGAAATAGAAACTTCCGTTGTCATCTCAAAGCTGTACTTACTGCATGGAAGCAAATTGCTGTAGAGATGGAATAGATGATAGTATCTGCTTGAGGAAAATAGGGAACCTTTCCGGCTTCGATGCCCTTAAAATACATGGTCTGCAAATCAAGCATAATGCAAGAGTTTAGATCTTGTTTAAAATTAAGTAGCATTAAGAAAGAACTGAGTAGTGAGTTCTCAAGTGCATTTTCTGCTTTTCTGAGTCCTTCTCTTTTCTCTGAGAGCTCACATCTGCACATCTTCCACAACAGTGTTCTAAGGCAGCCTTTTCTGTCCTTCGTTCCCCTACTCCAAATCCCAGCTTCGAGCAACAATGATCTTGTGTGTGAAACTGAACAGACTTTGTTTCTGTTGCATTAGAGCCATTTACTCTTGGATGCTTCTGTAAATGCCTATGTGCCCTTTTCTCTATTAGACTTGTTTATTCCTTCACTCACTAAAGAGTTAACGGTGCGAACTCTATGATGGGCAGAGCGTTAGGAGCCAGGGATTTATTTATAAAGAAACAAAATATAAGCCTAGAAGATACAATTTCTGCACTCTGGTGGTAACTATGAGAGAGGCATAACTACATGTGATATATACATATATGTAAATTATGTATTATTCGGCTTTCCCAGGGACCAAGGGAAATATGACCAAGAAGAATATTTAAAAAATTTGTAATGTTTCTCAAGCTATCACATTTTTCTTTAACTTAAAACTGTCATACATTAATCAATTTATGATACAATAAAATTAGTTACTAGGAAAATAAAATTTAAAAACCAGAATTGAACCAAATTTTCACTATGAGATTCAAAAGGCAAAACACTAGTGTCTCGAGTTGCTATCCAAGTCCCCTAGTGCTCTGCTCTCGGTTACTACACTAGCTTGTCACAGGACAGCGTAAATCAGTATGCTGAGTGCCAGTGCAGGAGTAACAAGTAGGCATGGAAATGAACGTGAGCACACGCACACGCGCACGCACATATGGTGGGGGAGGGAGGAGAGTCAGAGAAAACACAAATTGGCTACACATTCAGAACAGGGGAAATTCACAGTAACAGGTTTTCTGGTACACAGAAAGCTAAAGGAAGTAGAAAGGAAGCCACCAGAGACTGGAGTTCCAAGTAGATGGAGGGGTCAAGAGGGTGTGGGTAGTCCACAAAAGAAGACAGCAAGGAAGTTATTAGCACAGCTATCCACTAACCCTCATCTTCCTGTGGTCTTCAGCAGCTATCAGATTTGCTACGTAAATTTACCTTGTTAAAATTTAATCCCAATTGCCTGGGCATTGAACAAATAAGACACACAACTGCTACCATACTCAAAGAGAAAAAGCAAGAGAAGAGACAACCAGATAAATGCACTGTATGTGAACTAATTAAACATATATATTGAGAAAGAAATATATAGGAAGGAATGTGTATCAGCAATTGGAATATAGAAAAACTGTAGGGTATATACGAAGTTACACTTAAATAACATGAGCAATCACATTATTAGTTATTATTTCCAAAATCACATGAAAGGCTATTTATTATAAGGTAGATATACTCATGTTGAAGAAAGTATAATACATATGTGAATAGCATCATAGAGATGTTAAGTGGCAGTTCTCTCAATCTATTGAATACTTGTGCCCCTAAATACTGCACTAAACATAACTACTGAACCACATTCTGAGTCAGTGAAGGGCATGAGCCTTACTGCATGCATTATATGCTTGCCAGCTCTTATTGTAGTAATAGGAACACAAAACACATTTTATTCATCGGTTCCAGGAAACAAATTTATACATGCTAAAGTTTGGATCTATAATGTCCCTCAAAGGTCCAAATGTTAAAAGACTGCCCCCACAGTGCTGCTGCTGGGAGGAGGTGGGATCATTAAACAGTGGGGCTCCATATGGAGACCTCCGGTCACTGGAGGTGTTCTCTGGAAGAGGACACAGGATTCTTCCCCTTCCTCCCCTTTCAGCTCATTCTCAGCTGTGACGCAAAGAGCTGTGCTCCACCTGCTCCCCACATGATGTGCGGCCTACTACAGCCAAAGCAGCAGCTGGTTAACAGACTGAAGCCTACAGAGAGTGAGCTGGAATGACCTTTCTCTCAGGTCATCTACCTCACATATTTGCTACAGTGACGGAAAGCTGACAGTGCAGTGGAATTTTCTGTCAGTTCACTACAGGGTAATACAGTACTTTAACAGAAAGTAACCTCAACCATGGAAACATGGTCACCAGTACACCATTTTAATTCATTTCACAAAGCATGTCTTTTTTTTGTTTTTTGTTTTTGTTTTTTTTGAGACAGGGTTTCCCTGTGTAGCTTTGTGCCTTTCCTGGAACTCACTTGGTAGCCCAGGCTAGCCTCGAACTCACAGAGATCCGCCTGGCTCTGCCTCCCAAGTGCTGGGATTAAAGGTGTGCGCCACCACTGCCTGGCCACAAAGCATGTCAAAAGCTTGACGCTTTTAATTTTCAGTAAAATGTCCTCATCAGCACTTTTCACAGGTCAGCCTGTTTTGCTAGAATCATCTAGAAACTGATGAGACAAAAACAGAGGGACATCACACTGCTTGGCCGACATCTCAGTACTAGTTTCGTCCTATGTCAAAGGATGTATTTGCTACTTAGAGGCTGTATTTTCTTTCTTACTCTTCCTTTCCATTAGCAACAACGGCCAACTCTGCTCCTAAGCACATGGAATACGCACACTTCTCTCCCTTTTACTGTCACCAGCCTGCAACAAGCCCCCAAGGTCCTGCAAGGTGTAATGATCTTCCAATTGCCCTTCATGCCTTCTTCTAAAACACTCTCTACAGAATAGTCACTTTTTTTTTCTTAAAATGTGAAATAATTCAAGCCATTACATTCATATAACACCATTTAGGGGCTTCCATTCTGTAATTTATTATCATTATCATTATTATTATTATTATTATTATTATTATTATTATTATTATTGAGTCTCATGTAGCTCATGCTGGCTTCAAACTCACTATATAGCCAAGGATGGCCTTGAACTTCTGACCTCCCATCTCCACCTCCTACTGCTGGGTACAGGCTTGTGCCCCCACACCATTCTGTAACTTAATGAACTAGTGAATCTGAGTGATGAGCGCTGACAGCTGCTCAAACATGAGCCAGAAGTCTACTGAGGAGCCCCAAGTTGCCTCCATCAACACTAGAGCCTAAGCAAAAGACAACCAGACACTTCTGTGGTTCTCAACATGATACAATAGGAGAGTCGCACATGTGGAATAGGAAATATTTCTGCTCCCCTAGGCCTCCAGGAAAAATAAAGCTTCAATGTAAGCTTTTGGAACTATCTAGCAGTTTACAGGAAAGACAGGAGTGAAGCATCAAAAAAGAAGAGCAGAGAGGAGGGAGGAGAGGGAAAGAACACCTAAGGAAGAGAAGGAGGAAAAGGGGGTAACTACATTAATTAAAAAAGCCTCTGCATGGCCCCCACAGAGGACTGCACAAACACACCAGATGCTCAGGAAGATGGAGACTACTCAGTCATATGATGCAATGACAAAACGAATAGGCTTTTTAAGTGCATGACATGGTATTGTGGCCATACTTTGGTAGTACTACTGATTTTCTTTTAGAAGGTATTTACCTGGAGTTTGTGCAGGTGAAAAGACACAGTACAGTATCTGGGGTGGCCGAGTACAGATGACAAGACACCGTCTAGATGTTGGTAAGCATGGATGTGCATGGTGGGTTCTGAGGACTGGTTACACTATGCTTTCGCAATGTGTGTTACACTTGAAAATACCACAGACACACAAAGGAAAATAAACATAATGGAGAACTGACTGTCAATACTTGGCTGGAACCAGAGTTTGCTTTGGTAGCAGTTTATTCTTGCGACTGAAGCAGCTGCAGGCAGCGACAAAAGCTTTGTATCCTTGGGAACTTCTCATGCATAAAAAAGTCTGTGCTTACCTCCACCAGTTTGGAAGCTAAGTACATGGAAATTGTTGTGCTCTTATAAAACATCATTGATACACCTGCCAAAAACCCTGAAACAACAAGGAAAACCTGGTCAGATGGTAAATTATTTCTTTGTGTTAAGTCATCAGAAATGTTAATTCACTTAAATAGGAAGACATATGCTTTTAGCACTGCCTGTAGCTGGACAAAAGACAGGGACAGTAACAAGTCCGATGGCACTACAATGGAGTGGTTTAAATGAAAAACAATCATCTTTAGAGTTGAGAACAGACAGTGTCTAACAAGAAGCCCTATCTTAAAGAGCTATAGTGGCTTCACTAAACACTACTTTAAAAATACATTTAAAAACTATTGCCATCATTTCTTTCTTCAAGGGGAACACTCTCCAATCTAGTTTCCTAACAGCTCAGACTAGTTTCAGTGTGGTCACTACACCACTGTCCACTGTCCACCTTCACTGTACAAGTGGGAAACTAAGGGGCTGCGGCTGGGATCCCAGGGACTTAGCTAACTTAAGTAATACATACATTACAACATAGAAAACGGTCTTTCATTTTTATTTTTATACAATAATTGAGTGCCTTTAACAATTTAAGTATGTCATTTTCCAGTGGTAACAAAACAGATTTTAAAGTACCCTACCTGGAGTTCATGCTAACAACTTTTATAATTGTCTTTGTGTCCTTTTACGACACATCCTCAAAGATTTCTGGCAATGATGACAACTCACGTTATTATCCTGCCAACTCAAATACCAGACACCAAGTGTGCCTCAACCCATTTAACTTCACACACTAGTGGCCGTCTTCAGAAGGACGTGGTTACAATGCAGGAAGAAACAGAAACTGAATGTCTTTGGAGGGTTTCACTTCACCCCACCACCAACTGCTACAACAATGGACATTCTTCTGATTGCTGACTTACCAGCCACAATAGCATGCAGCTCGTCATCCAGGTTCCGGATCCAGCGGAGGAAACAACTCGTCCCCTGCATTCAGGAGAAAGCACAATGGTCTTGGTTACGTTAGTTCTGAGAGGGGAAATTGCATGAGAACAAAACTGCACTGAGTGATTCTCTCAACAACCGGATCCTGTGTGAAACAAGCTGGACCCCTGACCGGGAAGTGCACTTACAGGCCCACATAGGCTGACTAAAATCATGTGTCACACTGTTGCACTGCTTTTCAAAAGCCAGCCCACGAATGTGCCTCCGTAAATACTGGACCCGGAGGAAAGAGTCATTTCCATCTTAACAAAGCGAAGGAACTGGATAAATTAATTACACATCTGTTAAGTTAGTTTGCCGGTCCACCGACACTGGTTCTCAGCAGTGGCAATGAGACAGAAAATTCACCTGAAGCAGACACAGACTGCGAGAACCGTCTTTCCGCAGCCAGAAAGAAGGTGACACTAGACAAAAGCTCAGATCTATAAAAAGATGAAGAGTGCTGAAAAAATGAGAAAAAGGGTAAATTTAGAAGACATGTTTCCCTTATCTTTAGTCAGCCAAAGCAAGATTCAACAAATTATGGGCCTTTTAGCTAAAAATGGCCTGCCGTGTGGCTTCCTATGGCTTGGGAGGTAACCCTGGCTTTGGTTTGTTTCTTTGTTTGGGTTCTGTTTTCACATCAGGCCTGGTTCTGCTGCCAGGATTTTCTAGAACTTCTGGGTTCAGTCTTTCTGCCTCCGCCTCCAGAGTAGCTGCAACGGAGGCAGGTGCTATTCTGCCAGCTTTTAAGGTGTTGTTGTTTTTAATAGTTTTACATGGATAAAATTATAAGAATATTTTATGATGTAAAAATCCTATGAAATTCTAACTCTGATATGGTAAGTTTTATTGGAATACAACATGCTCATTTGTGGACACCTTGCCTGTGATTGCTTTCTTATTACACAAACAGAGCTGAGCGGCTGTGACAGAGATCACATGGTCCAAAGTCGACAATATTTACTCTCTGGCTTTTTAAAGAACAAGTTGACTGTAAAACAAAAATATTAACAATGTACTGTGGAGTTTGGGCATTTTAAAGATAAATGCACAGCACAAGGGCTAGAAAGGGATTCAATGTACAGTGTAATATTTTCACATTGTACATGAAGTGATAGTACTAGCTAATTTTGACCTGATAAATCAAAAACAAATATTCTAAACGCTAAGGAGAACACTGTTACAAAGATAAGGGTTAATGGTAAGTCAGCAGGAATAATATGAAGCCAATAAAAGTATACGGCCCAAGATAAGAAGGGGATAACAAGGAAAAAATGGAACACAAAACAAGTAGTAAGATACTAGAGCCCTTAGCTGGACCATACTATATACAGCTGAAATGTAAATAGTCTAGACACCCTAATTAAATCACAGAAATTATCAAATTAGGTTTTAAGTGGAGGTATGTGGCTCACACGCATAATCCCAGAATTTGGAAGACCAATGCAGAGGGGTATTGGTGGGAGTTCAAATCCAGCTTGAGCTACAGAGTAAGATCTTATCTCAGTGGGGGAAGGAACCAATTATATATAGTCTAAAAGAAACCCAATGTTTAAAATGAAGATCCAAAGGTAAAATTCATAGATTAGAAACATGCTTATAAGTCAACATAAATCAACAATCTATCTCTTAGAATCAGGATTTAAAATTCACAAACTAAAATTAGATAGTGATATATTTCAGTGTTATGAGTAACACATTGGCGGCCTCCACTAAACAGAAGGCCATTAATGAACACTGCAACATCCCACGTCAAGGATGATCTCTACACTCGTGTTGCTGTGGGCTTGTTGACACATGGAGGCATTCACAGACACACACAAAGAGGGGCAGAAGAATGAAGTGATGAGGACTCCCTGCTTTAGGTGGCATGACAGGAAGTGTGAGTGGACAAAAGAGGAACCCACTGCTCATTTACAATGTTACAACACTGCTCATGTGTTACAACAGAAGACCACTATAGCTTTGGCCAAGTCCTGCCACCTGCCAGAAAGGTCAGAAGTATTCTAAAATGAGTAACCACACAGCAAATGTTGAAAATGATTTAAATGTTTAAAATTATTTTTAAAAATTACACAGAATATTATTACATTTTAGTTAGGAAATAAACATTTTCTTAGAATGTCTATGTATTGAAAACTAAAGAAAATAAATCTCTGAAAAAAATATATATAAATACAACATGGGTATAAATTCAAGCATATTAAGTAACATTCTAAACAAGCTTCTCCAACCTGAGTTCATAATATATTGTTTATACTTGGTGATGCGAAGATATTTATGAATACTCCAGAAAGCACCATCAAATAAAACCAAAGCTGAATTAAGACATACCTTATTCTAACAATAGCCATGCCATTTATTTCTCTTTTTAAAAGTGATTTACTCATTACTTTTACTTTATGTCTATGACTTTTTTCTACATGTACACATGTATGTATGTGTGTGCACGTATATTTCATGTGTTCCTGGTGCCCATGAAGGGCAGAAGAGGGCACAAGATCTCCTGGAAATGGAGTTACAGATGGTTGTGAGTGAGCCCCAAATGGGTGCTAGGAATCCAACCTTGGTCCCCTGGGAGAGCAGCCCGTGCTCCTAACTGCTGAGCCATCTCTCCAGCTCGTTCTTTATCTCCCATTTTTCTTTCTTTTTGGATAAGCTTACCTTATATATACTAACAAAGGATCCAAGAAAAGCCCCCAGCTGGAAGTTTTCTTTGTTGTAGAAGAGTGAGAGTAGCCGGGACGGTTCTGTGAACAGATGCCTGAATGCAGAGGGGATCCGGAGACAGCATTGGATCAGGTAACCCACGCTGAACATTCTGATGAAACCCTAGAGAAAATTCCATCTCTTCACATTTGGTTGACAATAACCACAGTGAGGTTTAGAAATACAAGCATAGAAATCTCCCCCCAGAAATGTGAACAAAACCAACTTCCTTGGGAAATTTTAATAGGAAACTGTCTGATCAGTGTAAACATGGATTTGTTTTTAAATTGAAGAAAATTTCATTATTTGTTTGTGGCTCTGATATCATATTTTTTAAATAACCCAGTTAAAGCAATCTCCTAGGAGATGGGAACTCTATCTAGGTCTTTATTCCTATCATGGACATGAAGCTAAAACAAGGGATGGGTGCTTTGTAGTGAACCAAACTGAGCTTGAAGACACTGGCTACTGTCTTCCCATTGCCTTGTCCAACCCCATGGCAACCTTGGCTTGCCTGCTAAATTCCAAAAGGTCAGGCTTATATTTTCCAGCTTACAATTTTCTTTTCTAGGAAAAGAAAAATCTGAATTGCTATGAGAAAGTATTGACTGACTTTCCTAAAGCCTGGTGAAAACCCAGAGGGGAAACAGGCCAGTCACTTGTGATTCCCATGGGTCTGCCTCACTTGAACTGCCCAGTATTTGTTCAATACTGAAACAGCCCTTTTATCTCCATAACATTATGCTAATGACGAACAGTCTAATTTTCTCACTCAGTTTTCAAAAGATAAAATAAACAAAAACATTTTTGAAAACCAATCCTTTACACCTTCATGTAGTTAGACAATATTTTCTGGTTGTTCATTATATACCAGAATTATTTAAGATGTGGGGACATGGCTGTCTATTATATACCAGAATTACACAGATGTGGGGACATGGCAGCCAGTGCTGGCCTTGTGGAGCATTACAATCTCACATGGAAAAAGAAAACAAATGGGTAGACTAATAAAATTACAAATTACGGGAAATACTAGGCCACTAGAGTAACTTCTATTAGACTGGATAATAAAGAAAGGCTACTGAGGATGTGACATTTAAGTAGACACAAAAGAGAAGATGCCATCATGAAAACATATCACACAGTTTCGAAAGAAAGCACAGAGCCAGCAAGGAGGTGGGCAGAAGAAAGCTCCTATGAAGACAGTTGAGAGTAGAGCGAGCTGAGTAAAATGTAATTAATGTGAATATTTACTAAGTGTGGTAGCCTAACATGTGGAATAATCAAGGCACCACCATAATGAGACACACCTTGTAAGAAATTTCAGTATTTTAGCCTTTAATCTCAGCACTCAGGAAGCAGAGGCAGAGGCAGCCTAATGTACATAGTGAGTACCAGGACAGCCAGGGTTACATAGAAAGACATGCTCGAAAACAAGCAAAGAGACTTCCAAGTATTTTCATAGTGTAAACTCCTCTCCCACATGTCTCTAAATAGTTTTATATTCACGGATGTAACATTCATTTCATAAACTGTTAAGTACTTAGCACTGGAATGTGTTTCAAAGAATCACTAGGTTTTTGACTGCTTGGAAAGTCTCACTCTTTTTTTTTTTTCCAGAAAATGTTCAATATCATCTCCCACACCCTGCCTGAATTCTCCTCTTGAATCCACTTACTATGTTGTTGGAAAGAATTCTCCTTCTTTACTAGCCAGTAGATTGTGATTTATTTGTTGTTGCCACTTAGAAAGTAAGGAGGAAATCTAATGTGGACAGCACACAAGGAAAACATTTCCTACTGTGTTAGCCCCAGACACGACTCTGAGGATTCGGAGATGAGTGTGGACTTGGGCAATTGTCACCATCAACACTGAGCCTTGGCATTCCACTTAGGAGCACTGATGTGGGACGGTACCTAAGTTCTACACAACCATTCAGAGATTCCTGCCATCTGAGGTTTGCATAACTTGACTCTTACCAACTGAGCCAAAAATCCAGACATTGTAAGATTTAACAGTGACCTTTGAAACGCATCAGAATTGTGAGCACCATTCAAAACCACAGACGGTGCCACCTGTCCCAGATATTCTTTCCAGGGCTGGTGATGAGAGAGGAGACAGGAGGCAGGAAGTGAAGTTTTGCACTACTAGCCAAGTACCCTAGAGAATAGGGAATCTGTGTGAGTGGCCATGGTTAATTCCCTTAATGGTGAGCTATACAGGCAGATTCTATTCAGTAAGATAATACCAGAAAAATAATTTAAGTCAAATACAAATGAAGCGGCAGCAGAATTAATGTGAACTTTTCTATTTACTTAGAAATTCCTACAGAAAAGTTACTTAGGTATAAAGCCTCCACTGTTAGCAAACAGCAGGTAGACACCTGCATCGACTCACTTTAATGCAGTAGGATATGCAGTTATCTTCATAATGCTTGCAGCACCTGTGCCTTGGTCCATGCTTGCATCTGAAATCAGACCAGAAAAATGACACTAATTACAGTGAAAGTATGTGTGCTCATGTATGCATCACTTAGTGTGCCTGTGCATGCGTGTGTCTACACTGCGCATGAATGTGTTGCAAATCTATTTCAAATTTTCTTACCGATAAAGGAGGAGAATATCACTTTCCCTCTAAATGGTTACGGCTTTTTTTTTTTTTAATGACATACAGAAGCAAAGTTAAGAGACTGTCGTTTTTATTTTATCACTAATACCTCATACAAAACATGTGATCACAGTTAAAATACCCGATTGTGGAACAGAAAGACGATACTGGCAATTATTTGTGACTGAATGAGAAAAATATGTATATACTGTCTATATTCACCACCAAATTTTGGGAGCTTTAATTCTCTTGTTGCAGAGTATGATGATTATAAATCATCCGTGAAGTCAGTATTTGAACAAAATCATAATGAGACTGTGTTCCGGTGTAGGAATTTATACTTAATTATATTTGAGAGGAAACATCTGGAAAAGAAACCTGATAAAGTGTCAGAATTCAAAATTCAGTTATTAAAATAAATATGGAAATAGGAATCATGTGGGAACTCAGAGGTTATTTGTGATTTAAGTATAAACCACTTATAGTCTGGTGTTTCACATAAACATTTCTGCCAGGACTACTGTTCTTGTGGGACACTGACTCTATGACCCCTCATTCACCCTCAGCCTAAAAATGTAAGTCGACTAATATGCGTCTCGATCGCTCTCATTTTCTTTGAAGGGCTCAAGTTCCAAAGTCAGCAGTCTCTATAACTTCTTCCAGGCTGTTTCTGCTGTGGGAGCACATAAACTCTTCCCTGGGTATAACCAGCTTGTAGAGCAACGTTCTGGCTCTGCACCTCTCCGACCCATGTGCTAACTCGTTAGCAAGGTCTTTCAGAAGCCCACTTCTGCACTGCAGCTGGATTATACAGGCAGCCTCTCCTTGCCAAAGGCGACGGCATGTTCATTCTGACATAAGCCCTTATGTCATGGGAATGATATGCCATATCTGGCCATGTGGAAGTGCTGAGTGATTACAGCTGGAAGCTCGAACAGAGGTGAACCAGAGAAGTCTGCCTTGTGCAAACCATCACTCTTCATACTTTTAAGTGTCCTCTTCAAAGACAGGTCAGGTTTTGCTACCAGGACTACTTTGCCAGCAAAGTTAAGTGCCAAAATTAGCAGTATTGTCATGTGATCTTTCCTTGGTCACTTAGAATGGCTACCAGTGTCACAGAATGCTATTCTCATACTTTAAGCTTTGCTGTCATATAATTCTGTAAGTAGTTTCACCTGAGTGGATTGACCGTATCTGCTCGGGCAGGGCCTACCATGACCAGATCAGCGCTGACCCCAGAAGCCATGCACCCTCATCCGTTCACCATGTTCCCTGATTCCTGCTGCAGTCACTTCTGTGACCAGATCAGCGCTGACCCCAGGAGCCATGCACCCTCATCCGTTCACCATGTTCCCTGATTCCTGCTGCAGTCACTTCTGTGACCAGATCAGCGCTGACCTCAGGAGCCGTGCACCCTCATCCATTTGACCCTCTCAGTTACTTCCGTTAAAGGGAAGCTTCTCTTTTCTTCACTCAGGCAACCCAAACTTATTTTCATTTGCTTAGTGAGTTCACTGGCGCACCTGTTCCTGCCCTCTACACCTCCTTTCTCTGCTCCTGTCTTCTCTGTGCAGTGTAGACTAATATGAAGACAAAAATACTGAATTCAGCAAAAACGTATCATCCATGCCTATACAGTCCAACAGGCAATTCTGCACATGCCATTTCATTTACTGTCAACCCCATGTAATAGACAAGGCTTTTGTGAAGAATGGTGTTTTAATCACTTGTCCAAAGTCACAGAGCTGGTAGAGGCAAATTAGGAATCAAAGGCAAGCTTTCTGATTCTTTCCTACAAATGATCCCATTTCTCTTGATGTTACCTACTCATTCTGTTCTAAAATATCACTGCCATGACCGTTTCATTGGCTGATACCATAATTTTAAACCATTAAATTTACTTTATTAAATGTCTATGCTAAAATTAAAATGAATGTTCGAATTTACAGATTTCTTTTTCTGTATAACATACACATAAATGTTTCAGCCCAGAGCCCTAAATATTCTCACTGCTAGGAAATATCCTTTACTTAAGGTCTGCTCCTTACTCCGGTACCATCTTGATTCTCTCAGCAAATAGTCTCTCTTTTCCACAGTCTGACAGCCATGGAGCACGAGCTATGTGTTGACGCCTCCATTCCCAAGCCTCTTTAACTCTGCCCAGGATGAACAGAAGAGGGTTTCAATTCCATGAAACGCTATATTAAAGGCATGTGATAACATGCCATCCCATAGAAAGAATGAGGAACATCCCCTTGCCATCATGCGCATTTAATAAACTCTAGGTATAGTTTTTGCTGGGAACAAAAGAGTAACACCATGACCTGCAGAGGGAAAACATGTCTTAGCATCTACAGAGACCACCTGAGACAGGGGCTGAGTGTAGAGCCCTGGGCCAGAGCACTCACATGGAATCCACAAGCGTCCTAACCAGAGCGATGAGATTCATTCCTCTTGGCTTCCTGCTGTGCGTCTCCCTCTTCTGTTCCACTTTCGAATATGCTGTCTCTGGTGAGTAAGAATGCGTGGGAATCTCTTCCTTCCCTACGATAAACCTGGAGGAGAGAGCATGGGTCAGTCATTTTCACCTCTCTTTGTTCAGTAGGAAAAAAACCGTTTCAATAAAAACACAGTTTAGGGAGTTTCTTAGTTAAAACATTATTTTCACAACTTACATTAAATAATATTATACTCTAAAAAAGATTTTAAAAATCTGAATTTACTTGATATGCTTATTTTTTTAATCAAATTGATTAACTACAACATACTACAGGACTTCTATGAGGCACTTGGGACATTCTTTAAGGTATTACATGCTTTAAGTTTTTCGAGAGAAGCAGGCCAGTTTGGATCCACAGGTCAATCACAATTACACAACTGAATTAGTGTCTCATTCAGAGTAAACTCAGTTTATGCCTGATGGCTATTAGGTCCAAACAGCCCCCAACCCCCACTGAACTCTGACCAAATAAACACAGAGATTGCTAGAGGATAAACAGAAGCTTACACTGGGCGTTCCTCGGCTCCTTGGGAAGTAGTGAGTTTCTGTCAGAGACACTACTTCCCACATTTCCCCACACTCCAGTGGGGCAAATCTAGTTCCCTCTTAGCACTTATCTATAACACATAGCAAAGGTCCTGGCATCTAGATCCTATATTAGCACTTATCTATAACACATAGCAAAGGTCCTGGCTCTTCCGGCCTATGAACTTCCCCCTCACTATTCTCAACTCCCAGGCTGTTTCAGCTTACAGATTCCCTCCCTGTTCCTCCAGTCATCTACCTGCTCCCTTTAAAACCAGCAAGGCTCCCCCACCTTCCCATCCCATCCTCTGCACCCCAGGAGACAGCCATGGCAGCTTTAGATTTCTCCAAATAAATCTTTCCTTCCACCCATGGAGTGATCAAGTTGGTGGTTTCCCTGCACTCTTGCTTATATCTGTATCTTTACTGATAAGTGGTGGCATTAGGAAAATTCCTTTGCACAGGAAGGGACTGTAGGTCTCCAGGAAAACAGTGCTAACTAAGCTGGGTGGTGGCAGCAGCAGCACAGGCCTTTAATACCAGGAGGCAGAGGCAGGCAGATCTATGAGGCCAGCCTGGTTTACAGAGTGAGTTCCAGGACAGCCAGGGCTACACAGAGAAACTCTGTCTTGGACAAAACAACAACAGCAACAAAAAATAGTGGTAACTAAAGAATAAAACCAGAAATACTCATCTACCCTCATATCCTTATTATTGTTATTTATTCCAATCTACTTATTTTTCTTTGGAAAGACCAAACACATAGAGGAGACAACCATTTGTCAAAACAATGCAACTGAAAATGTTCCTACCATTAGCTACCACTGGAGAAGTGAGCTTTCTCAGAAGTTCCACACTGTTTTGAACCCCACTGTAAGAGTCACTGCTGTTACAAAGAACAGCTGAACTTTCCTAAGGAACTCCCCACCTTCTGAACTTTCAGAAAGTCTATCCATACCTAAAATATCAATTCAACAGAGGATCAATACTACTCCAATAACATTCTGAGACTGAGACCTGTGACAAACAGAATATGAAAACTTCCTGTTGCCTGCGGATCAAGATGTAGGACACTCAGCTACTTCTCCAGCACCATGTCTGCCTGCATGCTGCCATGTCCCACCACGATGATAATGGACTGAACCTCTGAACTGTAAGTGAGCCCCCTCAATTAAATGTGTTTTTTTTTTTTTATAAGAGTTACCGTGTTCACAGTGTCTCTTCACAGCACTAGCAACCCTGACTAAGACAACATGACAGGCATAGTGCCAACAAGCATTTTATAAATGGTATATCATTTGAACCCATACCAACAGTACAGGTACTACACTTCCCATGAGTTAGCATGAGTGACCACCCTGTGCACAGAAGTCACACTCTGTGACCACTGACACAGAGCTGTCTGTCTAGAGTCTGATGTCTCAATCACTGAGCCACGCCCCTTCTCCCTTGCCTCTAGCTATTCCAGTGCCTTCTATTCGTATCTGCACAGACAGATAATTTCTCCATAAAATTTCCGGAGGAAGTTTCCTAAAGTGCAGATCTGAACAGAGAACTTCACCAGCTTATGACCTACTGAGTTAAAGGCAAACTCCAAGTTTAACATGTGACCAGACTGTTGTTAACTTCAGTGGGCTGAGAGATTGGTCCCCTGCAGGTAAGCCAATGCCTTAGTGCTGCTCTTCTTGTGTGGCTCATTCTTCCCTACAGGTCTATAAATACATTTTTCTGCTTTTAAAAAAGTCATCCTTCTTCTTTCTGTACTGTCAATCACTCTCCTTTTCATAGGGGAAAAACAAATCATCAGTGAAATTAATTTTTTCTCTTAGAGCATTCGACTTTTCTTTTTTTAATCTAAGTGTTCTTTGAAATGTCCCTGCCTTATTCTCTGTCTTTATTTCTCTCTACAATTTGGAAAGCAACACTGTTAGTTCTGGCTGAAATGTACAAATGAAAAATCTGGTCCCTCATTTGTAGCACCAGCACAATTATAATTAATAGTGTCCTCTCCATAGACTCTGAAGGCAGACATGTATTTAACTCATTCATCTGTGCATTCTCAACATAGCACACATCTGGGACAAAGTAAAAACCAAATAAATAGTAAATGTATGTTATCTTTACAGCCTATGTACTCTTGCAGGTGGAATGCTTTAAAACATGGGTACTGAATTAGAGTAAAGTTTTATATTCTAAAGCTTTCTGCTTACTCTAGCAGGAGATATTAAACTCGGCTGCTTTATGAATGGCTGAGATAGATCAAAGGGACTGTTCCTCCACAAAACAATGTGTTTTCAAGATAGAGGAATTATAATCTACAGAGGATGAGCACTTTCCCTGAGCCTGATGGTAATTGCTTCTATTTGCATTCATCTAAATTCCAGAGTGGCCAGCATCCTCAAATCCATCAGGCATGGAATATCATTTTCTCATAAAAGGTTAATACTGCCGAGAAGTTATACTTACTAAGTTTGGCCACTACAAGTATATTTCTGTCCTCTCCCTTCTGTAATTGTAAATCTTGTATTTTGGGACAGGCTATAAACTCACTGTATGTGGCTATAATAAAAATCAGACAGGCAATAATGGGAATATGCAGATTAGAAAATCATGCCAGGTAATAATTTAAGAAACCTCCGAGAACAATGCACATTAACCCATTATTTTATTTTTATTTTTATTTATTTATTTATTTATTTTGGTTTTTCGAGACAGGGTTTCTCTGTGTAGCTTTGCGCCTTTCCTGGAATTCACTTGGTAGCCCAGGCTGGCCTCGAACTCACAGAGATCCACCTGCCTCTGCCTCCCGAGTGCTGGGATTAAAGGCGTGTGCCACCACTGCCCTGCCATTATTTTTGACAATGAAACTTGACAATAAGAACAGAATCTCACTTTTGGTACTAGAATTCTGTGCCATTTTATATCTCTAAGAATGATCAATGGGCAATACAGGCAATCTAAAATGAAATCCAACTTGTTTAGTAGAAGGACATGTACCATATCAACGCAACAATTTACAATGCTTAACAATTTTAACAAGAGTACTTGTAACAATGAATGGTTTTCTAGAATATTGTCTGATAACACAGAAAAAGTTAGTGCAAACATTTCAAACTAGCCCCTGATTCAAAGTACATGAAGAAGAGATACAAAAATATCTGAAATATCTCAAGATTTTCTAAGGATTTGAGGAATCTTAGGAAAATGGGGCATAATTTAAGAAAATCATCTTTTCAGTTTAAAAAGCATGCTTTATCATCTTTTAAAATTAAAAATAAAAAATGTGGAAAAAAGAACAAAGGCAAAAATAGTTATTTTCTCATTTATCTCTTGATGAAAAATGTAAAGTAAAAAATTTTATGTGCACTATGGCTTCAGAAGTCTAGTTATCACAGCTTTATTATCACAATTTTCACTTAACCCGCCTCTCCCCACGGCCCCTGGTGATTGTATCCAGGGCCTCACGCCTTCCAGGAAGGTGCTCCACCACTAAACCCTGAAACACTCACACTCACACGGGAGATTCAAGTTTTGTTTTGTTTTATTTTTTACATCCCACACCAGTTTCCCATCATGCTATCCAATCTGTGGGTCCGTGCCAACCTCCTACTCACACTTAGCTTTCAGGTTGTAATAGCTGGAAAAAAACCATCTATTAATGCTCACGTTCTTCCATTTAACACATATTTTTCTCTTGAATCATCCCACTATGCTGCAAGTCCCAGTATTTATCTTGTCTTCCTACCTCTAACTCTCCGTCATCCAATGTCCCAAACACTTCTGCTGGACTTACCTTTTAAATCATGGTTAACTGTCTCCCTCTAAAACCTTAAGTAGCTCTCTACCACCCACTTATCAAATCCAAATCAGTCTCTCCCCTACCCTGAACCTTAAGTCTTTGACACTCTGACTCCACCAGTGAAAACTATCTTTATATTCTCCAACAGACACTTTTATTCACCTCTATGAACAGTGCTCTTCCTCACCCTTTGTTATCTAATGCTATGCCTCAAATGTGCATCCTCTGAAAGACGGAGAGCCAGCAACCTGAACGTTCACTGTGTGTGAGCCCTGCACTAAAACACCCCCATGTGCAAGTTCCTCTGACCCTCAGAATACCATGTAAGACAATCCTTTAGACCTCCTAGCACTGAGGCACACCCTAACTTTTCTGTCTAATACTCGCAGTGAATGCCATACTACCAAACTTCACTAGGCAAGTACTCTAAGGACACCGAAAAATAAAATAGGTAGTGCTTAATGACACCAACTGGGAAAATGTGGGGTTTGGATTTAGTATGTACAGTGAGATGTAAGTGAATGGTTCCATTCAACACACAACAAACTTCACATAGTGTTGCAAAAAATTAATTGCTTACTTCATGAAAATGCTTTGAGCTATAAAATACAATAATGGTGATAACTGACGTCTACACAGTATATACAATAGGCCAATTACTATGCTAAGAGAGGAGGTAAAAAGCAAACACTCTAGGAACACTTAAGATCTACTGTGCTTGACAATCCGTAAGTCCTACCCATAACTCAGTCTGAGAAATTACTCAACTATCCACAAAGGCAAAGAAATACTATTGTGACTTTTAAAACTGTTGCCAGATTAAAAATTAAGTTAATAAATTTTTATTGAAATTACATAGACTCATATTTTTAACAAGTTGACTTGTGCCGTCTTTGAACACAAAAACAGACTGTTACTTACCTAAGTGCAGAAAACGTAAAGCCCTTCAAACCATCTTTGCACCTAAAACAAAGATTTGCAGTCATCAATGACACAGTTAGGAACCTAAAGTATGTATTAAATGGCATTATCTTCCTAGAAATGGTTTAGAATGTGGAATCTTCTGGTAGCAACATAAGCAATGAGACTGCAGTGAGTCACTTTACTTAAGCAACTGGTCTACTAAAGGCCCCCTGTGGCACAGGAACATAGTGGGGCTCAAGCCTCAGAGCCAAGGTTGAAGACAATCTTTTAAGGGCTCCATCTGGATCTAAAGGGAGAGTAAAACACTCTTCATCCTACCCTATCCCTGGGGGCTGGTTTCCTGTGAAGGAAAAGAGCACATCCACTCCCTGAGGATCCTGGGAATGTCAACTCAAGGTCCTGACTTCTCTCTCATCAGTGGGTGCAGTGCAACATGGAGCAGAGTGGAGCAGGCACAGAAAGGCTTCAAGTTCATTTCAACATCCCACAGAACCTCTGGGGAAGGCCGAGAGAACAGGTTACATGGGACAGGGACGGAGTGAGACGGGGAGGAGAAGAATCCAAACAGTAGTTCTTGAATATTTCTCATCGCTGCTCAGTTTGGACCCTTCATTCATGTTCCATTTGATAACAACACAGTTCTGTAGGAAGACTTTCGTGCATTTTGTACTTGCATGGGGGTTCAAGACCTGCAGCAACCTTACCTCCTGGGGGCCACAGACTAACATACTAACAAGACGCAAAATTCCAGGTGTGGGGTAGTGGCAGTGGCAATGGCAATCTGACTTAAAAACCAAGCATTTCCCCTTCCCACCCTCCTCCTATTGTGTTGTCTTTAACTCGGAAGGATACAAGCTATGTTGTAATTAAGGTTCTCAGATTAACATTAAGTACTTAAAACAGACTTAAAGACATTTGTAATACTCAAAAGCTGTTCATGCAAAAATGATTATAGCCACAAAGAGCCTTTGGTATATTCAGTCATAAAGGGATTTTGGATATTTATTATCAAAATCTCTTTAAAAAAAAGGAAATATACAAAATAATAGACTACCTTAAAATTTAAAATATATTTTACTGGATATGACCCAGACTCTTAGAAAATATTTAAGCCACGTGAAGATGTTTTAAAACATTTAAGTATTTATTTCAGTTAAGCAGCATGACAGACTTAGTGGTCATGTTAACAGCAGGAAATGTAACCATAAAATTTAAGTAATATACTACATAAATATATACACAGCATGGGCATGGGGGCAAAATAATTTATAAATTAAACTAAAAATGTGTTTGGGCAAATTACATTATTAAACTTCTTAAACTTATCTTTTTCCATCAGGAGAAAGTATAATTTTAAAGCCCTAATCTAGATTGGTGGAGTGGGGAAGGAGTGGGCAAGGGGCCTATTGACTAGGGAAAAGCAAGCAGTGGATCCATTAAAAGATGATGTACAGCTGGGAACAAATTTTGGCTTCGGGATGTTGTTGTTAAAAGATAGCCATTTGTCTTTGTGCCGTGTTGAATAGTTGAAAAATTCTGACCACTCGGTCCAGTCAGCGAAGCGTACTTGTGACCCTGCACAGTTCAACTTAATTGCAGACCGAACGTCACAAAGTAGCTTTCAAGCATAATAGGGGAGTACACAAATGAATTTGCAATTTCATTATGATGGTAGTCTGGTTCTCCAGTGGAACCCTGTGGGAAGCACTTCATATTGATAAAGTCTTAACAGGTGTTCAAAGGGGACTATTCTTTCTTCCATTCATGTGTATAAAGTTTGTGAAGGTAATTGAGGGTCAAAAGAACAATAAAGTAAGAAGAATCTTTAAAATGTGGCCCCACATTTTGACATTGAGTGTATTGTGGAGGTATTAACCTAACTATGAAACATTACTGAAATCTATGTTAAATGTGAAAGGCATGATATAAAGATTCCAACAAAGCGGACCCCATTAGAAGGTTCTTCACGTCTATGGCCTGGGTGACTACAATGCAGATCAAGCCAAGTCTCCAGTAAGTACTTATTCATTACATATTGGGTATTTACTATGTATAGGAACTGCCTTAGGTTCCATTATGTAGCCGTGGACACAAGAACATCACATTCTCATCTGACACCCACATTAGGGGAGAAATTCAGCAACAATATAAGGCACAGAATAACTGCTGTGGTAAAAAACCAGCAAGGCTGGGGAGGGAGAAGCTGGTGAAGAGCTAGGCCTTCTTTTTGTCCAGAATGGGTCAAGTAGAGTCTCTTTAAGGCAAAGGATGATAATCTGATCGGAAACTTTCAGGAACCAAAGGAGGACATTTCAGTCTGAAACAGCAAGTACAGAGCAGTGAGGACAGACCACTGTGGTTCCTAGACTTGGAGCAGAACAGGGGAGCGGCATCATGGCAGGGAATACAGTCATGGAGACAAAATGGAGGGAGTTTTCTACCATGCAAGGAGGCACCTTGGGGTGATCTCAGCAGAGGAAGATCTGTCCTAAGTCATATGAGAATTATTTTGGCTCCTGAGTGGAAAGCAGATGATATGAGAGCAGAGTTAGAAGCATGGGAAGGTGACCATGGATGGAAGAGAAAAGAAGAATGTGAATGTATGTCAGAAGTGAGCTGCCAAAATTTCTTCATAGTTTGAATGTGGGGGCAAACAAGAGACAGAATTCACCACTTACTGACAGATCTTTAATCGAAGCAAAGAGAACACAATGCCATTTACTAACGTGAGAAACTGTATAGGATTCAGGGAGAAAATGAAATCTGTTTTGGATATTTTAAGAGGGAGATGTGCCTGAGCTGAATGAACAGAGTGTGAAGGATGCATCAGCTGGCTATGCAAGTTTGGGAATCCTGTAAGACGGCTGATTCATTTTTATGTAGTATGGAAATCCAGGAGATTAGATACAACCATACTAGATATAACCATAAAGAAGGAAACAGGTATATATAAAGAAATGTCAAGTGTGTGTGTGTGTGTGTGTGTGTGTGTGTGTGTGTAATTCCAAAACCCTTTTATAGAAAAAAATCACATCAATTTCTTCAAATAATATCACCCTCTACAATAGAGTCTCATTTTATTTTCAAGTGTCCCCAAATATAACACATTCAACTCATGTACACCTAGACTTGCTATTAATATTCAATCTGTGCAGATGATACAAACTAACTATAATTCTACTCGTGCTCTACATTTGCAAGGCTCTGTGCTAATGTAAGATGTAATGAGAAAAAGCCAGTAAATACAAAGGAGAAAGGGGTTTCCATTTCTTGCACAAAAGCCTCAGTCAATATGCTGCTCTGATCAAAGGTGCGAGGTGGAACTGCACGCCACATCCCGGGAAGCACTTAAGTTACAAAAATAACATTCTTGATCAAATGTCCAAGTGTTGAGTTAGATGTACAAATAATAGTAAAAGAAACAATTCTGCACAGAATGTTTTTTCTCTCCCATGCTCACTTGATTCCTGTGAAATTACTTCCATGAGATTTTGTGATTTTCATTACAACATTGCACCAGAAGATGTCACTAGAGAACCATCCCTGGAAGAACTGAGACCTAGGAAGCAATCTTTTTGTCAAGCTTTCCTCTAAATATACATTTTACAGGGAATTCAGAATGTCACTAACAGAAAGTTACATTATGCTTTGTTAAGTAAATATTCACGATATTTGAGCTTTGATGTTTCTGCGCTAAGGTCTGTAACCTTACAAAACCGTAAAACACTTAGTGCTCTGCTCCTTTGCACCAGCCAGCACGAAACTGGATGCTGTCAACTGCTGCTTCTGCTTCACTCTCTGTTCTCCAGGAAACTAAGAACAATGAGAAAGAATAGCAACAGAAGTTCTGTCTGCTCAGTTTCCAACTACTGGGTGAATGCAAACAATATAAAATATTTCCTAAGTTTCATTTACAATATTTCTTCAGGAACACCGCATGGCATAAGAAAATCTTGGTATCTATAAGGTTATAGATACTAATCATGATTTCTTAACCAACCTTGAGAGAACTGCAAGGCCACGCGCGCGCGCGCACACACACACACACACACACACACACACACACACACACACTATGGGGAGGGGACATTTAAGGTGGATCAAAGGCAACACTTTTGTGTCTATTCTGGTTCAGACTCACTGAACAGTATCCATGAAACCAAACTGTTGGCTAGTAGTAACACTCTACCTTAATCCACTCAACAATCATTAATTGAGCATCTACTATACAAGGCCATTTGCTGATAGCCTGGAGACTGCAGGCAGCTTTACATAATGCCTTAAGTACTCAAATCATCATTTCAAACCTTCGAATTCTCTAGTTTTTTATATGAGCTCTTTAAATTATCTGCCTCACAGTAACTATGTGGAAGCACAAATAAAAATGGAAAAGGAAAGACAAATTATATTTAAAATGGTTGTGCAAAATGCTAATTCTTAAAATATTTCATTTTAATAGTATTAATGACTACTGGTATCAAAAATAAGTTACTTTATTTTATGGAAGCATTTAAAAATTACATTTTAATGTGGCGTGTGTGTGTGTGTGTGTGTGTGTGTGTGTGTGTGTGTGTGTGTGTAAATGCCACAGTGCACATGCAGAAATCAAAGGACAACCCTCAGGAATAGGATTCTCTCTTTTTACCAGGTGGGCCCTGGAGACTAAACTCAGGTCTTGAGTCTTGGTGGCCAGAGCCTTTGCTCACTGAGCCATCTCTCCGGCCCACAAACAAAATTGTTTTTAAAAGAAATTACTCAGAATTCAAATGTTAAGATTTTTACTGGTGTTATGGAAAGATGACCAATGATAATAACAGTCATGTATTATCAAAGTTTTGAAAATTTTAATTGCTGTATCATTGGTACCAAAATCACAGTTTGATTTGGAATGAATCCAACAGAAAAATTTAGAAGTCAAAAAAGAATAAATGTCTACTTAAATACCTCAAATTTAGGGAACATAATTGTCCTCATTGTAAAGAGAACTCATGGAGGTGAAGAGAGCTCAGTGGTTAGAGTACTTGTTGCTGTTGCAAAGGACCTGGGTTCAGTTCCTGGCAGGAATACAGTAGTTCGAAACCATCCAGAACTCCAGTTCCAGGGGATTCAACACCTTTTTTTGACCTCCATGGGCACTAGGCACACATGTGGTGCTCATACACACATGCAGGCAAAACCCTCAATACATAAGTCAGGAAATCTAAAAAATGCAATTTTATGTAGTTTGTTTTTAATATGAATCAATTTTTTAATCCCACAAAATAATAAAAACGATTTGTAGTTCATTTTCCCAACTCATTTTCGAAATTAGGAATATACCTTAGTACTAAATTATAATTCAATATATGAGATTTTACCAATAATTGTGTATTTTATTACATTCGCCTACTATGTAAATGACAAGAAAACTGACATAGAACAAATTCCATTTTATATGCTTTAAAATTTTAATATCTTTATCATAATGCATACAATAGTAGCTAATAGATTCAACTGATTGCTTCAAGTTACTCTTCAGAACCTGTGATGTGTGGGGCTAAAACACTACATTACCTAAATATACATAGCAGGATTTCCTCTTATACCTACTATTGTTCAAACAATTAAATAGAGCTTCGTTTCAGCCTACATATACCACTTAACATGAAAAACGGAATAATTAATGTGTTCTTATCATGAGTTACCTCACACACAGCAGTCTAGGGCTGGGAGACAACAATTACATTTGGAAAGGTTGTTTTGTTTCTTCATGAGCAATTCTAACTCTAAATATTCTCAATAAATCCCTCAGTGCACTTTCAAGTGAATCAACAATACTGCATTTGACTCAGATAAATATTTTATGGTATACTCATTTAATGCCTAGGAGCCCTGGGGATTGGGCTGATCCCCAAGAACCCAAAGAATGCCGCTGAGGCAGGCAGCATGCAGGGAACCAAGTGATTGAGCCTCCAGATAATTACTGCCACACTGTCTTCTGGTGTGTCCCACTTACAAATTAGAAACAGTTGGGCTTACACCCACAGGAACAACTCCAACAGAATCAGATTTCTCCTTAAATTTGGACAAGCTTGAACGGCTTTTGCTTAAAATCCACACAAGAAAAGCAGTGCCTCAAGCTTCATTCGTGGTTCAGGAGCCAAGACTTGCCCGAAGAGAAATGTCAATAGGATAGATTTCCGTCTTGAAATGAATGGGAAGAACCGCAGTGGTCAAGTGTGAAGATACTGAGGAGCAGACTGCAGTTTCCAGGGCACTGGACTGAAGGGCCTGCCTGACGCACACCAGTAACACCTGCTCACCCTCGACACACCAACGGTAGCACCAAGTAAGATAAAAATGACTTTTCATGTGAGTCCAAGAAAAATTTAGCAAGTGACTCAAATTCACAGCATTGGCTAGAAATAAAACTATTTACAGTAAGTGAAATTGTGTTATTAAACCAATTTTTAAAGGACCTCAAGAATAGCAAATACTCTGATAGTTTTCTCCTTCCATAAATGTTGAGAAAAAATGAAACCAAGTGTTTTTTAGTTAAATAGAATTTTTGAATCATATTAAGGTATTTCGAATGTATATTGGTATCTATGTCATTAATACAACAATTGAGTTTTCACACTGAATAAAATGATCTGCTATCTAAAATATCAACACTAGTCTTATCATTTTTCAGAAATGTATGCTCATTTAACCCCAAAGTTCAAGTCTGAGATAGAAAATAAATAAAATATGCATCTTTGAGCATTTTAGAAGCCTTTGGAAATTACTATTTCTGATGAACCTATGATGAACCTTTCTGGTGAACTATTTTGATGAACCTACACAATATAATCACCCTAAATGGGAAACCATTCACTTAAACTACTCCAGTTTACTTCTTCTGAATAACTTGCCACATGCACAATAGAAACTGGGAAAGCCAGCACACACTGCAGTCTTGTTAAACAAGAGAATGATGTCAGAAATTTCAAACAAAAACTGGAACTGCAGTAACCTGAGGTAATTACATTTCACAGATGACGACGACGACGCCTAGGCCAGAGAGGTGAAGTGCCCCCAGTTTGGTTCCATCTAACACCAGACAACAGGAAGTCCATCTCAACTGGCTAGCTCTCTGGCTTGAGTTCCAGTTGTGAAGAAGAAAGACCAGGACAAGTAAAGGATCTGAGAGTACCCAAAGGAAAGCACAGACCCAGGCAAGACAATGGCAGTCATTCAACTGGTGTTAGCAAACTTTACAAGTGACAAAGGGCACGGAGAGTTTTAAAGGAACAAATGCCCAGCTCCAAACTTTCAAGCCATGCCTGAAAGCAAACTTTGGTCAAGAGCCATGCTGCCTTTTTTGTTTGTTTGATTGTTTTTTGTTTTTGTTTTTTTTTTGTTGTTGTTATTGTTGTTTTTTTTAACCTGCCTCCCCTCCACAACAGCCACTTTCCACATCAGAAATAGAAAGCCTTGGTCACTACCACTGACCTACTGAAGGCACAGACAGACACTCCAGATCCACAGAACTCGGGAACTCTAACAGTGGAGCCCAAGGATGGATTACAACTTGTGTTATAAATTCTCCATGTGGGTCTCATGCAGGTACATGTTAAAGCTTGGGAACCAGAGGGCTGGGTTAAGTAACAGAAACAAAATCTCAATGGCTTGTAACAACAAAAGCTTACTCTTTGCTCACGCCACATGAGTAACAAGGGCTAGATGGCAGACTAGAGGCCATCTTTATTTTGTATCTTAGTGTAATAGAGAGATATCCATCTGGAATGAGTGTGAATTGTCAAAGGAGGAAGAAGGAGAATGAAGAAAACTGGACTCCTGCTTCTAATTAAACGTAAGTCACTTCTACTTAGGTTCTTCTGCCAACGCACACCACAACTCCAGGTACACTGTCAGCAAGAAAGGCAAGGCATGCTTCCCCGTGCAGGCGCCACAAAGGGTTGTGAGCAACAGCACCTGTCCACCATTAAGCCAAACACATAACTGCCAAGGATCAGCTATGTTTATTTGGAACATTTAAGGAAATTCAAAACAAAACTCCCTTTCCTGCATAACATGATACCAATCGTCAGTGTTTCTCACACTAACTTTAAGCAGGGTAGTTTTAAAACTCTTTCTAGTAACAGGATTTTTTATAGCACATTAGGTATTACTTTATAGCATATGCATTTACTACGTATAGTCTAAGCTGCCTTCATTACTGATTTGTTAATTGTTCAGACATTTCAGAACATTCTGATTACATTCAACTTATAACAATTTTGCCCAGCAGATAAAACACTTAGTAAAAATATGCTGAAAGAAAAATTTAATCTATGACGAAATTAAGAAATCTATGCATTGTATAGCAATTATATTCCTAATTGGGCACCAGGTTTCTTGAATTCATTTTTATAGCAGAAACTCTGGGGTATGCTTATTTTGATTTTCAGTTTTTGAAACAATTGGTTTGAATTGAGTACTTTAATGCCTATCAATAGCTCCTAGGACTCAACCATCATACAAAGCTACTTTCATTTCTTCATACTGATGAGCTGGTACATGTTTACACTTGGACATGAACATATGCAGCTGAATCAGGGGGCTCCAGCCTCTTCTCAGGCAAAGGTGTTTTTAAACCCACAAATGAAATAAACTTGCCATTGTATATGAATGCATCAAGGTTAAGGTGTAAGGCTCTGCTGGCAGGCATGTTCACCACTTTACCAGGAACTGCAATCCAGCAAAGGAGAGGAGACCATAGCAATTGCAGCTACGATATTGCTGGTATTGCTTCATCGTTTCTTCGCTCAATCATACCCTTCGATACTTATTGGCAATTACTATCTACCATGCAACTCCTCAGGTTCTGGGAACAACCACTGTCAATGTCCTGCAACAGTGTCACAATCCAGAGAAGTAGTCACACAAATAAAAACTGATGCGGTATTACAGAAAGTACTTTAATATACAGCACATGGTGCGAGCAAAGCACAACGGAGGAATACCCAACCCTGGCTTTGGTATCAAGGTCAAGGCACAACATAAAGGCTAAAGTAGAAACAGAAGAAGAGGAAGGGGTACATGTCACTTGGAAAAAGAGGTAACTGGGTATCAGAAACAGTGGAGTTAAGGTGACTCCAGTATGGGATGAGGAAAGACTGGAAGAGGAACTGGCACCGGCTTTGTGAAAACAGGAATGAATTTCCCCTCTAAGAGAAAGGCCACACTCCTAACAGGAGTAGGATGACTCGCATGGTCTCCCTACTCAAACCACTCATTGTTTTTAATATAATCGCATTTAGTAATATCTGCCAAAATATCAATCTACCAACTAAATTCTGTTGAAATCAACATATACTAAAAATACCTAAAACGTGTACTGTTCTTTTATTTTAATCTAGAAGATGAAGCCACACAATAATGTTCATAGAATTTAATGCTTATCAAAAGATGTTAAAGAAAAAACTCCAGTAAGGCTAAAAATAATTCAAAACTATAGCTAAAAGAACTTACAAAGATAAAATATCAAACTTAATGAACTATAAATGTAAGTAACTAATATTATTTGTTATAAGTCAAAAAGCTCCAGTGCTTTAGCGTAATAAGCACGATCTAATAGGACATTTAGGTAGGCTGCCCCACCACAAACACACAGAAAACCCCCATTTCACCCAACTACAATTCAGGGCCAGATTTTGCAGTGTGTAGGTGACTAACAGCAACACCAATTCTTTACTGTGGGAAGAAGGAAGGGCAGTGAAAGTGTCATTACCGAGGGACAAGCTGTATTCCCTTCCATCTTTTGTAATTATCACTATTCCTGAGGAATAATGGCACAAACGTTACTTGTTTAAACAATTACTCATTTGTTCAACAAGGAATTATTGCGCACTGAGTTAGAGTCAGAAGAGAGGGCAACAGGTTCATGAGCAGGCTGTTTAAATGCTGTACCTGACTCTCCATCTGAAAAACATCAACAACGGAGCCGATGTTATAAGGCTCAAATGCTACGTACTATCACTGCACGGTCATTACAGCTCCCGCAGCTCCAGTAACAGCATTGTAACTGCCACCTTGTACACAGAGGGCAGGAACAGTGAACAGTCCTGACTCACAGCAGGCTCACTGGCTTAAATCTTGTGGTGAAATAGACAATATCTTCCTGAAATCAATACCATATTGATTTCACCATGCTTCAAAATTGGCATACCGTGATTTACAAATTGCAAGTGGGCACACGTAATATTAACTGTCACATGAAATTGTGACTTGGACTGGAAACAAGTTCAAGGTCGTGAGCACATGAAGACACAAGCTGTGGTGGAGACATGTGAGAGAATAGTATTCAGCAATGAAAACAGAGCAAGTAAGTTTGTAAAAGTAAGCATCTTTTTAAAAAAAATATAAAAAGGCCAGTCAGTTAAAGAGACACTATATATGATGCCAAGCATATGGACTTCTGGGGAAAAGAAAGCAAATCTTGGTGAGAGGAAGTAGATCCACGTGTTTCTAGATGGAGGGAAGCAGAGGGGTTAATGACAGCCAAAGAGCACAAGAAAACCTCCAAGGAAAGGCTCTAGGCTCAAGTGCAGGGTGCTTACAACTAAAAAAGTCAAACTAAATAAGTAAATAGTTATAAAACTCCAAGAGCAGTCACTGAGTACAGGATTAATAACTCTTTAATTAAGATGCATGGTTGACAAATGAGCCCCAGGGAGAGACTAAGCCATGACGATAATTAGGAAACAACACTGGAAAGGATTCAGCAAGGGAGAAGTGGAGGAGCTTCCTTAAGCGCTGGCTCCTTCTGTCCAGGTCTCCTGGAAAGATGGAGTCTGAAGGTCAGACCTGCAGCAGCTCTATGCATGGGATACTGCATGGGAAATTGGGGGGTGGGAGGGGTGAAAGGAGACTGCTTACAGGAGTGTGTTTGGAGGGCAGCAGGGGGATGGTAGGGAACCGGTTCAGAGTGCTTCTGGAGGGAGTTTTGTGGAAGCAGCTCTCTTCGTGCAGGCATTTCCTCCTCCTTTTAAGATTTAGACAAGATTTCCAGCTTCAAATTATACAAATTCGCCAGGCGGTGGTGGCGCACGCCTTTAATCCCAGCACTCGGGAGGCAGAGCCAGGTGGATCTCTGTGAGTTCGAGGCCAGCCTGGGCTACCAAGTGAGTTCCAGGAAAGGCGCAAAGCTACACAGAGAAACCCTGTCTCGAAAAAGCAAAAAATAAATAAATAAATAAATAAATAATAATAAAAAAAATTATACAAATTCATACATATACCGCATTTTTATAAAATGGCCAATGATCAGAGTCTGCTATACTTTACTAAGGCTGAAACTATAACAGGCCCCAAACTAGATTAAAACCATTTTTAATTAGTTGGTTTTCTTTATTTGTTTACAGTAGAGGGATTTGAACATACAGTTTCATACACTTCACACATGACTGGAGGGTGCTCTACCTGAGCTACACCCCCAGTCTGCTTCTGAAATACTGTTTTAGTCTGTTCTTACTAAGCTGCCCAGGCAAGACTTGTATTTTATGACCCTACTACCTCAGCCCTTGTTACTTACTGTGAGATCACAATGCCCACACACCAAGACTGGCTGAGTAAAAGCATCTGAATTCATAAAGCTATCTGTAACAAGACAAAAACTCATTCTTACTATAAACACTACAACCTCCCCTCTTGACCTGCTTCAGTAAGGAGTGGAAGAATAAAAAGCCAAGTAAAACTGAAGGGACCATGTGTCCAAACAGAGAGCTCACTCAACACAGCAAAGCCATCCAGAAGGTGTTTCTTAGGTGACAGTAGTATAGTACCCATAATTCAGAATGTGGGAGAAAGGAGCGTCCGCTGCTGCTATTCGGTTTTCCTTAGTCGAGCCATTGACATTAAGACTCACAACAGTCTTAAGGTCACCAGGACTGTCTGTAGAAATGAAGAGTTTGCCTGCAGAAGTTTAGACAGACATATGTGGCCTAACTGCAATGTTGAAATGCTCAGTTCACTGATCCAGGTAAATATTCATTACCATTTTAGACTTCATAATAAAGTATGGGTAGAATCTATCAAACTGATTCTTCATTCCAGCCCTTTCGCTATCTTACTGTAGGACTGAAAAAGAACTTTGTTTCTGAATCTTGGGTTTTCCAAATGAAACTTTGAAGAGGATGGACGGAATGGTCTTTAAGATTCTTCACAACTTGGAGCTAGTGAGATGGCTCAGTAAGGGTATCCTCTGCCAAGCCTGATGTTCTGAGTTCCATCTCCAGGACCCATAATAGAAATGACAGGAACACACACTTGCCCACACATATACATACAGATTTAATAAATAAATGTAAAATAAAAATTCTCACAAATTAAAAATCCCTGACATAAAATGTTATCCACAAATTCATGGTTCACTCAAACTTGGTATTGTCTCAATATAATTTTAAGCCTCAAATTAAATCCCTATTATTAAATATATACTAAATATGACAGACTAGAATATTTGATTTCAAGGAGCACTGAAGGTATTTTATATATTCTAAGTATAATGTTGCATAACTGTCTTTCTCCCAACATAAAAGTACATTTATTACTAGTGAGGGAACTAAATACTCAAATATTCAATTTTTTTTTTTAATTCAAAAGACCTTACCTAGCTCTGAATTCACTTTTCACACTTCTGCATGTGAAAATTATCTGAGTTAAGAATAGTGGATGAGAAGGGGGTACTGCATTCACTATTTGTTTAAAAAAAAAAAAGCTGAGTTTCTGCAAAATGTCCTCGCTTTCCTAGCTTCAAAAGGTAAAAATATACACACAACATTGTATTAAGGAAATACCTTAAATATGCATACTATCCAATAATTAACAAAAAACGGCATAGAACATTAATAAGCCTATCCTAAATGTAAGAAAAGTTAGGGTGCAGCTCAAAGAGACAGCATGTGCCTAGCATATGGCACACACTGGCTTCTATCCCCACCTTCAAGCAGCAGCAGCAGCAGCTAACAAGATGTGTGTGTGTGTGTGTGTGTGTGTGTGTGTGTGTGTATGTGTGTGTGCACACATGCTTCCATGTGCACATATCCATACTATTTGTCTTTATGCATTTTCCTTCTTTAAGACAGATAAACCTGTGAAATGATCATAGTCTAAAGAGTTCTAATTCCATCTTAATTGTTTCCTCAAAAACCACCCTACCTTATGCCCACCATTTCAATTCAGTATTTTCCACTGCGTATGTAAATCACAATGGGGCAGAGAAACAAAGCAATATTGTATTTATTTCAAAATGTCCTTGCTTCATGACTAGGGGTCTCTGTGGAGCTTGGAAGAAGAACAGCATGGGTTGAAAACTTTAAAATCCAGACAAGTTTGTGTTTTTCTACCCCAAGATTCTAACTTGGTGAAAAATAAATTGCTTTCCAATAAATTTGTACGTGGAGGTTTTAGTATCCTGTCAGGCAAAAGTCCAATATACAGAGTGAAGTGCTCTTACAGTTCAGGCGACAGTGGCTCGAAGCTCCACATCTTTACAGTCAGAGGCCTTCGCTAGAACACTGGGTTCATCCACCAGCAAGTGTCTGACAGGCAGGTTCGGCCGCAGGAAGCCTGCAGTGCCTGCTAGTCTTAAATGCAGGGCTTCACGTTTGACGTTAGCCAGGCCTTATTCTACTTGGACATTTGGTAGAAATGGGGAACCCACACTCCAGAGGTGAGCCCAGGAGGATAAAAGGAGAATCAAGCGAAAACAGAAAGGATACCACAGAGCAGAATAGACAAAAATGATTCTGGTGTTTACTTCTCTGAAATACAATTATCCAGTGCAATAATACTTCATGTGTATTTTTTTTAATAGAAAAATTGCAGAGGCCTGAATACAGATACAAAGACTTCTTAAATATTATTTCCTAAAACAAGAAGAAACCATTTATTTACCCTAGAAATATAACAGATGCTTCTCAGAGTTGGCTTTCTTCCCCCCTCCCAACCCCTCGCTCCCTGAAACAGGGTTTCTTTGTGTGGCTCTGGCTATCCTGGAACTCACTTCATAGACCAGGCTGTGTTGTATGATATCTTGTTTGTGCTCTAACAAATAAAGCTTGCCTGGAGATTAGAGGGTAAAGCTAGCCACCAGTTAACCATAGAGGCCAGGCAGTGGTATCACACACCTTTAATCCCAGCACTTGGGAGGAGGAAGAAGGAAGATCGGGAGTTCAAGCCTACCCTGGGCTGCATGAGACTGAACACCTTTGATCCCAGTGCTTGGGATCTCATGCCCTTGATCCCAGCACTTGAGAGGCTCAGGCCTTTAATCCCAGCACTAGGGAGGTAGAATATAAAGGAATATAAAGCAGGTGGAGACAGGACCCTCACACCTATTCAGTCTGAGGATTCATAGAGACAGGATTGCCCATTTGGTCTGGGATTTCATAGAGGTAAGAAGTTTCTAGTGGCTGCTGCTCTGCTTCACTGATCTTTCAGCCTTCACCGTGATATCTGACTTTTATTAAGACTACACAGATTCTCGAAGAGAGGCTGATCTTGAACTCACAGAGATCCACTTACCTCTGCCTCCCAAGTGCTGGGACTAAAGGTGTGCACCTCTATCCAGCTACTCTTAGAGTTCTTCAAACGCAGGTGGATTCTTCAGAATCTAGTTCCTTTACATATAGTATAAACACCTTCTGTAATGAGGGGACATGAGACTGCACAATACTGCACCTGAGTTCAAGAATTCTACACTTGGGTCATGACGGGATTTTTGCTACAAGGTGTAGCATGAATCTTAACGAGTCTTATTAACAAAAACAAACCCGGAGCCAGGCATTGGGGTGAATGCTGGAAGATCAGAGAAGCAGAACAGGCCACAGCCACCTCACCTTGCCAATTCCTCAGCTGATTCTGTTTCCTCAGACTGGAAGCCTCTGTGTCCTTATCCAAATGGATCTCAGCTGAACTGTGCTGCTCAAAAGCCTGAAAGCTTAACCAGCTAAAAGCTTCTAGTTCCTGGTTTCCCCACCTTAAATACTTTTCTGCTTTCTGCCCTCACTTCCTGGGATTAAAGGCTCATTTCTTGGGATTAAAGGTGTGACTCACCATACCTGGCTGTTTCCAGTGTGGCCTTGAACTCACAGAGATCCATGCCTCCAGAAGGCTAGGATTCAGGTGTGAGTGCCACCATTTTCTAGCCTCTGTATCTAGTAGCTGTTCTATTCTCTGACCCCAGATAAGTTTATTAGGGTGCACAATATTTTGGGGAACACAATACCACACAACAAAGCCTCTAAAGCACAAGGATGTACTTCACTAAAAAACAAAAAGTGAGGCAGGGTGGTGGTGCACGCCTTTAATCCCAGCATTTGGGAGACAGAGGCAGGTGGATCTCTGTGAGTTTGAGGCCAGCCTGGTCTACAGAGTTTATGGTGATATTTTATTTGTGCTGAGATGTGATTTTATTTGTATGTTAATAAATAAAGTTGCTTGGGGGTCAGAGCTAATAGCAAGCCATGGCAGAAGCAGGGCGGTGCTGGCGCACACCTTTAATCCCAATCACAGGACAGGAAGATCTCAGTGTGTTCAAGGATACAGCCAGCATGGAGATACACGCCTTTAATCTCAATACCAACCATAGAGACCTAGAGGTCTGTATAGACAAGTAGTGACGAGGAGGTCATGTGGTTGGGTTTACAACCAATAAGAAGGCAGAACAGAAAGTCAATACAAAGACAGACACACAGGAAGTAGGCCTCTTTTGGAGAGGAAGGACAGCAGTGGCAGTGAAGGGTAAGAAGGGGTTTTTAGTATCAGCTCTTACTACTGCTCTGACCTCTTGGGATTTTAACTCTGCATTTGGCTCTGTGTTTCTTATTTAATAAGACTGTTACATCTACAAGAGTTAGTTCTAGGACAGCCAGGGCAACACAAAGAAACCCTGTTTAAGAAAAGAAAAGAAAAGAAAAGAAAAGAAAAGAAAAGAAAAGAAAAGAAAAGAAAAGAAAAGAAAAGAAAAGAAAAGAAAAAAGAAAAAAGAAAAGAAAAGAAAAGAAAAGAAAAGAAAAGAAAAGAAAAGAAAAAAAAGAAAGAAAGTGTGGAGGTGTGAATGGCTTGGTACATTCTGAGATGGGAGAGTGTAACAGCAGCCCATTGGGACTTGAAGGAGCTGAACTGTGTCACCAGGGAAGACAGCCATGAGGGAAAAGCAGGCAGAAACTGCGCTACACCACATTTGGGAGGATATGACAAATAAGTCTGGATTTATTCCTGAAAGCTGTGGCATAACTCACAGATTTATAATGAAGCAGCTGGCAGAGTAGCCTGTGTTGGCCCTAAGGGAATGTGGGAAAGAAACCAGCAGTTGGGAAGGGTTTCATTTTTAGTGTTCAGCAGCTTTCCGAGTTGGAAGTCCTGCTGACATTTCTGGCTTGGGAAGCAAAGCCTTTCTCAATCTCCTCCTCAACCCACTTAAAGACTGGTCTGAAAACCGCTTTCCCAAAAGAGCAAAAAATACATTCTGGAGACCTCGTATCTTATATCCATCCATAAAGTGCTTATTTCACTTATTTTATTCAAACCATCTCTTTCTACACAATTAGTACAAAACTTAAATGTGCAAACAATGGCAGTGAGGTCAGATAAACAGTAATAAGGAGCCAAGTAGACCAAGAGAAAATTACTGATATGCCTTGCTACCTTTGAGATCTTTAACTTTATGTGCAAACATGTGTCTCTGAATGTCTCTACACATATGTGCATCAGCTCTCAGATGCCAGATGCCAGATGAAGGGACTGGATCCCTGTGAGCTGGAGTTGCAGGTGGCTGTGAGACACCCAGCAGAAGTGCAAGTGCTCTTCGCCAAGACCCATCTCTCCATCTATAGGAAGTGCTCTTCATCACTGACCCATCTCTCCATCCCCAGGAAGTGCTCTTCATCACTGACCCATCTCTCCATCCCCAGGAAGTGCTCTTCATCACTGACTCATCTCTCCATCCCCAGGAAGTACTTGCTCTTCACACTGAGCCATCTCTCCAGTTCCAGGAAGTACTCTTCACCACTGACCCATCTCTTCAGTCCACTAGTTTTGTTGTTGTTATTTAAGATATATATTTTATGTGTATGGATACTGCATCTGCATGTAGAATAAGGCATGGATCCTATAGGACTATAGGCATGGATCTTGTAGACAGTAGTGAGCCACCATGTGGGTGCTGGGCATTGAACTCAGGACATCTGAAAAGGCAGCCAGCATTCTTTACCACTGAGCCATCTCTCCAGTCCCTCTAATTTTAGTTGTCAAAGTTGTTGGAAGAGGGGTCTTGCTGTATTGTACAGTCTGATCTCTAACGCATGGGTTGAAGCCTGTCACTCAATCCCCACAAAGCAGAGTGGACAGATTCCCCTCGAGGACGATTTCAAACATAAAATACAATGAAGGTGTAAATAAACCACCTACCAAGATTGCAGCCTAGAATATGGCAGGTATTGATTCAATATATGTCAAGCTACTTTTTTCTTTTCCCTTAGATCTTGTTTCCTGAAATTTGTAGCACTGTCTTCTTCTCTTGATATTTAGTTTTTTTCCCTAAATTAGTAATTTTAGTTTTTAAAAATGAGTTGCAGTTCCAAGTGATGACTTCCACTCAGTGAAACACTCCTTACCAATGGTTTGTTGTAGCATTTACAATAAACCATAACTCAAATTTTGACTTTTCACCTTTCCCTTGACTACCAACAAGTATGCTACTCTCCTCTGATTCTGAGTGAGTCCTAGTTCTCAGTGAGCCTAGGAGTCAAAGGGCAAACAACCCATCCTCTGAGTACACTGTGCTGAAGCTACAACATTCAGTAGGTCAGATGGATTGATCAAGGTTTACTTACACATTTTCACAATGGACTTATCAAAGCACAATTTTATTGTAAGTCAGAACACCCAAATAAGGGGTTTGTTCTACTACTTTACAACTACACTCATTAAAAAGGGGTAATGAGCGGCTAAAACAAAATTATCAATGGAGCATGAAGAGGAGGATTGAAATTGTAATAAAAACGAGCAGCAGAAAGCGCAGAATTCCTAAAGTCAACTGTTATGAAGAATTACAAAAAGGTCTTTGAACAAAACCAGGTGAAAGGACTGTGGGTAAAATGGAGAACAGAAGCTCTCTTGGTCCAAGAAGTAAAGAAGTCAGCTCAAAAAGCAATGATCTACTCCAGGAGATGGATAACAGCTAAAAACAGAGACCTGCCCAAAGAAGCAACCAGAAACTCCCCCTCCCCCACTGACTTCCAGCTGCCTAGCACAAAGGTGCTGAGGACAGCAGGAACCACCAGGGGGAAACTTCCTCCTACCCCAACACCAGTTCCAAAGAATGGACCAGGCTGGGGAAATGCAACCAAGGGCTCAATACATGTGGGCAGAAAGACAAGTGTTTACTTGGAGTGTAAAGAGGGAGGCTGAAGTGTGATCCACAAATCCAAAGTTGAGGTTCTCTGTGAGCACCTTGGAAGGAATGCTCCAAGAAGGCAGAGCCCTGTAACTGTCTGGCAAGAAAATGGGGCGGGGTGGGAGGCATTTAGTTACTAAGAAGCAGCTGCTGAACTCGCCACAGGCAAAAGAGCCTAACTTGTAACTATGTAGAGAATACTAACGTGGACACAGAGAGATCCAGAACCCTGGCAAAATGAACATATTCTGCTGAAATGGTACACAATAGCACAGACAAGACCTCATAAGAACCTCAGGAACAAAACCCCAACTGGTGCTAGGCCGGCCACCCCATCTGGAACAATAACAGATGGGCATTTCCCCAAAGCATCGTCCATGTCCCTGGGAAAACCTAGGGAAGAGCTGACACTGCTGGCAGCTGAGTGGGTTCCAGCTCTCTGGGGATAATGCACAGCAGCAAGGCTGCTTTAACTAGCTGGAACTGGAGCCACAAACAGCTCTCCGCTCCCCATCAGTTAGCTCAGTTTGCTGAATGAATCACAGAGAGGATACTGGCTGATGCAATTTCTAAAAATCTATTTTAAATCAAAAATTTCACTCTAGCATAAATTCTCTTAATAATTTTGCTTCGTTTATGTAATAGTTTATTAGGTTTTATGACTTCTGTAGGTTTTGGGATCCATCATACTGAATAATCCATTATTCCAACACAATCCATATTCTTTCTAATTCCTACCTCATTTCCGCTCTCTTCCCCATTCTGCCCTCTTCTTACTCTAACTCTCCACAGCTTAATAATGTAAAAACTGTTAATCCTAACAACACCCCAACTTACCCATCCATCTACTTGCCTCATCATCCTTTTCTTGGTTGACTGCAGTAATCCTTAGCTATCCTCAGAATTCCACTCCTAATCTTGCTGTTACCTGAGTCCACGCTATACCTTCACCCCAAAAGTTAGAGGGATGATTCTGTAAACAACTATTATGATCTTTGCATACTGGACCTGTCCAGCATTAGTTGTTGCTTCTGCAATTAATAGTCTACACTGACTGCAGGACTGTGAATTATGAACTAAAGCCCCAGTCAGTCACAGGAAAAGAACCCCTGATCCTCTACAATCTAAACCCACATGACACTACTAATCCCTCAACTGAAAGAATGGAGCTATCATTAAAAACAAAAGCCTTCACTCAACGAGCTAATCCTAGATGTCCAAGTTTCAGTGCAGAAATGTAGGAAATATGAGAAAGTGGAAACACTATCACCTCTGTGGAAAATACTGATCCCACAGGAACCGAGTCCAATGGGAGTGACCTGGATGAAAGCCCACACAGAGAATCAAAAGAGTAATCATGAGAATATTCAGTAAGAACAAAAGGGACACAAACCCCTGAGTGCTTCAAGGGGAATATAAATACATGGCTAAATGAATAAAGAAGTCAGTTAGAATATTAGGGGGAAACTCAATAAAAATGTTGAAAAAAATATAACAAATCAAAGTTTTAGAAATAAGAGAATTCTAAAATTTTGTAAGAAGGATAGAGGGAAATCAAGCTTCATATCAGACTTCAAATTCTCATAAAAATAAACCAATTATATATTTTTTCATAGTCACATGTATCAAAAGCTGTCTTGAAGGCAAGTATAACTCCAGTGTTTTCCAACAATATTAAACATCTGTCCCTCAGCAGATGAAGCCCTGAAGTGTTATCATCACTGAGCTGCAGAGAAGCCCTTTGCCTGCAGACATAAAATAATCTGCTCTCTGCTCCAGAGAACTTTACTAGCCAGGGATAGGGAAGCAGGGTGGGGAAGGTGAAATCATTGCCCTTTGCAGACAGAAAACTTTCTACTTGGAACAGAGATAGGTCTGACTCATCAAGAGCATATGGAGGTTTAAGATCCTTAACTATAAACAGTAGGGTCCAGGCCTGGGTGGTCTGTCTTATGTCCAATAATATATAAATTGGCTTATCCTCAAAGTAAATATTTCCATTTTATTATTATGAGTCATGAAAATATTCAGTCTGTTAAAAAACAGAAACATTTTCTATCCAATCTTTTAGCAAAAGGTCTGTATTTTCAATTGACATCTGAGGACTCTTCTCATTAAATGTATGAAAAGATAAGTGACTTTACTGGCATCCCACAGAACATCTAAACGAAGAGGGAAAGTGCCCACTGGGAAAGAGACTGAGTGTGTATGAAGATCGCTGTTCCTCCCTACACGCTGGTTAATAGCAAGCATAAGGGATGGGATGAAATGAGAAATGCCATGGCTGCCACTTCTTAGACAAGTTCGTGTACTACAGAAGTCACCTAATGCTACTTCTGTAGAATTGGTTATGCCTCTCGTCTTCTTCAAATAGTCTATCACAATGGCAGCTGGTGGTTAACTGTGTTCGGAAAAATATTTAAATATTTTATCAAAGATGTTCTTTTCTGGAGGTCTTCAGGGCAGGGGAAGAAGAATAAACACTATCCATGTGGTGTATGATAAGCTGGCTCTCAAAGCATCCAAATTTTTCTCACTGAATGAAAAAGAAGTCCAAAATTCTTGATGGATGATGGAAACTTGGTCTGACTCGGGATTTTCTCCATACCTGCTTAATGAATTTGGTAACAGATATATCATCAGAATGTGGAGATGCAAACAGTATCATGGGCAGATGTGGAGGATGGAAAGTCTTGGCTCCTGGCTAGATTTCTCACTACTGGTCTGTTAAACGAGCATTAAATATTATTTGCTCTGCTCTAATTTCTTCCTTCCAGAAGAACTGACCTCAGTATGAAATATTTTCTCCGTGAAAAGTAAATGAACTATTAGGAAATACTTTCGCTGCCTGGCTGTCTCCCAGGAAGTACATATGGACACAGATGCTCACTCACATCCTACACATCTAGTTCTAAAAAGAGTTGGTGATGCCAAAAATGCTTTTCTATATGAGTAAACGGTACTTTTTATCCCAGCACATCTAGGTGACCAGAATTTTAATCACACACATTAAGCAATTCTGTAGCATTGTTAATATAGGAATTCTAATGGATTTTTACCATCTTATAACTGTAACGTTTATTTTACTAGAATAGGATGGATAGAGAATAATTATTAGCATTATAAAAGGTAACATTTAATTGGACTTGACATCTCTACATTGTGCTACTAGAACTGAATATATTTAGTTAAATCTAAATAAATAAAATCCAATGCTAGAAGTAAACATATTTTAAGAAAAAATATTTTTAAAGAGAAGGAAAGAATCTATGCTGTTTAAAATTATTCTAAAAACGGGGAATATGAATACTTTGCTTTCTTCACCGCTGTAAGACATTACTTATTAGCAGAAATCAGGAGCACAGAATACAGAGAACTTTTCATGTGTGGTAAGATTTACAACTTTAAAAACTCTAAGCCCAACTGATTGCTTTATGAAGCAATCAGCTCATTTCCGACTGTGAATAAACATGTTCCTTTTACAAATGTCTTAAAAGATGGTGCTTTTAAATAGTTATGTCATCCATACTTCTGTTTATTATGCAAACCCCTGATGTTTAATGTGTCATTAAAATAACACAGTGGCAATAAGAATTTCTTTTTGAGACAAGGTCTCATACTGTGGAGCGGGCAAATCTTCAACTCACTGTTAGCCCAAATCAGCCCTGAACTCAAGGTGTCCCTTCCACCTCCGCCTCTGGGGTGCTAGAATTACAGGAGTGTGCTCCAATACAGGTAGAATCTTACATTTTAATGAACTACCATTTTGCATGCTAATCAAAGCATGTTTAATTATTCTGGACCCCTAAGTTCTGATATCAGATGGTCTCATACATAGAATAATATCCAATCTTCTGTGTGTATGTGTGTATGTGTGTGTGTGTGTGTGTGTGTGTGTGTGTGTGTGTGTGTGTGCTGGTGCACCAAGAGGCTAGAGATCAAGCTCTAGTGCATTTCCTCAGGTGCTGTCAATCTTGTGTTTTGGAAGCAGGGTCTCTCATCAGCCTAGAACTCACCACTCAGGCCCACTGGCTTTTGTATGGACAGGTGTTCTGTCACTGCCTGTGTCTCAACTGTGTTACTAAATGTAGCAATTTCATCAGGAGGAGAGAATTCAACAATGCATCTAGACTCTCTTTACCTAGGTTAGGATAAAAATACGGGATTTCTTTAATCCCTGCTACAATTTCAGCCAATCGCTGCCTCCAACCTCAGGTGGCAGCAACAGAGAACTGCAAACAAGTTAGCGGCGTCTTCACATGGAATACAATGGGGAAAACGGGATTCATCTAAGAACACATTTTGTCAATGACTCTAAACTATCAGCAATACATTGACTGATTTGTTACAGGCGTTTATTTAGAGGAATCACTCAGTGAAAACAGTTTCTGTGATATTAAATGTGCAGAGTTGATATGTACAAATATGAATAGGATGATCATATTGCTGAATAAGAAAAGAGGAAACTCAATCTGACCCTCTGCCTACGGAAAGCCTTGTGTGCATGGCAACTGACATAAACAGCAAACGGAAAACTGTGGTCACATTATAATTGAAGACAGACTACAAGACAGTAAATAACTCAAGGCTATACATAGACTACACTGGATTTCTAAATTTGAATGGTAAGAGTTTACATTTATTGACTGCTATTTATTAGGGCAATGTTCATTCAGTCCTAGCTTTAACTACAGGCTCTAAGAGTAACTTCTTTTCAAACACACCGAAGAGATAAATAATAAGGTAAGTAACTTGCCCAAGATCCCAGAGTATTATTCAAATCCAGGCAACAGGCTCAAATTTCTGCCTTGCTAGTCACATACAGGAGACCACGCTCCCAGAAGCCTTGCACTCTGCCTAAAAGAGTTTCGGGCTGGAGAGAAGGTGCAGCAGTTGAGAAAGAATGCTGGCTACTCTTGCAGAGGACCTGAATCAGTCCCAACACCCACATCAGGAGACTCAAACTGCCTGTAACTATAGCTCCTGAGGATCTGACACACCCTTTGGACCTTTGCAGGTACCCACACGTTTGCATGTTTGATGCAGAGACACATAAGTTAAACCAAAGTTGTTTTAATTAAAAACATAGATTTAAACTGAGGCACAGGGCTGCAGTTGTTTGTTTCTTGCTATTGTTAAAATGAATAGGAGAGGAGAGAGCAGATGTATACAGACGGCAGGGAGAGAGGCAGGTCTAGCTTGGGTGATGTAGGTGAGCACTGACGGGGAGAGGAGCCAGAACAAGAAAACAATTCAAAGGTAGTTAGTATGTTACCCGATTTCCAGCTGTGTGAGTGGCATCTCCATTAACTCACAGAGATCTGGAGAAAGGCAAAGGGTTAGGCAAAGGCTAGAATTACTGAACTAGAGATGCTAAGTCCAACTTGTGAAACTTTAGTCTGAGGAGCAGTGAGACAACCATGTCACTAGATTATATGTGGCTTTGAAAGTTAGGAGACCACCACCAGGCAGTGGTGGCGCACGCCTTTAATCCCAGCACTCGGGAGGCAGAGGCAGGCAGATCTCTGTGAGTTTGAGGCTAGCCTGGTCTACAAAGCAAGTTCCAGGACAGCCAGCACTGCACAGAGAATTCCTGTTTCAAAAAAAGAAGAAGAAGAAGAAGAAGAAGAAGAAGAAGAAGAAGAAGAAGAAGAAGAAGAAGAAGAAGAAGAAGAAGAAGAAAGTTAGGAAACCAGCATGACCTAAACACAGACTAGGGACCATTAATATACACAAAGTAATTAAAAGCTCAGAAATGTGTAAGATTACCAAAAGACAACATCAACAGTGAGACGCAATGAGGTCAAAAAACAGTATCAAATATACACATACACAAAGGATGATGCAAGGAACAAGGCAGTGAAGAGGCGCTGAGGGGAGGAAGAGAGGGAGAAAAAAATCAGGACTGAATCGTTTTAGAAAAACTAACGGAAAGGTTTATAAGAAAAGGAGGCGAAATGCCCTAGGCAGCTAAGAATCCTTGTAAGAAAGAAATACTAAACAACCATTAGATTTAGAGGCAGGCTGTTTCTGATGACCTTAGAGAGAGAAATTCCAGAGGCTCATGGAGTGGAAATCAGATTACAGCGACACATAAGAATGGCGAAAGGCAAATATGGACAACTAATTTGAAAAATCTGGATGTTAAGAGACAGAAAAACAGAAAGGTCATGTCTGCAAGGAATGGGCAAGCAATGGTTCTCTCTACTTGCCTCCCTCACTTCCTTTTCCACACATCGACACCTCTGGTCACTGTTTCCTGATGTTACTGACTCATCTACAGACCATCTTCAGCACCATCTGCCTAAGCTCTTCTGAGTAAATTATGATTACGGTTAAATGATCTTTAAGGGCTTCTAATATACCACTTAGGAATGAAGCAACTGCCACGTTCCCTAGTTGAGACATTTGCAGTGAGCATCAGATTTATCATATGATCACACCACTGTTTCATGATATTACATATCACATGCCATATAATTTATGTACAAATAATATTTTCCCCTTCAACTACCAAAGGACATGATAAAAAGTATTTCCTAAGTCAAATCAATTTTATGTGATTAGTATCATAATAAATGTGGAAGAAAAGAAAAGTCACAAAAAGGAACATAACCCAACTGAGAAAATGCCAACCCATCCAAACTCCTATTAGCTGCCCCATAGAAATAAGGGGACTGGGTACAACTGTTTCACTGAGAAGGGGCACTTGCCTCTCACCATCCCTTTTCCAGAGAGATACTAACATAAACACCGACTGCATCCTCGTCCCCTCCAATCTTAGAATAGGCAAGTTTCCAGTATGCCTAAATGGAATCTCTAGATCAGTTGCCTCTAGCTTTAAGTAGCACATGCATACAAAAAGAATATGCTGACATATTCCCTATATGTTGTGTGATGGTTTAAAACAATGTAAAGTACTGGTTTAGTCAGCTAGCCTGAACCAAGGAGAGAACAGACTCAGGCTGGAGAGAACAAAATTCAAATCCATGCTTATTTCTAGTTGTGCAATCCTTTGCACATTACACAAACTCTCAAATTTCAATTTCCTCACCCGTAAGAGAAAAATCCAGTGCCTACCCTTTTTAAGTTGTGGTATGGTTTAATCCTGGACTATTTATTAAGCAGCAGTACAGATCCTTGCACGCAATAAGCACTCAGTAAATATTAGCAGCTGATAGAACTTTTTTGGTTATCAAAATTATAGCATACAAAGTCCTTCTCAGCCACAAAGAAGGCTCACAGCTTCACTGAAGTTCCAGGGGGTGCAGACTGTCACTATGCACAATTTAAATCACAGTGGACATACAGTAGTTTATGATTCCTTTAAAGATGATAAAACTCAGACAATATCTGTTCCTAGATTTGCTGAATTCATCACTCGCTTAACTGTTTCCCAAAGAATTTAAAACTTCTTCCATTTCAGTTATAGACCCAGAAATCAAGCTTTAGGCACCTTTTTGCAGTAAAAGTATTACAAGCATAAAAACAGTACGGATAGGTTCTAATTAGCACTCTAAAATTAATATGCACTCTGAATAAACTTGGGCACAGAATCAAATTATGGATGGTGAAAGCATAAAGCTGACTCATCTTACAGATGGGGTGTCAGGGTCCTCTCACAGAGAAGACTGACGGGAAGAGAAAGCGGAAAGAAGGTGCTGGGAAGAGACATGCTCAACTTCAACACAAGGTTCAACAGCCAGAGTCAGAGAGCAGAGTGAGATGGAGGAGTTAGAAACAGGAGCAAGAGCTCAAGGGCAGAGGTGCAGACTCCGAAGTGACTATCAGCAGTGACAGTTAACCAAAGGACTTAGGCTTGAAGAGAGTTCTGTTACCTAAACCAGAGCTCTCGTTAGGTGGACGTGAACAGAATGGCAGCTACCTGATCCATGACTGAACGAGGAAAACGAAGGGGGGCAAGCAGAGCGGAAGCAGAATCCCAGCAGAAAGTGGACTCATGGGAGGACAACGGCAGCTGATGTTTTAGAGACAGTTAAACTTCTAGCCAATCTCTTCTGTGACAACAGCTGTTAGAAAAATTCCAATTTCTTATGGGAAAGTTTCATGTTTCAGCTACTATTTACTAGCACTGTGACCAATTTGATATGGGAAATAACAATGTAAAACTGCATTCTCTACAGTCACCATTCTTTCGAAAGTACTAGTCCACAGCTTTAAAAAACGATGTGCCGTCACGTTTTATAAAGCTGTCTGAAGAGCTAGCCAATTACTTTTCAACAAAAAGAACTTCCATACCAAACAAACAAAAAGCAATATGCCTGCAAAGCTAATAAACAGAATACTTAACCAAAATTAACCTACCACAGAACTGGAAGATTGAATGACAACTGACTATATTAGTGAGCTTAAAGCCAGATCCAAAATGTACAGATCAAGCAGCCAGAATTCTTAAATTCTTTTAAAAAGTTACTTCTTTTTAAAAAACATTTCCTTATTTTGTGTGTGTGCACTTGTGGAGGCCAGAGGACAACTTTTGGACATCAGTTCTCTCCTTTTCCTATGTAGGTCCCAGGAACTGAATTCAGGACATCAGACTCGGTGGCAAGTTCCTCTACCTGCTGAGCTACCTCATTGGACCCACAGTTACTACTGACAAATCCTCAGTGGAAACATGCATAGATTTTATTAAACAATCAGTTCTGATAAAAACTGGAAATATCACAAGTGTATGCCAATATAGTTTTTTCTTTAAAAACATACCACGAATAATAGACAAAGCAAGCGTAACAGAAATTTAATTCAGTTCTCAAGAGCCTCTCATGTCACATCTGTCACACTTAAAGTGACATGGTGGATAATGTTAGGTGTTATCATGCATCACTGGCTATATCCCTGTAATTAATAAACAAAGACAGATAGATGTCTTATCTAAACACCTTGCCAAGAAACTTACCAACATTAATCGATTGTGAAAGTATGCAATTCAAAGGGCATTTTTAACACCTGGGAAACAAACAGAATTCAGGATGGCACTGTGCTTCCGATATGAGAACTCAATCTTCCGTGACCCATCACAGAAATCAAACATCAGTTCAATTGTTTTCTGTCACCTGAGTATTAACATCAGTCTTATTCTGGTGTGTGACTGAGTCCCAGATCATTGAGTATTGCATACATGCATGTCACAGCAGAAGCAGCACATGGGGCAGCTGGGACCCTGATCTCCTGAGTTTCCCCTGATGGGAAAACTCAAAGCTGTATTCTCCTTTAATTCTGCATTTTCAGAAGACATAAATATGATAACAGCTACCACTTTGTCCTCAAGGCGTGATCAGTACCAACAGGTTCTAGGATGGACAAACGTAAAACCGGGAGGAACTCACTTCTGGGGAGGCAGGGCAGCAGGCTGAAAGTTCAGAACTTAAAAGCATCTTCCAACTTTCCTAGCTCATCTCACAAGAAAACACCTCCCTGATTCAGTGATCCAGCCACACTCCAGAAACAAAGTCTGTGTTAAAAACTGATCACGGTGGTAAACTGGAGAGATGGCTTGGTGGGTAAGGATGCCTGTCTCTGAACTGCACAATCGGAATTGGATACCAGAACCTACATGGTGAGGAGAGAACCAACCACTGCAAGTTGTCCTGGACCTGTTTTCTTTCATGGGCCTGGGGCATGCGCAAACACTGTCTCTCTCTGTCTGTCTCTGGGCCTGGGGCATGCGCAAACACTGTCTCTCTGTCTGTGGGCCTGGGGCATGCGCAAACACTGTCTCTCTCTGTCTCTTTCTCTCCTTCCTTCCCTCCCTCCCTCCCTCTCTCTCTCCCTCTTAATAAATAAATAAAATGATTACAGTAGAAAATATTCATATTGCTGTGATTTTCAACCGAATTTGGGTACAGATGGTACAAGCCCAGTCACTGAACCTATAGAGAATTAAAAATTTATCCCCAAACATGTATATTTCACATGAAGTTTTACAGGCATATAAGAAAAAATTCAAACATTTGTATTTTGTTGTGCAGTTTCTATAAAGTGTGGGACATGATGATAGTATAATTTTTTTTCTATGCTTTTCCATAGAAATTTTCACTTCAAATTTCATAAATGGCAAGTGGTTTCACTGTCCTTTAGTGAAACCTTCCCCAGATAAACACAAGACAGCGGGCACACTGCTCTTCAAAACAGCATCAGCACGGACTGAATGAAGGGGATGCAAGCTCCCTGTAAAGTCAAGTTACCAAATGACAGCTTACGCTTCCCAGGTCTGAGGGGTATAGGGAGGGTTTGGTGGGAGGGCAGGGAGGGGGAAATGGTGTAGTGACATTACAATCTCAAGAACTAAGAAAATTCCTTTAAAATTAACAAAATGCATAGATCCTCACCCCCCTTTTTTTTCCCTGGAGAACCACCACACAACCTCTCCCATTACCTGCCACATGATCCCTTTTCAAATCACTTTCTGTTTTGCTGTAAAGAAGCTCTCTAAAATAAAATTAACATCTTAAAGAAGACTCTAGCCTAAAGGAAGAACTTTTCAGCTCTAAAGGTGCATATATACCAAATTTTAGGTGAGTTTTGTATATTTTAAGTGATGCTTTAAAAAACAGAACCTGATATCTAAACGACCTTACAATGAATAGATAGATAGATTATTATAGATAGATAGATAGATAGATAGATAGATAGATAGATAGATAGATAGATGATAGACAGACAGATAAGATACACACAGACTGTGTCCTTATATGGACATAAGATTATTTATAACTTGTGTATTGTAGCACAATCCTAAACAAACTACAGATTAAATGCTATGACAAGTCCAAGCTTTGCAAGCTGCATGCCTAACCAAACTGCTGAACTCACTGGCCCCACAGAGGCATGTAGGAAGAATTTCCAGCTAGTATTCATCAACTTGTGACCAAGTTATGTTACTCTGTGACATTATGTTTAATTAAAGAAATGATGCCATTTACTTGCTTTTAAAGAGTAGCAGCACTCTTTATACACAGATGCCCGAGGATGAAAATGAAGGCAAGAAATTCATGTTTAATTCATGTTCTTAATTTTATTTCTGTAAACAGGACCAAGTGCTAGATGTTTCACTTTGTGCTTTTTGTTGATCCTTTCCTTCATGTTTCAACTAAAAGAAAAAGTTTCCCCACATGACTATAAAAACATCCTGATCCTAAACCTGGCATAGTGATTCACGCCTGTAACCCTCACAATCAGGAGGCTGACACAGGAACGTGGCTGTAAGTTTGAGGCCTACTTAAGCCATTTCAAGCTATAGACTGAGATACAGCCAGAACAAAGAGGTGTATACGTGGTGACTCCTTTGTTTTCAAATATTTATGCTGCTTTACACATTAATACACATTGAACATAAACAATGTGTGGAATACATGAGAAAACATTTTCTCTCAATTCTTCCTCATCACTCCTGCTTAGCCAGCACTGACAGTAGAGCACCACGCCCTCAGGCACAGCTATGACAAATGTACACACACAGATAAGGCAGTACATTTGAAGAGCATCCTTTCAAAGCATCTTCAAAGTATGCTTCTACATCCTTTGTATTTGAAATTTCCCTAGAATCCATAGCAGATAGGATCAATAGAATCCAGATGCCTACATAAGTCAGGCAGCTGGATTAAAAAAAAAAAGAACAAAACTACAACTACCAATTATTACTTTTCCTCAACCCAGACATCTAAAGCACTCCAGGATTCCATTTTAACATGAGGCTATGGAAAATCACAATCGTCATATATAAGATAGTGTATGTGAAAAACCATTTAAAAATCTACTAAGAGTCATGTGAAGGTAAAGTATTTCACTCAGCATTTAGGTAAGCATAGTTTTTAATACCAAAACCAGTATGCTGGTTTTTAAGTAAATTCACATATCAGAGATATGGACTCCATCAGAAAAAACAATTATGAAATTACTCCCTCAAGTTCTTTCTTTAAAAAAAAAAATCACAGTGGTACATTTTATCTTTACTGAAATGGATCTCAGTTCCCCCTTTCCAATTTAGACAACAGGATAAAAACACAAGATGATTCACTGGAACATAAAAATGTTCCTTTATTCTCTTGCCAAAAATCATTGATGATTAAAAGGAGACCTGAGGACAAAATCATTTTATATTTAATTATCCAATTTTATGCAATTAGCTTTAAAATACTAACAATAAATTGAGTAAATATGTCCACAAATACCTGTGTTTATATAAAAATGCCATTGGAGTTGCCAAATGCTGTGTAAAGTAACTATTCATTCCAAACACAAGCCAGGGTACAGAAAAGCATAGACATTGTTTTGTTTGGTTGTAGGACTTTCTAAAGGGCTGTATTTTTACCATTCAAGCAATCCCCTTGCTGGGTTATCCAAACGAACTTCTGCCAAGAACACTACAAATTCAGTGACAGGACTTCTTTGCAGAGAAAAATAGCCCCTTTTCCCCCGAAAATTGAAAGTGTTTATCTTGGCACTTAAACCTTGTATTGAGCCTTCTGGAAAATATTTTAAACTGCTGTTTTTAACTCAGACATTTGTAACTGAAGCAAGAACAGTTCTGTAGCGCTGCACCCAAACACATTATTTATAGGGTTGATTTTCCCTCTACACCAAAAACACTAGGCTAATGGTAGCAGTTTTCAAAACATAATTTCCTACAGCCAAGCAACAAACTTGATATTTATCCATGTATACGATATGCAATTTGCTTTTAAACCTCAAAGACTTCTTATGGCTAAGAAATGCTAAACATTAAGCATACTTGCTATCCTGAAAGGTCACTTTGGGAAGGACTGTTTCTTTTTATGACCTGTTAAGATTTTCACAAGAAGAAAATTGACTTCACACTGCACTTTACTACCATGCATGTCAACAAAGGCTGTTTTCCTAACATTGCATCATTTTGGAATTTATTTTCCTGCTAGGTATGCATATCATCAGACTAGTGAGAACACAGTTAGTTATAAAGACAGACTTTGATTTTTTTTTTAATTTTATTTAATTATATTTTATGTATGAGTGCTCTGCATATATGCCTGACGCCAGAAGAGGGCATCAGATCCTATTACAGATGGTTGTGAGCCACCATGTGGTTGCTGGGAATTGAACTCAGGACCTCTGGAAGAGCAGCCAGTGCTCTTAACCACTGAGCCATCTCTCCAGCCCCCAGACTTTGATTTTTTTTCTCACACTGGTGTCCTAATAATATCTATGACACAAATATAGTCTGAAGAAACTGATGAAATGAAATGTTCATGATTTCTAATTCAGTCCATCAAATCAGTTATTAAAACACAAGAAACAGTTGTACAAGAGCAGGCCAAATACAGTGTGAATCATAAATTTTAAAAATCAGGCATGGTGTGTGAACCAGCGTTTAGTAGTGACCCAGCACTCACAGGGCTCTGGGTTCAATCAAAACTATTATAATAACCAAAGTCAGAAAGGAAAGAAAAAAGGGAAGGAGAGAGGACACATTTCACAAATGTCATCACAGAGCTCCAATATTTTTCTACCACTGATATCTGATATAAAATCCTATGCAGCTCATTATCAGCTCTTGGAAGATGAAATGCTATCATGTAGCTCTATTACTTTGTATCTGTGTGATATCCTGGTAACAGCAACATCATCATTTTGTATTTTCTTAGAACATTTCTGAAAAAGTTAAAAAAAAATTCCACATTGTGCTTTATCAAATATTTACTAGGATGTTCTGGCAAGCCATCCCTACTTTAAATTACTGGTATGGTTTATTTGAAAATGATAAATATATGTATCAAATACATCTTAATAAAAGTCTGCCACTCTCCTAGTGAACTAGGTACAAACATTAAACATCCTAGACAGTCTTGCTATGACTGAACTCTGAAAAGTCAATAAAGAATTAATTTAAAAAGTGTCATAAGTGGGCTACAAATAGTAACTAATTAGTATGACTGAAAGTGGAGATTAGGAAAAGAGTGGATTCTCCCTAGTCAAGAATCATTTTCTCCCCGTCTCCCCAAAGTTGGGGTCACTAGCTGCCCTGGAACTCAATGTAGACCATGCTGGCTTCAAACTCACAGAGATCCTCCTGCCTCTGTCTCCCGAGTGCTGGGATTAAGTGTGCACTACCACCACCTGGCTTGATAGTCATTTTCAGTGCTGCTCAGGTCATAGGAAGGTGGCGGATACCCGTTGCCATTCATATTTGAGTCAAACTAACGTGCTCCTCCTGAAACCTTGTTTCTCTTCTTCCTATTTTCTTTACTAACAAAGAAGCAGGATTTACCTCTAAACTCTTGGGGTTGGGTGGCAGGATTCCATACCATTTACTGGAGATAATGACTTGGGGGGACACTTTAGATTCATAGCTGAAAGGAATTCGATACTATTTTGATATTGAAATAAATTGGTGAACAGAGCATACCTGAAAAAGAACATGTACATGGCCGCTGTGATGCAGAACAAAAGGACCTGCAACGAGGAGGAAACGGATTATTTGCAAAAGGTACTGACATCATCACTGCTGTGACTGACGAAAGCAAAACATCCCCCATTAAATCTCAGGCCTGGCTGCATGGAAACAGCACAGAAGCTACCATCACAATGTACATCAACATACCACATTCTGTAATACACTTCTCAAATACACTGCATTCGGGCGTAATGAACTCCTAAGTACATGTAATTATACTACATACATGTGGCATATAATATATATATATATATATATATATATATATATATATATATATATATTCGTCACTCAGTATCTATGAAAGACTGGTTTCAAAAAAAAAAAAAAAGCCAGCCAACTAGCCCAAACCCATAAATGATCAAATCTCTCATATAAAATGGCATGGTATTTGCATATGAATTACATACACCCTCTCACATTTTATATCATCTCCAAATTACTTAGAATACACAGTTGCTAGACTGGGTTGTTTAGGGATTAATAAGAAAGAGATTACATATGTTCAAAAGAGTTTATCAAATTTTATGACTATTTCAACCAGCAATTGGTTGCATGGATATGGGACCCAGTGATACATAAGGCCACTGTATACACAAACTATTAACAAACATATATACTCAGAGGATTCATATAGACTGGATGGGTGGCAACGGGGTTCAACAAGGAATACCTTTACAGCTTGCCAGATTTTCAAACTGTAGGTCAGGACTATATATTATGTGAGGAAACTGACAAAATTTGACAACAGTAAAAGTTTTCTGAATGTGCAACGACTAATATTTAATTCAAAATCAAACATATTTTAAATTCAAGATGTTTCTGGCAGGACTTGGCCAAGTTAATAAAGAAAAAAAGTCTTCTAATATTTTCCTATAGCAGAATGTAAATATCAAATTAGTATATTTGTATTATACCAAATATAAAATTGTATATTGTATTATATTATGTTAAATTGCTTAACTTTGAAAATTCCTGCTTGAGTTCCTAACTTGGGTTTCCTAATACTCATTTAATAAATTTTGCCTTGGGATTAGAATAGAATTTCCAATAGTTTCTAAAATGGCCCCAAACACATTTTCTGCCATTTTATACTATGCATTTACACAAAACAAACCATCATAACTGACGGTTATAAAATCAAAATACTGACGAACTGTAAAAATTTTGATATGCTCTATGCCCTGAAATATCTAAAATTCATCCAAAATTTAATTCTTTTTGTAAAAATAAGCAAGTCCATCTATTAGTATGCCAACTTTCTTTTGTCTTTAGTAAAGATAAAAGTTCTATGTATATGCAAGAAGTATTCTTAAATATATTACTTTATGATTTATAATCAGTAAATGTTTGACTTATATACCTAGATTATGGGTTTCTATAAATATTTCTCAGGAGTGTGGTGATATTTTATTTGTGCTAAAATGTGGTAATATTTTATTTGTATTTTAATAAATAAAGCTTGCCTGGAGATCAGAGAAAAAAGGCTAACTATTATAAGTAAACAAAGAAGTCAGGCTGTGGTAGTACATGCCCTTAATCCTATCACTTAGCAGACAGGATCTCTGTGTGTTCAAGGCCACACTACGGAACAGAGCCAAGCGTGATGACACATGCCTTTAATCCCAGTATCAACCAGAGTTCTGGAGGCCTGTACAGACAGGAAGTAAGAGTTGGCCAGGAAGAGGAAGTGATGTAGCTAGACAGAGAGCCAATCAGATGGCAGGACAGCAAGGCATATAAGCCTGGTTGACAGGAAGTCACTCTCTTTGGAAGCTGCGGAGTTGGTGAGGTGAGGTTAGCTCATGGTTTGTCCTATTCCTCTGATCTTTTTCTCGGGCTTTAAGCCAAATTTCTGGCTCCATGTTTTTGTTTTTGTTTTAATTTAATTTATTTTTTTAAATACAAAAATGCAATTTTTTTCTTTTTTTTCTTTCTTTTTTTTACATATCAGCCACAGATTCCCCTGTCCTCCCTCTTCCCTCCTCCCATCCTTCCTGCCCTCCCCCCAGCCCACCCCCATTCCCATCTCCTCCAGGGCAAGGACTCCCCTAGGGATTCAGCTCAGCCTGGTAGATTCAGTGGAGGCAAGTCTAGTCCCCTCCTCCCTTCACCCAGGCTGAGCAAAGTGTCCCTGCATAGGCCCCAAGATTTATTAAGAGACCATTTAGAAATTTGTCTACACAGGAGAAAGGTACTCACAAGTGGAAACAGTCTAAGAAGCTCTGAAGAATTAACCAGAATGAGGACAGGAGCTTACACAGACAGACAGACAAACAGACAGACAGACACACAAACACACACACACACACAAGTACATATACATAAGCATACATATATACATATAGATGCACACACACACACATACACACACACCCCTACACACACAGATACACACACACAAGTAAAAACATATGCATACACCACACACATGTGTGCACTAAGTCAACATATGTCTGTTAACTATATATTAAGGCAACCTGATTTATTTAAATATAATGAAAGGTCCAACTAGCAGGCAATATTAATCAATAAAAAGCTTTTAAAATATAATCAACTTTTGTGGCATACAGAATAATTAGCCAAAAACCAAGTTCTCCTAATAGCAAGCATAAGAGACAATAAACCTAGACTGAAGAACTCTCCCTCATTAGCAATCATACTAAAACATGAGATAGTATATGTACATAATCAGAAGCCCAGTTATGGTCATGGTAACAGAAAGGATCTCTCTAACATTACTATGAAATCACAGGGAAATGGTAAAATGCACTCTTATGTCTGACGACCACAATGTTGCAAATTAAGTGCAAGAACTGTCAATGGCTTCATTCTCAGGTAAATAAGAAGTGAATGATTCTCCAATTATAAAAAGGTGACTAAGAAAAGAACAAAAACAAATATGGTATAAAACGGTGTTTTGCTATTTCCAACAGAAACAATCTCAAGTTAACTTGAGGAAAATGTAAAAGCTTAGCTATTACACAGCAAACCAGTCATGTTTGCTATACTAGTCTCAGATAAATAAGGATCATAAATACAGCCTGGGGGACTTAGAACTATATAAACACATCATTCCAAGGAAGACAGGTATCAAATGAAACTAAGTTAACATAAACATCTATATCTTCATAACAGTTCAAATGCAGACATAAAATGTGTTTCTCTTGTAAACACACACACTCTCTCTCTCTCCTTCTATCCTCCCAAACCCTCTTCCTTCTATAGGTCTTTCCATTGCCCTAGCATTTATCCTGTCTAAAATATTTAAGGTTTAATACACACAGACTTGAGAAACATGGAGCATATGGAATAACTTTAGCCATTGATTATGCAATTATAAATCAAATTCCAGGGGCTGGAAAGGTGGCTCAACAGTTAAGAGCATTCCCTGCTCTTACATAGGACCAGGGTTCTGTTCCCAGCACATGGTAGGTCACAACCCTCTGTAGCTCCAGTTCTTGAAGATCTGATGCCTCTTCCCAGGCTTCATGAGCATCAGGCATGCATGTAGTGCACATACATATGCTGGCTAACATACACATAAAATAAAAATGAGGAAACCTTTTAAAAATAATAAATCGAAGTCCAAGTAAGTTTTTTATTGGCTATTATTTGCTAGTCAATACCCAGATCAAGAAATTCATATTTTACTCTATCATTCTATTCTCTTTGGACAATGGTAGCTTTCCTAGATGTTCAATATTTGCTCCATTCCCTGCATCAGTCAATATTCTCCTGGTAGATTTTATTGCAGCAGAATGGTCCCATAAAGTGTCCCTACCTTCTCCAACTTCACAAAAGAAATTATCTAGTCTCTCTCTCTCTCTCCCTCTCTCTCTCTCTCTCTCTCTCTCTCTCTCTCTCTCTCTCTCTCTCTCTCCCTTTCTCTCTCTCTCCTCCCTCTCTTCCTCTCTCTCCCCCCTCTCTCTGATAACTAGGTTTTATCCTAATATATTAAAACTAGTCATGATAACTGTCTGAAAAAAATCTTTACAAATAATATAGATGAAACTCTGGAACTCAAGCTTTGAAGTTAGGCAGATCTAGGCTTGAATGTGTTTTGTGGAACTTGAGATACTTCCTAGGATTTTCCGAAGCTGATCTATAATTAAGAACAGTATCTCACTCAGGTTAACAGAGCGAACCAATAAGAAGACGCTTGCAAAAGGGCCAGGCATTCAGCAAACTGTTAATATTGGTTCTCACAAAAGTCATCTCTGTATAAAATCCAAGACCAGAAACATAAGTGTATTTAAAAAAAAACACACACAACTATTTTTAAACAATTGCAAACATTGAAATCTCCAACAATTGAAGGTTACTTTTTTTTAATATGGTGAAGAATCTAGACACAAAAATAAATCTAAAGGATTTTTAAATACAGATGATTGATTCTATAAATATTTATTGAATACCTACTATGTTACAGACAGTTACTTAGAATGTGCAATGGCAAGCATACCTAGAAAGTATCTACTCTCATGAAACATACCTTAAGTCATATGAGCAAGGGTACCGAGGAAATGTCAGATTGTTTGTACAAAGTGGTCAGGGGAGCAGAGTGTTGTCAGCAGAGGCAATGAAGAGGAGACAGGGACAAGCTGCAGGGATAAACAGAGCCCTGGAAAGACCCTGAATGATATCCTGTAAAATGTGAGCCTAACATAAATATGCCTAACTTCCTGTTAATCAAACATGTTAAAGAAAGGATTTTATTTTTAGTTGGTCACCTTGATAAAATACCTGAAACAATAAACCCAAAAAGTTAAAAAAGAAAACGTTTACTGTGGCCTTTATTTTTAAAGATCTTAGTCCACGGTCATTTGTCTCTGGTCCTTACTTCAGGTCTTTTTGCTATGAGAACACTTGAGCCCAGGAGGAGCAAGGGAGAGGTGGAAGAAGAGTGTGGGGGGTGGAGAGAGGAAAGAAGGGAAAGTGGGAGGAGGAGGAGGAAGAGAGGCACACAATGGGGTCCCAGCAGTCCCTTCAAGGCACACCTGTAAGTTTACTTCCTCTCAAGTGGTCCTGCTCCTATAGGTTCTACCACCTCTGAGAAGTACAAGAGGCTAGTGACCATGCCTCAATTCATGGATCTTTGAGAAACATTTATGCTCCAAACTGTAATATTAGATATTTTTTAAAGTGTTTTCAACCCATTGTGGTCAATTTTAAATTATAGTAAGTTCAACAAAAAGTACTTTTACAAATAAATGTATATCTTTGTGTGAATGATGAAAAATATTTTGTTTTACAAATTATAAAATTTTAGAGTAAAAAAGAACTTCAAAATACACACACACACACACACACAGAGAGAGAGAGAGAGAGAGAGACAGAGAGAGACAGAGAGAGACAGAGAGACAGAGACAGAGAGACAGAGACAGAGACAGAGAGAGCGAGCGAGCGCGCTCCTTCTGGACAAGAGCTCCCATCCTGCCCTGGACTTCCCTTCTGGACAAGAGCTCCCATCCTGCCCTGGACTTCCCTTCTGGACAAGAGCTCCTATCCTGCCCCGGACAAGAGAGCTCCCATCTGGACAAGAGAGAGAGAGATCTTTAAATACAAGTAATTGTAGATGCTTTTTGCATTAAATAAATATTAGAAAAGCTGTTACCCTCTATCTGCTAGGTACAGAGGGTATTTAAATAAAATGCTCATTCTCAGAGAATCTACAGGGTACTACTCACACCCAGTAAGATCCATCACACCCAATAAGATGTTTATGGACCAGGACTTACCCCAGGTACATGAACTGGCTTTTTGGAACCCATTCCCTATGGTGGGATACCTTGCTCAGCCTTGATGCAGAGGGGAGGGGCTAGGCCCTGCCTCAATATGGTATGCCAGACTTTGTAGACTCCCCAAGGGAGACCTTACCCCCTCTGAAGAGTGGACGGGGGATGGAATGTGGGGGAAGTGGAGGGGGAGAGGAGGAGGGAGGGGGAATTGGGGTTGGTATGTAAAATGAAAAAAAAATTAAATAAAAAAAAGAAAAGAAACCCTGACGGGAAAACAAACAAACAAACAAAGATGTTTATAGCATTCTCTCATTACTTGTTGACAGGAGGTCTCCCTTTTATTTTATTTAGTGTTTCATTTTTCACACATTGTGGTCACTACACCTGAAGTTTATTGCTTATAGGTGACATGTGACTGTTTCTTGTCTTTTTACTTCTTAGATCACATGGGATCTTATGTGCACTATAGACACCTGGCTAGCCTGGAACTCACTGTACACCAGGGCAGTTTTTACCTGAGAGATCTGCCTGCCTTTGCACCCAGAGTGCAAAGTGCTAGAATTAAAGGTATAAAACATCATATACATCACTTTAGGAAAAAATCTGTCTCTTAATTGGAATATCTGGATAGTTTAAATATTTAATGTGCCTACTGATATACTTAGATTAAAAAAATCTGTGGTTTCAATGTTATTTTGCCATCTCTCTTTTATTATCTTGTTCACCTTTTTCCAATTAACTGAATTTATGGCATGACTTTCTCCCCTTGGTTGCCTATTTTGCCATTTTTCTTACAGTACAGAGCACTTATCTTTGAATTTCTAGTCTACATTCCATTGGTGCTGTACCATGTAATCTAAAGGAACTTCGTGGAAATACATTCCCATTTCTCTTTCCCCTGTCTTCATGCTATTGCTGTCATCCACCCTCGTGAGCACATCTATGTTGTCATCCACCTCATGTGCACATCTGTGCCGTCATCCACCTCATGTGCACATCTGTGCTGTCATCCACCTCATGTGCACATCTATGCTGTCATCCACCTCATGTACATATCTGTGCTGTCATCCACCCTCATATGCACATCTATGCTATCATCCACCCTCATGTGCATATCTAATTCAACAGTGCATTTTAATCACTTTTCCTTAAAATCATATCTGAAATTTTCCACTATTTTGAAAGATATTCTTGCTAGGTATAGAAGTCTAGCTTGGTGGATCATGTTCTTTCCCTAGTCTGTCCACTGTCGATTGTGATGTGCTTTGCAGTGGATCTCTTCCCTCAACATTTTTGGACTGTGGATATGTTAAGTATCTTGAATATTTAAGTTTGCAGTTTCATCATACTTGAAACTTTTCATTCATTATTTGAGCAAATGTCTTTCCTGTTTCTCTGTCTTCTTCAGAAAATCCAATTATATAATACTGGGTTATCTGGAATTCTCCCACAACACACAAGGGCTTTCTTTATTCTGAAAAACAAACAAACAAAACAACAACAACAAACAAAAAGTAATAATTCCCTTTTCTCTATGTGTTTTATTATGGACTGTTTCTCAAATTGTTTTAGCTTGACAGTCATTAAGATTTTCTTCTTTAATGCGTATTTTATAATTATCCTAACAGTAAACTTTTCATCTTGGAAGTGTGATTTAGGTTTTTATCCTATCTTCTGCATCTCTAACTTTTTTAAAACTATAGGATATAACAATCCTTTTCAATGTCTGTATCTACTAAATCTTTCTCAGTTCTAGCCTAGTATTGACTGGATTATCTATTGTGAATCCAAATGTTCTGCTTCTCACTGCTCAGTGGTAATTCTTTACTTGATGTCTGGCATTCTGAGCTTTACGCTGATGGGTCTTGGGTATTTCTGAATTCCCACAACTCTTAAGCTTTGTTCTGGGACACAAAGAAGCTACTTGGGAACAACTTAATCTTTTAAGGACTTGCTTTTAAGGTTTTTTAGGAGGGACTGCATAGAGCTTGCTCTGTAGCTAATTATCCCATTGCTGAGTGCATGCACTCTACCCAATGCCACATCACTCTCTGAGATGTTTTGGAATGTCTGCAAATAGGAAGGGAAATTATTCTTACACCTGTCTGAGTGCCAAGCACACAATTAGGACCGCTAATCGTTTAGACTGCACCTTCCTTGCCTGGGTATTTGCTCCTGTAATGCCCTAGCCCATAATGAGCTGAGGACTTCACACTCCAGCCTTCTGTTCTGGGAGCACTGTCCAGTCTGCTCCATCCACATCCGTTTATTTCCTCATCTGCAGTTCTCTCTAGTGACTCCTCCTTGACTCGAACTGCAAATCCTCTCATCACAGTAAGTGAGGGTAAAACACAACTCCTTCCATTTGTTTCCCATATCAGGAATCCCTGTTCTCTGATGCCTAACACCTGTATTTGGTCCATTCTTTCAGCTGTTTTGTTGTTTAGTTGAGTAAATCCAGTCACTGTTAATGTATTTTGGTCAGAAGTAGCAGAGTATAGTTACTGAAGTAAAATGAATTGATATAAATATTAAATTTGGTTTCTCATTCATATTAGTGCTGTATTTGAAGCTGTGTAGAGGAATAGTGGCCATCATAGATAGACAGACATAAGCCACCTTCATCTCTACAAAAGTCCAACTAAACTGGCCAGCAAATGACATTTTATTAGCTAGTGTGACAAAGTTACAGTTGTTCACATATTGTAACTTTGAATATAAATTATGAATTGGTACACTTTTAATTTTACACTTTGTAAATTCCCACAAATTAGCAAAAATATAACTATCACTTAATTTGTTTATTTTGTCGAAATTATACTGCCAGTTTATAGGCTATAGGCATGAAATGCTAATAATATATTATACAGAAAGCCTTGTAAGAGTCATGAGTATGTTAAAAATATCCAACAAATGCTAACTGGGCTGGAAGTTGGTTCGGTAGTTAAGAGTGTTCCCTGCTCTTACAGAGGACCTGGGTTCAGTTTCTAGTATCCATATAGCAACTTCCAACTGCTTGTAACTCTAGTTTCAGGGGCCTAACCCCCTCTTCTGCCTTTACAAGCACCAAGCACACACATGGAGCACATACATACATTCAGGCAAAATTAATCCAAATAAAGTAAAAGTAGTTTTAAAAATAAATAAATGCTAACTACTGAGAGGTAAATTCTCTGTAATTCCCAGCTATTTCACAAATATTGTGCAACTTAAACAAGATTTTGAAGTTGTTATTTTAGTAGAGTTTTTAAATATTATACTTCAATATAAATGGAACTCAAAAACAGTATTAAACAATATTCTAAGTTAAAGAAGCCAGAAACTGAAGACTACATGTTCTATTATCCATTTTTCTACATGTAATTCCAAAACAGGCAAGCCTACTTACAGGAAATAGAATACTAGTTGCCTAAACTTGAGTATTAAATGGTAATGGAAAGAGACAAAGTTCTGGGAGCAATGAAAGGTTCTAAAATTAGATTAGAAATGGTAGCCTACACAACTCTGTAAATATGTAAAAAAATCATGAAACTGATATTTAAGCTAGCAAATTTTATACAATACAATCTACATTGTAAAATAGCTATTAAAATTTATATAAGAAAAGCAGCATACACAGAGTGAGAACAAAACTCAAACACAGTAATAAAAATGCAAAGCAAGGATGAGTGTGTGCATGTATGTACATAGGAAGGATACATGTGCACATATACATGCATATGTAAAATTTGAGGGGTCAAAACACCGGGCTCTAAACATTAGGCAAGCATTCTGTCGTCGAGCTACACTTCTTTTGTTGTTGTTGTTTTTTAGGTTTTTGTTTTGTTTTGTTTTTCAAGACAGGTTTTCTCTGTGTAGTTTTAGTGGCTATCCTGGATCTCGCTCTGTAGCCCAGGCTGGCCTCGAACTCACAGAGATCCGCCTGGTTCTGCCTCCCGAGTGCTGGGATTAAAGGCATGAGCTACTACCGCCCAGCCGGGCGACATTTCTAATCCAACTTCTTAGTTATTACTTTGCTTTCACATATACTTTGCCTACTTTGGGCTGAGTTGTAGGTATTCTAGGAGTTTGTTTTCCTTTTCTTTTTTGAAACTGAATATATGTTTAGATGAAAATGTGGAATTAATTTGAGTACTACCACTAATACTATGAGTGGTTAAGTAATCTCCTAATACTGTAGTCAAAAGGCAGTGAGTACAATCTAGTAAATACAACTGAAGAACACTCTTCTGCCCGGAAAGACTTTGGAAGGGCAGACAAATTGAAAGTCACTGCTTCCTGCTGAGAAAAATTTCAAGGAAAACTATTACTACCATCTTTGCTACGTAAAACAATCAGAAAAGTATGCTTCTCAAGGCAGTAACACAGAAGTAAAGTCATAATATATGAATCTATAAAATAGCCAAGAAAGAAAAAAAAAAAAGTAAATGTTGTCCAACGTGAACATGGCCAATGGAAAGCTGTTTTAACCATCAGAGTCTCAGACAACTAAAATGCCTATCCTGGAGTTATTTGAAAGTCTATTAGAGGCCCTATCAGATGGGGCCTGCTTCCTGCCACACCACTACTTCCTACCACAGGACTCACTGCTTTCTTTAACACAGCCAGTGAAAGGTTCTTTGCCCCTGACCCCAGTGCCTCTGCTCTCTCTTCTTGAGCATACTCGGCCCCACTCCTGCAAGCACCAAGTCTATACTCTCTCATATTGACAGTGTCTTTTTTCTATTAGTCAAACACTGAAACTCCTCTCTTTCTTCTGAAAAGAAACAATAAATTCCCTTTTACCCCATCTGTACTTCATTCATATTTTAGTAAAATATCTACCCATCTACTTAACCAAAATTGCTCTGGTTTCATGTTCCCTGTATTTGGTAAGTCAAGTCGGCAAATGGAAAGAACAGACATCAAGGCATCCTCCAGCTTATCAGCTCTCATGATACCAAATGAAGCAACATACATGAATCCCAAGTTCATATTCTGTGACTATCAGCATACGTGAACACACAAAATTCCCCAACACTTCTTACTGCGTTAAAGGACTCCATCTGACAGGAAGTCACATAGTCACAAAGCACTCCAATATAATAAAGGCAGACATGTTTACCCTTTATCCTACAGACACCATTTACCACGACACTTATTCATTTTATTTAGGCAATGGTTTTTGGGGTTGTCTATGTAAATTGTGCATCTCCTGGAATTTTTAAATACAAAGTGAGGGTGGGGATCATGGCTTGGGGTTCAAGTGCTGTTTAACACACAAAAGGCCCTGGGTTCAATCCCTAGCACCAAGGTGGTGCTGACAAAAAACGAACAAAAGAATGCAAAATCACAGGGGACAGAAGCAATGGTTAACGGAACACATGAACAGATTCTTAGTATATTATAGTCAGGCTTCCAACAGGGAGGTCAGTTCCTACATACAACTTCAAAGTCATCAGAGTCTAGTAATACATTTGCCTTCAAATTTCCCAGGTGTAAAAACAGTTGTGTTAGATAGTATCCAGAAGTACAGCCTACTGGATACTCTGTTGGCTTGGAGTAAGGATTAATCTTAGTCTCATCTGTAAAAATTAAACCCCTTAAAGAATATAATTAGAAATTTTCAATATACAGTAACTACTCTCACCCAGATGTCACAGTACTTATTCTAACAAAATTATAATTAGGCTGCCAACTTTTAAAAGAATAAACAATTTAGAACAAATCACTGAGAATATAGATAAAAATTACATACGGTAAGACTTTATGAACATGGCTTCAAACAGTAAAGAGCAAGAAGGAGGAAGATATGAGAGGGCTTGAAATGAGGAGAAGGGACGGGAGAAAATGATATAATTATATTAAAATCTCAAAAATAAGAGAAAAAATTACATATGGGGAAATTTTAGCTTTATAAAAACGTAAAAAGAAAGCTTAATGTTGAGGTAAATAACAAGTCAATTTGGCTCAGTAAACAAACTACTCATCAATATCTCCTTTCAGGACCAGGGCTGACAAGCAGCCATTATCATTAAAGGCCAGCAGTACCCTGTCCACATCTCTGTTACCACCATCAACAGGAAATAGCGTGGTGACGACAAGTTTAGCTAACGACTTACCTTTTAAATAGCAAGATACTCAGCTGCTTCTTTTCCTTCCTCATACCAGGTTCTCTCTCTACTATTAATTGGTCATTATGAGCCATTAAAATGTAATTTGATACAAACAAGTCCGGAAACAGATACAAAAAGGAGAGTGAAAAGTCTAAATTAACTGTAGAGTAAGAGGGCTTGAAAATAGGTCATGAAGGTGAAAGTAAATAAACAGGACCACAGAACACTGAGAACAGGGGAGGAAGAGAGATGGTAAAAACAGTAAGGAATCATTTATTAACGTTACCATTCAGTGGACAGTGTGAAACTATTTTCTCTAGTTGTTACAATAGCTCTTTAAGGTAGGTTTAGTGACAAGCTACTTTAGTGACTGTGCTAAAACCCACAGACTATGTATGTGGCTAAACTACAACTGCCTACATGACAGCAAGCACGAGACTTTCAAGTACAGCACTCCGCCTGTAGAAACACTTATTAATGCTGGTCTAATGGCCACCGCACTTCAAACGTAGAAATAATCATCATCATGTTGCCAGCGTTTTTATTGGTAGGGCATGAAGGAGAATCTTTTAGAGTTCAGTATAACAATTGTAAGATGATAGTGTAACACCAACATCATTCATTGTCCTGTTACTGAAAGGTCACAATATGTCACAGGTTATATTAAGTATGTGGCATATGTAGTTTTATGGAATGTTTTAAAAGAGCTCTGTAATGCAGGGACTCTTGCTACCAATTCAGACACCCACCTCAGAGACACAGAGGTACTTTGGGGATTCAGTTGGATTGTGAAACCAGGTGAGATCCTGAAGCCCATAAGCTGCCATGAATGTCTCTCAAGCTTTTGAAAAATCTCTTTAAAAATTTACAGCTTTTAAATTTTTCATTCAAATCAATTATGAAACACCTATTATTTTCATGCATAGAAAATAAAGCAGCAAGTTAAAACAGCCTGAATCAAGTAGTTTGTTACCTAGAGAATGAACAAGATTTAAGAAAAATGAAGGTGATAAAAAATTCTATAATTCTCAAAGCTTATATAAAATACTTGTCCCAATGAAAAAAAATCAGGTCTAAGAAATATGACTTTTTTAGTTTTCTAAAATAAGCAATCTAAATATTACATAGTAAAGCAAAAAATCTCATTTATTTACACATGTAGTGAGATGGAGAAGTTCCATGTGCCTGTGTAATGACATAAAGGACCATTCTTCATCTTACTGTGACCAAACATGGAGTTTATCAGTCAGAAAATATAAATCAACAAAACCTCATACAGCATTCAGCACATGGAAGGATGAGAAGAAGGCAGAGGGGCAGGTTTCTTCATGAACTCAGAGCCAAGTTACAACTGAAACAGGATTGTGTCTTTCAGTGGGGCAAAGTGCACAGGCCACCTTCCTTGATACAGACAGCAATTCATGTTAATTTCCTTATTTTTCCTCCACCGGATGAAATTCCCACTAACCTCAAATAAGAATAAGAACAGGATTAGGGTGATTTTTCCCTTAGATACATTATAAAAAATATGTATGAGTTTCTAGATGAATTTAAAAAGACCAGAGCAGGGCTATACATGGACAATTGTATATGGAATTGTACTAGTAAGGCAATTCAGTTTTTCCCATTTGATAATAGGAAGAAAGATCATTAGAGACAAGGTTTCTGTTCAGTAGGTTAGTCAATATACCAGCAATCATTCTCTAGTTCACCAACCACACCGTTCTACGGACAGGACACTAGATGCCCTATAGCTGAGTTCCACATGTTTTTCCACATGTCCTCTAAGAGTCACTGAATTCCAATACATAGTTCAGGATATATTGATATGCTTTCTTCAACATTGTTTTATACACAGCAAATAAGCTTGTGACTCATGAGTTAGAATGCAATACCCTCTAGCCCAAACTTTGCCCTGTGCCATGCTCACACCATCTGCCAGTTCCTTGGACATATGCACATTCAAGAATCCACCTACATCCTTCTGTAATTAGGCATAGCACTGCTCGGGTCTGGTTTGGTTCTGTTTCAGTCCCAGCTGCAAACTCCTTTATGTATACTTTGTTCCTTCTAGTTACCATTTCTGCAGGCAAGAAATGAGTTGTCCTCTAAAGAACATTACAAAGGTCTCAAAGCACAGTGAGTGAACGTTTGAATTCGGAATCAGATAAGCTAGTAGAATGTCTCAACCTGACTTACTATGGAACTCACGTGTTTAATGATATCTCCCAAAATCAAGCCCCCTACACATGAGTGTTCCTCTTAATGCTCACACGTGTTATGGCAAGGAAACAACAGACCAGGGTTCTGAGCTGTGCTTAGTAACTCAAAGGAATCATCACTCTCTTTACTGCCCCTCCCCTTCTCCAATTAAAAACATGACACCCTCAATTTTAATACTAAAAGATTTAATGATCTGGACAGTTTTTCAGTATCCTACAAAAGAAGATGTGTAAATAAAAAAATACTTGAAAAATCACCATTGATGTTTCTTAAAGTCAATGACAACACTGTTGGATTTTAATAGCTTTGAGGCAAGAAGAAGAATGTTGAATATTTACCAACTCCTGTTTTGGTAGTGAAAACAACTTAATAATAAATGGAAAACAATGTAGTACACGTACAAAATCAAGTTTATCTGCTACCAGCTCTTCCTAATTCCAAAATAATTAAAGAAGGAGACTGATAGACAGGAGGTGATCTTTCTCACCCACTGTGTATACCAGCTACATGTGGTCCAGAGCTTCTATAAACGTGTATACTTCCTAACGACAAATCTGGTCTATCTGATCTAAAATGTAACTATCAAGGTGGTGGGTCTCGGTCTATATTCAAAAGCATAACTTCATCACTGATATCTGGTGATGTCTATACAAAAAGTACACTAAAGACATTAATATTCAGTGTACATAGGTTAATGAAATAAGCAGGTGAACATACACAACTGCTCTTCATAATTCTGCACCAAAGGGAAGCATTTCCTGACTTTCTGAGTAAATTTAAAACAATGTACACACAAATCTAAGTATAACCCTGCCTTACTTGTCTTTTCCTGAGGCTTGAATCTAAAAGGATGTGGAGGTTTTAAGTTGAAAAAATATTTTCATCTTGCCTTTTAGCTCCTTAGTTATGTTCATAGCCCAAAAAACATCAGCTCTAGTAAAAACTGTCAGGAAAAATTGTTTTCTTTGTTATCTATACTGAGTTTATTTCTTGACAACATATCACTAAAAGATAAATTAGAATTCAAGCTGGGGGTGTAGTATAAAACCCAGCATGCATAAATCAAGCCTGCTGAGATGTAAGTTTGAGTTATTAACACTTGGAGGTAGAGGCAGGAGGATCATAAGTTTAAGGTCATATAGCAAGCCAGGATTACACAAGACCATTGGCTGGGGTGTAAAATGAGGAGAACTGGGCAAAGATGTTGGTCGACTGTCTCTTAGTACTTTTAATCTGTTCGTCCTTTTCAAGTAGCAACTAGCAGGTTGGCAACTTTTAGTTTGCTTTTCCTGTGTCCTTCAGTGAAAACATCTATAACAATTTTCATTTTAAAATGCCAATATCATTGGTGTGTACTTGGTCTCAGCTATAGTCTAAAGTAGCACCATAAAAATATAGGTGGTTGAACACACAGATATACTGGATATACACTTTGTGGTTAAGACCAGGTACATTAATTTTATTTGCCAGTATAAAATATAGACACGGTTATTTCTCTCACCCATATATTTTTAGGTACCTACTTTTAAAGGTATTATACAATTCAGAAACTGAAATCTTCTCAAAATACAGAAAATTATCTGTGGAGCCAGGATGTGGTTGCATATGCCTATAATCCCAGAATTCTGGAGTCCAAGGCTGTCCTAGCCTAATGCTGGAGGATATTTCTAGGACATGTGACACCATGTCTCAATGACACTGCTGTCTCCATACACAAAGTGTGAATGAGATGAACAAGTGATGTACCGATAGAGAAGAACAATTTCACATAATCCCCTGGGAAGATGGTTCATACTCAAAGAGTACAATTCTCACAAATAAATCTGTACAACATCAAAAGCAATTTGAAACTGATATGCCCTGGACTTCTCAGTCTTCAGAATTTAATTGGTAACAGTAAACCAGACTAACTGGGAAACTGGAAACTTCTGAAGAGCATTTCTAAATGTGTTCTTTTTAGTGCATTAAATATAGAATATGGCAAAAGTGAGACACGTGTGTATGTTAGCCAATTTTTCACATGGAAATTCTGTCTCTAACAACAAATAGTCTGATTAATATTTTAATGGAAAATGCCTCTAAGGAAGGCAGGTGGCTCCTGGTACACACTGCCTCAGTGTCTGAGCTATCCTAGGCATACATTTCCCTCACATTAATCAAGTTAGAAGCCAAAACATAAATAGACATTTTGCAGAAGCATGATTTCATTCTTTAAAAAAAGTACAAAATCAGCAGTTTTTAACAAAAACTAAGAAGTTGTTAATTATGCTGCTATAAAAATTTCATTAGAAAGTAGACCTTTATGTGCTTTGAAAACTCCCTAAGAAAAATCAAATTCTCCAGTGGTGTACTCAGTGCCTAGAAGCAAGCAGAACAGAAAATTGTATGGAAAGGCATTCCACCATTACACTATAGTGACACACAATCTTGTTTTGGATTGTTATGCCACTAAACCATAGCACATATCAGAGCAGTTTATTTATACAACCAAGCTTTAGCATGAAACTACCACATGATTATTTCATTTCTGTAGACATATGTAAATAAAACTAATGATCAATATGTAAACATAGCTAATGATCAAGATGTAAATCAAGCTAATGGTCAATCAGTTCTTTCTTAGAATAATTTTATCCTCCCCAAAATTTACTAAATTTACCCCTGAATGTCACTGACTATAATTGCATATAGGGCCTTAAGGCAGGATCTTAGGGTTAAATAAGACAAATAGGCTCTTAGGGTTGAACACTAAACCATGAGCTAGTGTCTTTACAGGAGGAAGACACACCAAAAGGTCTAGTGTGGTACTGTCAGTCCCCTCCTCTCTCCTCCCATTCTCCTCTCTTCTCCTTCTTTCCTCCCCTCCCCTCCTCCCCCTCCCTCTCTCCTCCCCTCCTTCCATCCTCTCTCCACACACTAGGATAATACATGTGAGTAAACATCAAGAAAGTTGCTCCCAAACCAGGAAGATATCTCAACAGGTCAAAGCACTCACTCAGCTCGTAAGCCTGGTGGCCTGAGTCAACCCCACTTGGAACTCAAGGTGGAGGGGGACAACTGACTCCTAAGAGTTTTACTCTGACCTCCACACCATAGAGGACACAAATGTCATGTAATGTCATCCATTGCACAGAGCGAAGGATTTGATGAACATCACAATTTATTTTCAAGTGTTTCCTACTTCATATATGCCTCAGGTCAGTATTAGCTGCCCAAATAACTTCAGGCCTAGACTAGTTTCAAAGATCAAATGGACTGCCATCTAAGTCACTTACTGAGCCAAATCCCTTAATCTATGTTTCTCATCCTTGGCACTAGTGACTGGGGAGTGGAGATGGATAACCCTGTGTGGTTTGGGGTGGGAGGTGTCCAGCACCATACAATGTTTAGAACATTTCTGCGGTCTACAGATTAGACAGCAGCCTCTGCCTCACCTCATCAATGACGATAACCCAAGAGTGCAAACTTGGGCAGGTATATCCAGAAGAACAAACAAAGACTCGCCCAGTTGAAACCACTGCCCTAGAAGAATCCTAGCAGTCGGAACATACACAGTCTAAAATGTGGAGCATCATGAGGCCATGTGACCTGCTAAATGACTACTTTTGCATTGATGAGCAGAGACCACTGCCCAGTTTTTGTTTAAATACATGCTAAAATAGCCATCAATTCTATTTTAGACATTGGTGTTTGAAATCCATTTCATATCATTATTACATTGAAATTTGCCTTGTTCTTTAGGACATCCATAATTCTAAGTTTAATTTCTGATTTTGTAGAAAACTAGCTGTGGTGGTTCATAAGAATGGCCTCATAGGCCCATATATTTGATGCTTAGTCATCAGGGAATGACACTACTCAGAAGGATTAGGAGGTGTGGTCTTGTTGGAGTAGGTGTGCCCTGGCTGGAGGAAGTATGTCACTGGGAGTGGGCTTTTAGGGTTCAGAAGCCGAAGCCAGGTCCAGTGGCTCCCATCCCCGTGCTCCCTGTCTCCTGCCTGTGGATTCAGAAGTAGAACTCTCAGCTATCTCTCCAGCACCATGTCAATCTGTGCTGCCACCGTGCTTCCCGCCATGCTGATAATGGACTAAACCTCTGAAACTGTAAGCCAGCCCCAATAAATGCTTTCTTTTATAAGAGTAGTCGTGGTCATGGTGTCTCTTCACAGCAATAAAACACTAAGACACCAGCCCTTCAAATACGAGATAATAAACTGTATGCCTCGTTTTATAGAACAGAGCTGTATAGGGCAGACAAATCTCAAGTAACATTCAATGTGCCTTTTTGCCAAGGAGTCACCAAACAATCCCTGGAAGTACAAAGGAATTGGATGACCTCCCATCTCCAGATAAGTCCAGCAAAACATAACAAAAACATCTTTAAATATTTTCACTTTTAAAGATTTATCATCATGATTGTGTATACCTGTATGTTTGTGAATATGCACACTTGTCCAAGGGTATGCACAGAGGCCAGATGAAGGCACAGGAACCCCTGGGTCTGGAGTTACAGTGATTGTGAGCTACTTGATGTGGGTATGATGCCCAGAATTCTAGTTCTCTAAAGAGCAGTATATGCTCTTAACCACTGAGCCATCTTTCCAGCCCTAGTTATGTAGCTTTTCTATCTGCAAAAACACACCTGATAATTACACTTTCACTTTTCAAGTTCTTTCCTTTGCATTTGAATAGGCAGTCAATTTTGATATGTTAATTTTATTTAAAAGATTTATTCAGTTATTAGTGGAATAAATGGTATATCTCACTCAAAACATTGACAGTTGTTTTTCACATTGCTTATGGACATATAAGTATACCCTTAACCACATATGTGTTACATGTAAATGATTTCTAAAAATTTGATTGTTGTGTTCTAGAATATGCTTCAAAGTATAAAATCGAAGCATGTAAATTCACCATTTGGAAAATATGTACTAAAATAGCTTAAAGCAAAAATTACTTTATAAGACTATAAATCATTGGTGTTTTACCTGTGTAATTAAGTTCACATATCCAAAAAAAATCTAATTACCTAAAATACTGGTTTTAAAGCTTTATTTTTTAAGCAAAAAGACTCATTGATCAAACAAAAGTCATACTTGCAGAAACTGTAGGTAAAACAAAAGAACGCAGGACTATTCTATCCAGAGTAAGGTAAAGTGTCCTAAAGTTCTGCTCTGGATCCTGTACATTCTGAACTATAGTTCCTCATGGTCTCTGAAAATCTCTGAAAGCGTATTAAAAATGGCTGGAAAGATGGATCAGTCTGTAAAGTACTTGCCTTGCAAGAATGAGGACCTGGGTTCCATGTCAGAACACACATCTTAAAAAGGCAGAAGTGGTGGTGCTTGCATGCAATTCTAGCCCTGTTAGGCAGAGACTTCAAGTTCTTGTTCCCTTCGGGGTTACCTCTGTGTTCTGCTTTGGCCAAGAAGATGCGACAAAATTGACAATGTGTACCTTCCAAGTCTGAGGCCCCCCTCTTGGCCGCTTGAGACCATTATACAATGAACTAATTAACTTACTCTAATAGAAATATGTGATAGCTTTTAGAAACAACTACAAATGAGAACACAGAAACTAATGAAAATGTTTTAATGAATTAAAGACTAATAGAAAACTTGGAATTTTGCACTTCTGAATAAAAATGCCATTATTCTTTGATACATAATACAACAAAGTTATTAAAAATAAAATAAAATTCCCTGGTATCTATGTTATTATATGAATATTACATATTATATGTATATGTTATTATATTTCTCTACCATTGAATAGAAGGTAAACTACAGATATATAAAACATAGAACAAACTTCATAAATATATAAAATGAGTTAACAAAGAGAATTCATTCTCATTTTTTAGTAATATTTTAAAATTGAATTATAATTATACCACTTCCCACTTCCTTTCCTTTCCTTTCAAACCCTCCTAGGAAACCCACCCTTCTCTTTCAAATTTGTGGCCTCTTTGTTGCCACACACACACACACACACACACACACACACACACACACACACCCCTGTTCAGCCTGTGTGTGTGCACGTGTGTGTGTGTGTGTGTGATTCCTGGAGCAGCATATCTGCATATGGTCTTTCCCTTTTCTCTCTCCTCTCTTCCCCTTTGTTCCCCTTCCCTTGCCCCACCTCCCTCAAATCAGAGTTCTCAGAGTTCTCTCCTCTCTCTCCTCTCTCTTCTCTCTCTCTCTCTCTCTCTCTCTCTCTCTCTCTCTCTCTCTCTCTCTCTCTCTCTCTCTCTCTGTGTGTGTGTGTGTGTGTGTGTGTGTGTGTGTGTGTGAGAGAGAGAGAGAGAGAGAGAGAGAGAGAGAGACCCTCTCCACTCTGTCTCATCACGCCGCCCCCCATATTTAAAATCACCTGATGGCTTGGATCTTAAATGTCTCAAAAAAACATACATGGAGGCTTGTCACCAGCTTGCAGTGTTCCGGGGACACAATAGGATATTCAAGAGGCATTACCTAGTGGAAGGAGGCTAGGTCATTAAGATGTACCCTTTAATGGATACCAGGGATCCCAGGTCCTGCTCTCCTGTCCCCTTAAATCCCTGGTATACAGTCTCCTCCACCACACACTTCTGCCATCATAAACAGTCTTGAATCAGCTCAAAAGCAATGAGGCCAAACAAATATGGACTGAAGTCTCTGAAGCCATGAAACAAAGAAAACTGTTCTTCTTTAAGATGCATACCTTGAGTGTTCTATCACAGGACAAAAAAAAAAAAAAAAAAAAAGCCAACCCATCAGTGATGTTTACAACTACTACAATCAGCACACCTCCCATACCCACAAGAGTTCATTCTTAATCAGGGTCTCATTATATACAAATTAAGCCATTTTTCTACATCACATTATTGAATGTTAAAGAGGGAAAGACAGGAATTATGGGTCCCTTAAACTGCTAAACTGCAGTTGCATGACCACGTTTGGTTGACATTTAAAATAGGTAATAGTTGTGCTATCAGCTGAGTATACATCTTCATCAAGTCACTCCTAAATGTATACTAGACTATCTACCCACAAGCTAAGCGCCATTAAACACTCACTATCCATTTCATTTACTCATTCCTTATACAAATATTAACAACACTTATCATAATGCGAGAGGCTGAGCAGGGAGCAAGTCAGATACAGAAGTTACTGACTCGAAGGCTTAGGAGGCTCTTCTGCAGATCACATCGAGTATGAGAGCTACGACTCGTATAGGTCAGAACCGCTGTCACAAAGGTCAGAACCGCTGTCACAAAGGTCAGAACCACTGTCACAAAGGTCAGACCCGCTGTCACAAAGGTCAGACCTGCTGTCACAAAGGTCAGAACCGCTGTCACAAAGGTCAGAACCGCTGTCACAAAGGTCAGAACCGCTGCCAATTTCTCCTCACACTACATATGCCCAGGTTACATCACTTTTCACACTTCATTCATTCAACATTCTACCAAATTATCAGAGACAGATCTAGGCCAAATATAGTTCATAAATTGGCACTATAAAACTAATTGCCAAGTGTTACTCGCCCACAAGCCTTTATCAATGAATACTCTCCCTGGAAGATCTCAGACTGCAATAAGATTTATTGGAAAACATGGGATCAAAGTTCAGTGAGTTAGAGCAGTGGTTCTCAACCTTCCTAATGCTGTGACCCTTTAATATAGTTCCCCATGATGTGGTGATACACAACCATAAAATTGTTTTCATTGCTACTTCATAACTAATTTTGCTACTGTTATGAATCACAAATATTTGCTACTGTTATGAATTGTAATGTAAATATCTGTGTTTTCCAATGGTCTTAGGCAACAACCCCTGTGAAAGGGTCATTCATCAACCCCAAAGGGGATGTGACCCCCAGGTTGAGAATGACAGTGGCATCAAATTAAGAAACTAAAGGAAAAGTTACCATTTGGATTAAAACAAAATATTTGCATTATTCTTTTTTGGCACTACATTAAACCCACAGCCTCATGCACATCAGGCAAGTTCTCTGTCCCCAGCACTGATAAACTTGGATCTGTAATGTTTTGTTTTCCCTTTTTTGGATGACCTATTTCTTATATACCACACAAGGTTGTCTGGAAATTATTGATATTTTAGATTGTCTTTTAGTCAAACACTAATTGTGACCTGAGAACAATTCTGACCCTTTAGATTAACAATACATCCATTTTAATTCATTGTGTGTCTTTTACAAATGGGTCAGGAGATACACAGTTACTGTTGATTGTGAGAAAGAAAATATACAATAGCTAATTCAGATAGAAAAGTGTATTTTCATTCAAAGCCAAAGGCTTTGATGTAGGCCAGTTTCACAAACTAACAAAATTCACTTCGAGTGCTTAATCTTTACTGTATGTCAAGCTTTATTCCACGTAAAGGGGGATCTATATAAAGCTCCTGGCAATAATCACAAAAATCGCTGACACTTCCCTGTTTCACATACAGGGGGCTATTCCCAGACAAGTTAATAAACTCACTCAAGGCCTCACAGCAACCAAGTCAATGCTAGATTAGTAGACTCTACCCAGTACACTGTCTGCAGAGCACTGGGAGGAGAGTTTATTTATACAAAATAAACAAAACTCAACTTCATTAAAAACCTCATATGCCAAAAGCAACACATCCCTCTGGAGACTCTGACACTCAAGCCCCCACTGTATATAACCACAACAGCCTCGAGTCTGCATTTTAAATTTATAAAATTAAAACTAAAATGCATACTTATTGAGTGGTGTTGATGACTTCATGAAATAATAAGTATAGGTAAAGCATTTAGACTAAGTAGTGATAAACCGCAGTGCCCACAGTAATAGTCCCTTCTATAAAAGTTTTGAATTTTTTTGTCAAAATACCTTAAATATTTTAACTTAGGTAGACTAGACATTTTATTTGGGTTGAATGTACTGCAAGGATATAATAAAAATCCTTAAACAACATTAAACTTTAATATTCTAAACAGATGTTTCTGCTTACCTTCTTAGCAATATTGCCAAGAGCTACACTGTGGATGCTTCAGCAAATCAGCCTTTCCTGTGAGATTCCTTCTTATACTATCTCATTACTAAGCTGTGGTCTCTGAACAATAATGGGAGTAATTTATATTGGAGGTGAGAACATAACTGCTGTGGGATGTTCTGTATGGCAAATGTGTTGCTGATTGGTCAATAAATAAAACACTGATTGGCCATTGGCTAGGCAGGAAGTATAGGCGGGACAAGGAGGAGAATAAAGCTGGGAAGTGGAAGGCTGAGTCAGAGAGACACTGCCAGCCGCCAAGATGACAAGCAGCATGTAAAGATGCCGATAAGCCACGAGCCATGTGGCAAGGTATAGATTTATAGAAATGGATTAATTTAAGCTGTAAGGACAGTTAGCAAGAAGCCTGCCACGGCCATACAGTTTGTAACCAATATAAGTCTCTGTGTTTACTTGATTGGGTCTGAGCGGCTATGGGACTGGCAGGTAAGAGAGATTTGTCCTGTCTGTGGGCCAGGCAGGAAAACTCTAGCTACACATAACTGTGGTGATATATTGTGTACCCCAATAAAGCTTGCCTGGGGATCACAGGACAAAGCCAGCCACTATATTAAACATAGAGATCAGGCAGTGGTAGCACATGCCTTTAATCCTAGCATTCAGGAAGCAGAGATCCATCTGGATCTCTGTGAGTTTAAGGCCACACTGGGAAGAGAGCCAGATGTGGTGGCACACACCTTTAATCCCAGCACTAGGAAGGAAGGAAGATGGCAGGGCATAGAAAGGTATATAAGTATGAGTAAACAGGAAGTCTCTTGAGGCTAAGGATTTCATAGAGGTAAGAACGTGGCTGGCTTGTTCTGTTTCTCTGATCTTTCAGCCTTTACTCCAATATCTGGCTCTGGGTTTGCTTTTGGTTTTTGGGGGTTTTTTTGTTTTTTGTTTTTTTTTTTGTTTTAAATTAGTAAGACCTTTTTAAGATTCATGTTGCACATAACAGGTAAAAAGTTTCTGAGTTACACGTGCCACTGTTTGCTTCTCTATGGCCTTGGAGTATATCTGTGATTAGAACAAATCTTTGCAATATCAAATTTCATCAGCTCCATGCAGATATACCTTTCTGATGTAGCTAAACAAGGAAACAAAGCATTATCCCGAGTACACAGCTCTGGCCTCTTGCCAAGTGTACAGAACAAAGCATAATCCTGTCAGACCAGGTTCCTGTAAGTTCTTCACTGTAGAAAATGCTCCTCCAAGGCTGAGCTTCAATAAAAACATTACAGAATGCCTCATTTCAAATAACCAGTTGTTCACAGTCACTGCTACAGACAGAGCAGATAAAGGTCGTAATACAGGAGAAACAATACCAGCATGGAAGCATCCATCCTATCTGTAACAGGGATACCTGTCACTAGTGCACTCGCTGTTGATCCCAACTCCCCCATCCCTATCCTTTAACCAGAAACAGAGTAGGAAACTGAGAAGTGGAGTATATGGTCCAGACTGCAGATGAGATGCAAAACAAGAATAAAATCGTACTATATTTAGCTAAGTTCTATTTTAAGATACACAAATATTAAGAGACTTCTTACTCATCTGAGTATCTCTTGAGCCCCACAATATTAATATCACAAATGTCAAATAATTTGTATTTTTTAAAAACTGGCTATAAATATAATTTAGTGTGCCAAATTACAAAGAAATCCATTTTGCATACAAATCTTACAGGAGGAGCCATTATTGTGGGGATTTTATTGTCAGGTCCACAGTTTAGTAATTGTGCATGTTTATAGTTTATAACTGATTACATGGCTATTAATTATGTCTCTCTAAAGAAAGAACAACGTCTCCAATCCCACTTCACACTCAGATTCTGCTCAGATACCAGATTTAACACTAGAATATTCATGCTATCACCAATAACTAAGTTATTATATACTAGCCAATAATTCAGCACAGAGTAGTAGGGTCCCATAACCACCCCACCCCCAACACACATAGACTCCATGATTGACTGCCAACAGACCTAGTCTTGTGAAGGCCCACTGAAGGTAGTCACAGTTACTACTGAGCCATGACTGCCTTGGCTGGGCCATAACCAGAATACAGCATCTCACAACCCTTGTCCCTGTCTTCTGGTCTTATACTCTTTCTGCTTCTTATTCTGCTCCCTAAACCTTATGATATAAATGTCCTTAATATTTAGAGCTAAGCACTCAATTGTCACTTATTCTCAGCCCATGAGAAACCAATCAAATGGCTCTGCATTCACTGACACTGATCATACTTTTCGTAAAGACGCAGAAACCATAATCTGAAAATCTCCATGCAAATGTTATCAAAGCTCTGTTCACAATACCATGACTTGAAATCAATCAAAATGTCCTTCCACAGGTGAATGGATAAACACATTGACATGTTCACACAATGGAATATTAATTGGCTTTGAAAACAAATAAGTCATAAAAGACTAAACCCAGATTGACAAGAAGCCTCAGTGGATAAAAGTGCTTGCCATACAAGCCTGAAGACTTGAGTTTGATCCCCAGAACCCATAGTGGAAGGAAAGAACCAACTCTTAAGAGCTGTCTTCTGATCTCCAAACACAAGCTATGTTACTTGTACAACATACACATATGCATGCATGCACGCATACACGCATGCACATATGCATGCATGCACACACAAGCACACATGCACACACACACGGGGGGGAGGAAAGGGATGAAAAGATGTAGAAAAAAACTGAAGTGAACACAATTAAATGACAAAATCAATCTGGAAATTGTACATGCTGTATGAAGCCAACAGTAGGCCATTCTAGAAAAAGAAAAGCTGTAGAGAAAGAAAAATAATGAGTGGAATAGAGTGCTAGGGGAAGAAAAGAACAGCAGAATGAGCAGGGAGGAATTTTAGCAAAAACCTGCCAAGATGCTGTAATGGTAGACATGTCCCCCAAAATGCACTACATGACAATGAAGTTTAGTGTAACCTGTGGACTTTAGGAGATGATAATGTGCTGGTGTAGGTTAACAAGCTATAACAAATATAGCTCTGGTGGGGAGTGTTGAGAGGTAAAGAAAGAGGTTACATATTTGTAGGAGAGGTAGCCTATGAATAATTCCTGTACTTTCTGATCAATTTTACTCTGAAGATAAAAACTCTGAAGGACTGTGTTCTTGAGAATTTTCACTTGAAGAAACAAAGAATTTCTCTCCAGAGTGAATCAATGGGCAAAACAGAATGTGGAGAGAAAATTGTGAACACATCTTTTTCATGTTTCAGCACACCTTACAAGCAGGGCACTACCATTTTCTCCCAGACTATGTCAGTGATGTTTGCATAGAGAAAATATCCTGGAAGACTGGAGCAGTTTCATGCTTAGGGGCAAAGGGTAAATACAATTCCCATATAACAAAAGATTTTTGAGTTGCTAGGATAAAGAGCACCACTATAGAGTAATCTAGTGTTTTTCACTCTACAAAAAGATCCTCAGGGAAGATCCCAATCTATTCTGTCTGCTGCTATTGCTGTCAGTCATAGACACTTGTGTCTCTGCCAGCATCCAGTGCTAGGCTCAATTTGTCACATAAAAGCTAAGTACAGCTGGGTGGTGGTGGTTCACACTTTAATCCCAGCACTGGGAGGCAGAGGCAGGCAGACCTCTGAGGTCAAGGCCAGCCTGGTCTTCAGAGTGAGTTCCAGGACAGCCAGGGCTACACAGAGAAACCTTGTCTTGAAAAACAGATAGATGGATGGATGGATGGATGGATGGATGGATGGATGGATGGATAGATAGATAGAAAATAAAAAAGCTAAGTACAATCTCAGATAATTTATAATGCTCGACAATAATCCCATTTACCAAAAATGTGATTGCTGAGTTTATGTCAAATTAGTTTCCTATTAAATTAAAAGAACAAAAGATCTGTGTCATATATTATCAATACTAAGCTAGATGAGAAAATTGACATAAATTACTTAATACAACAAATGTACTATTATTGCTGTTCTAAGTATATTCCTGCATAATATAAAATCCTATTTTATACTTGCATGATTGCCACTGTCTCTCTAGTTGCTTAGGTTAGTAAAAATGAAAACTAAGTGATCCTAATACAAATACTTCAATAATCTTCTTAAAAGCAAACCCAAGAGTGTAAGCATACATACATGTGTACATACTATTAAATCTCTTATCTTGTCTATCTAATAAAATTCAAACACACGACAAATTTCATAATACAATAATACATATAAAATACCTCCTTTGCCATATTAATGGTCCTACATGGCTTAACTCAATTTACCAAGCTATGTGATAGTTTTTATCTTTCACATAATGCTATTTTCTTCAAATATCAGTTTTCCGAGAGCAAAATGGGGAAAAGACATATTATGCATGATTGAAATTTACTCCTCAAAATTCCCAAAAACAAGCCAGTTGGGGTTTTGTTGTTTCTTTGTTCCTCTGGTTTTTACAGTGCCAGGAACTGAACTTAGAGCCCTCCACAGCTAAACAAGCACTCTGCAGTCCCAGCTTAAGGCCAGCTGTTATCATATTAACTCCTGCAGCTTTGGAACATCTCAGCAGTGACCTCACCAATCTGTATCCACCACATTCACCAGTTACATCAAGAAAGATACAACACTTCCAGAAGAGTCAGAGAAAGAGGAGAGCCACGGCTCACATTTACTTAGTGAAAGCAAGCACATGATCTTCCAGGACTCAAATCCTGGAAACTTTGTAACTCCTGGCAATATTTTCTTTGGAAAGCTGTGTAACTTCTCTATATTTCTTATGTATTGCCAAGCAGAAATATTTCTACTTCAATAATGAAACATGAAATAAAGAATGAGCCGGGCGGTGGTGGCGCACGCCTTTAATCCCAGCACTCGGGAGGCAGAGGCAGGCGGATCTCTGTGAGTTCGAGGCCAGCCTGGTATCCAAAGCGAGTTCCAGGAAAGGCACAAAGCTACACAGAGAAACCCTGTCTCGAACAACCAAAATAAATAAATAAAGAAATAAAGAAAGAATGCAAAATAAGTCTCTACAATGTGAACTTTCTTCCCTTTACAAACCAAAAGAACGTAGCTAATCACTAAAGACTATAAGCAATCCGGCCAGTAAGGTGGGATGAAGTGTACTGTAACTTTGAAATGTTGCTTATAAATTGGATGTGGTAATGAATTTCTGTAATTCCAGCACTCCAGATGCTGAGGCAGGAGATTGCTTCAACGGCAGCCTGGGCTACCTAGTAAACACCTGTCCAACATAGTAAGACCCTGTCTCCAAAACACACACCATCACCACCACCACCACCAGCAGCAGCAGCAGCAGCAGCAGCAGCAGCAGCAGCAGCAGCAGCAGCAGAAGTACAGGAATATGACCTAAATATCTTAAATGCACATTATAAACTGAAAGAAGTCACTGTGAAAAGCTACATACAGTATCATTCCCAGATGTAACAGTCCAGAAAAGAGCAAACTACAGAGATAGTTAAAGATCAGTGGGTCCCAGGATTGGGGCAGACAGAAAAATGAACAAGTGGATCACAAGAGAAGTTCATGGCAGTACAATATTTTGTATGATAAGGCAATGGGAGATACACTTCTTTGTATATTTGTCAAAACCCGTAAGAAGTCCAATACCAAAAAGAAGCATATTGTAAATATGGACTTTTGTGAGCAATGACATATTAATGCGAGTTCTTTGGCTGTAGTAAATGTACCATTCCGGCATTGTATATGAAGATGGAGTAATTTGTGCATGTATGGAGGCAAAGAATACAAAAAGAACTTCTGTTGTGCTCCACTCAATTTTGCTTTAAAGTTTTACTCTAAAGCATAATATAAGTTAATGGATAAGAAAATACTAAGTTTTAAAATAACCTAAAGACTTCAGAGAAATCATATAACTTTACCCATCTTAAATTCTAAGACTCTCAAAAACCTATTATGATAATTCAATCAGCCATTTAGATTACTTTTCCACTAAATTTTTAATGTACTTTAGACAAAGTTCAAAGCCTGGGAATTTCCATGCTAATTACATATAATTTGAGTAAGATATTTCCCTTAAAAAATAAAATTAAATATGATTGTATAATTTTAAACATTATTTTATTTCTGCAACACAAGTTATTGAAAAAGACTACTAATAATTTCAAATTTTATGAATGCTTTTATAGATACATTAGACTTAGTGGAAGAAGCAAATTACATTGAAGATTAAAGTAAAATTCCATTATAGTCAAAAGGGCCAAAGGAGGATTCAAATGTTAAAAACAGCAAATTTCTCTCATGGCTTAAAAACCGAAGTTCTTTTCTTTTCTATCCTCATTTACTTAGGTGGATTCCAATTTGTTCAAGGCCTCAGAAGTCATGCCCTACAAGCTAGCTAATTTCTCTGTACTACTACTGTATACTCTATTGGATAAATGATTGTTCAGTCAAGTTCACAGCAATTCCGAAGTGGATGCTTGCACAGGAAACAGAGCTCTGAGTAGGGGTCACAGCTCTCTATGTTTATAGCTTCTCCACACAATTAATCCTGCAGCTGCACTAGATTAGTTTTGACATGAATGCACTGTCTCAAAGAGGCCAGTGTAAGGAGGTTCCCATCATTTGACACTCCCTCTAACCTGCCCTATTCAGAAACGTTAAACCACTTGTAACAGCACGCACGAGGAGGTCCCAGTGTCTAGACTTAAGAAATTTCTGTCTTCAATGCTGAAAAAAAAAGCAAGTTCTTCAACTAAAGGCAAATAATTAGAAAGGGAAAAGGAAGCCCATTCTAGCCAGAGCACTGAGTGCAGTTTAGACTGAACATGTCCCTTCTATGCATAGCTCTTTGAAAAAGCAATTTAAAGTACATTATCTAGTCTAAGCCAAATTCCCGGTGATAATGTTACAGCATTTCAGCAAAAGTCGAAATAACAGAATAAGGATCATGCTTGGAAACAGAGAGCTTGAGGTCGTATTCTCCCTCCTTCACCAGAGTAGGAATGAAAATGAAGAGTTATTTACATTAACAGTGTATTACACCATCAAAATAAAGACACCCGTGCCTACAGGAAATGTGATACAGGACTCAAAGCCCTTGGAGAACTAAATTACAAATTAATTTCTCCCAAAAGGGGTTTGCATTGACTTCTATTATTTATTTATTTATTTGTTTGTTTGTTTGTTTGTTTGTTTATTTGGTTTTTCGAGACAGGGTTTCTCTGTGTAGCTTTGCGCCTTTCCTGGGACTCACTTGGAAGCCCAGGCTGGCCTCGAACTCACAGAGATCCGCCTGGCTCTGCCTCACGAGTGCTGGGATTAAAGGCGTGCGCCACCACCGCCCGGCTATTTTTTTTTTTTTTGTCAAATATAGAAAATAGAACAAAGCAGTGCTAGCACTCCAAAGCTTGTGTGAAATGATGCTTTTACTGAGAAAAATACACAGACACAGAAGGATCACATTGTGTGGTAAATGATTACAATGAGGACAGATTTTAAAAACAAAGACAATTACCATACATGGAACACATACACATGTAAGTTTTATTTCTCTCGTAAAATTAGCCATACATGCTGATGGAAATACGTCTTATTGCAAAGACTTTCATCTTGCTATGATTTAAAACAATAGTTTAGGTCCACTTGCAGAGTTTAGACACAGACTCTTAATGGAGTAAATAATAGCATTTTCATTACCTAAGTCTTCATATGTGTTTTCAAATAAGGCATGACTTTAAGTGATCCTAAATAACCTACACTTTTCTTGTAAAGCATTCTAGGGTCAATATCTGTAAAAACTGCCACCTGCTCTCTACTCTGCTGGTGCAGAGGTTTAGTATAAACTTAAGGAGGATCACTACGTTACTTATTGTTTCCTGCATTCTCTGGTTATTATGTTGACAGAGTTATAAAGACTTTTAGAATTGCTACTAACTTCAGAATCTGACTTTTGGACATTGCATTGTGGGTAAAAAAAGACAAACAAATAAATAGAGATAAGTAAATAAACATATGCATTGCTAGTACTTGGCTAGAATTCCTGTCTTAAAATTCTAATTCCCTTCCTAATTATTTGTCCTTAGCCAAATAATTTGCCTATTTTATCATGATTGTCCATTGTTAGCCATTTGCAGCATTTTTAGGACTGATTCTATATATCTTATTAGTACCAAGAAATTGCTGCCTAGATTAAGTTACTTAAAAAAATGGAAGGACCAGATAAAAGTCAAAATGTGTCAGGCTTTTAAGTATTTAAATAAATTCTGCTTCTCAATCCACCCCGGTCTTTAGTTTTGCTCTGAAAAGTGGAGAAGCTTTAAGGTTAGGAGTGAGGAGTGTCAAAATGTAGGTAGGACATTTGTAAGGTTTACCATAAATGATAAATGTTCACCACACAGATATGCCTAGACTAGGCATACATGAACACACAGGCATATGGAGAGCAGAGGACAGATTGCTGGAGTAGGTCCTGCTGTGGATATTGCTCTATATAAATAAAGCACTGATTGGCCAGTGACCAGGCAGGAAGTATAGGCGGGACAAGGAGAGAGGAGAATTGAGGAAGGAGGAAGGAAAGAGAGACCGGCTGGAGCCACTGCCAAGACAAGGAAGATGTAAAGTACCGGTAAGCCACGAGCCACGTGGCAAAGTAAAGATTAATAGAAATGGGCTGAATATAAGAGTGAGAGCTAGACAATGATAGGCCTGAGCTAATGGCCAAGCAGTTTAAATAATGTAAGAGTCTGTGTGTTTATTTTATAAGTGGGCTCTGGGACTGGTAGGACTTGGTGGTGGGAGCTGGAGAAAAGTTCTCCAGCTACAAGGTCCTCTTTCCTCTCACCACCTGAGATCCAAGGATCAGACATGGCAGCAAATGTCTTTACCTGTTGATCCATTAGAAATACTCTTCCAATTCTAAGATGATTTGTTCTCTATATTCCTTTGATGTTTTACACATCACTGTAGTATTACAAGATGTAAAGTATGTACTTCTTGAGAGCAAGGAAATCCCTGGGGCCTATTACAATAAACAGATAAATATGGAAATATCTGTTAAAGGTATTTTTTTAAAAAACCTAGGAAGTCAATGAAATACTCATCTCTAGGAATCTTTTAAAACTGTATTACTTGCTGAGCATAGTTGCATACAACTTTAAATTACAGCACTCAGGAGGCAGAGGCAGGTGGATCTCTGTGAGTCTAAGCCCAGCCTGGTCTACATAGCGAGTTCTAGGACAGTTCTAGAGAAACGCTATGTCAAGAAAACATAAAAATAAACTCAATAAAAAGAAAAACCCTCTTCTCCCTACTATCTGATACAGTGCCTTCATATGGTGCCTTCAATAATTTGCTGCATTTAGGGGCCAAAGCAAAAGCAGAAAAGAAGGAAAATGAAGGAAAGAAGTGAGAGAAGAAAAAAGGGGAGAAGAAAAGAGAATGGGGACAGCAGAGGAAGGAATGGAGAGCAAGAACGAAAGCACAGGCCAACCACATAAACTGAGGCAGCCGATGCCTGCCGATCAGAAAGCACCACACTCACTTGGCTTTGTCATCGTTTGCTTTTCCCTAAACATTAAATATTTGCAAGGATCACATAGTTCCTGCTCTACTGTATGACACTCTTTCCACACATTAAAAAGAGGTAGCCCAATAAAAATAAGTAACAAAACATTTTTAAATAGATTCTGAAACAGTTAATTTATGGTTTACTGATTTCCCCATAAGGTCAAATGCCCATTTTCTTCTCTGATAATATATAAATGATTCTTACATGTTTTTCTCTTGAATTAGTATTAGAGTTATAAGAACCCAGATAAGTCAATTTGTTTCAAATATTTTAAATAATTAAATATGAACTCAGAGTTCATGTTTAGAGCCATGCTAACCCTACAGCTCTAACTGCCAGTTTGACCAAACTGGACATTAAAACATGCCACAAATGAGGCACAAAACACTAAAAGTGCAGTAGAATTGGCAAATATAGTCATAAGGTAATCTACATGCCATCAATAGAAAACTTTAACAAGTTATACTTAGTAACCCAGAGATGGCTCTCTATCAAAATGTCAAATTACAGGACACCATCTCCGATCGTGACTCCAATACACAAATATTTAGCTATTCTACAGCTTGAGGAAACAGTGACTTGGGTCTTATGGAAAAACACAACAAAGGAATTTTCTCGTTATACTATTTAATAATAGTCTGTAGAAAAATCAAATCCTTTCCCACTTAAAATGAATTGGAATTTTTTTACATTAAAAAAGACTACAGACTCACATAACTGTTGCACTTCTATTAACAAATTATTATTAACTATTAACAAATGTAAAAATTTTGTTTGTCTAAAGACCTAAGTCTTAAAAAAGAAAAAAAAAAACTATGTCTGCTCTTTGGGGATTGCAAGTAAATTTTACTAAATTTTCAGTTTGGAGAACTGCCATGCATCAATACCTCTTTAAGGATGCAAATCTCTCATTGATAATAGTCACCAATATTTAACCAAAGTTAATATATTTCCCAAAATATGTTCATAAAGTAATTTAAATTAATCCAAAATAATATTTTTCAATTTCTTCTTCATATTTTAAAGGCCTAGAGAATACTGTATTTCCAAATAAAGGATTATGCATTAAAGTCTGAAAGGTCAGACTTTACTGGAAATTTAACTCAATTGGAGATCTTATCTAAAACACAAGAAACTGAATCAGTGGCTAACTGTATTTGGAAAATTCTTTCTGACAGAGAGATCTTTTAGAAGCCTGGGTTTCAGGTTCCCTATCAAATTCCCTAAAAAACAGTTAATCTACAGCATCGAAAAGAAGAAAGCAAACATCCTCCCAACAGCACTCAGACTGGTATAAACTAACATCAACTTCTAAGACAGAAGGCTGCACAGTCTGAAATAATCAAACATGAACTTTGGTGACTTTATAGTTCTTTAATTTACTTCCTCAGAATGTTCCAGAAATAAATCAACTACTGTGCAGATGTTTTTTAAGTATGTTTTTTAAATGATAATGTAAGTTTAGTAGTGTTCAGTTTGTTCAAAATCTGTAACATTAACCTAGTATTTAAGGTAATAATTTGTAAAAGAAAAAAAAATTCATCACTGCAAAATATGCTTAAAGTTACAACTTTTTAACTGAAAAAATTCCTAAACATTATTCAAAACATTGCCACAAGTATTCATTTAACATGATTTTATCCTCCAACCAAAACCACAAAGGGAAATTTTGAAAATTATTTTCTTTAATAATAATTCTAACCAATAAAACAGTATCAGTCTACAAAGCCTTTGAGAGCCATAAGATAACTTGTGCAGATAATGAAAGCTGTTTGACAATATTTCAATAATAATATCAGGCAAATGTCCTACATTTTTGAAATGTCTTCTAATCTTACTCAACTTCAACACTAAAGAACATTAACTTTAAGGGGCACACTCCATGCAGCTACAGGCTGTCAGTAACAGACATGTGAAAATAAGTATTTCTGTGCAAGCAGGAAAATGACTTCTAAACTTATCATCTGACAAACCGCACTCAGAAGGAGAAGAGAAAGAGGAAGGAGAGGGGGGAAGGAAAAAACAGACATTCAGCGAAAAAAATAAACCCCTCACAAATTTCAGGGTTGTACTTGCATTTGGCATGTTGCAAAGACATTCGTGTTTCTGTTTTATTCACTTATTTATATGCAAGGGTGTGTATCTGTGCACATGCACATATGTGGCTAGTAAAAGTGGATGTGTGTGTGTGTGTGTGTGTGCGTGCGTGCGCGTGCGTGCGCGATTGTATGTGGAGATCAGAGGGCATTATAGGGTGCCTTCCTCAATTGCCTTTCCACTTTATTTACTGAATCAGCATCTCTACTGAACCTAGTGCTTACTGATTCCGCTACAGTAGCTAGCCAGCAAGGCCCAGGGATCCTCCTGTCTGCTTATCCAGCACTGGGGGAGTTCAGGTCTTCATGTTTACATGCAAGTTCTTTACTGACTGAGACACTCTAGACCCAATGTTTCCATCTTAATTTCAATTAAAACTTAGACTTTAGCAAATTTCCTTCAAATATAAATAGATATTATATATGTATCATATATATCATAATCATTCTGATCGATCATATTCAAAAAGAAAAAGAAGGGGGAAAGGACAAATGAAAAAACAAACATTGTGTCCTAAGACTATTTTAAAGTATAATTCAAACTCCAGTCAGATGGCATTGTTTGTTTTTAAAAACCAAACTGAACAATACTGGCAAGGTCCAGCCCCAATTACGCTGGCCACATATAACTTGCTATGTATCACAGATGATCAAATGCTGCAAAGTAGGAGACACCTGTTTAGATCTGTGTGCTTTGGCTCTAAACACACTAGTTTGACTTCCCTCCATGCTTCCTGTCTGTGCTTGTAGCCACACAAAGACTACTAGAAACTAACTTTATCTAAGCTTTCTGTACGTACAACTGAGTGGTATATACAGACAAAAATACACACAAAAGTATGTGTGCACTGAAATGTGTGTACTGAATATGGACTGAAATAAGCAAGTGGGCTGATCAGAAAGCTGAGGCAAGAGTATCATTTGAACCTAGGATTTTGAGTCTATCCTAGGCAATAGGGTAAGAATCCCATTGTCTTAGTTAGGATTACTTTGCTGTGACGAAACATCATGACCAAAGCAACTTGGAGAGGAAAGGGTTTATTCAGCTTACACTTCCACATCACAGTTCATCATCTAAGGAAGTCAGAACAGGACTTCCAGCAGGGCAGAAACCTGAAGGCAGGAGCTTAGGCAGAGGCCATGGAGGCATGCTGCTGATTGTCTTGTTCCTCTTGGCTTGCTCAGCCTGCTTTCTTTCAGAACCCAGGACCACCATCCCTGGGGTGGCATCACCCACAATGGACTGGGCCCTCCCCCATCAGTCACTAATTAAGAAAATGCCCTACAGGCTTGCCTTCAGCCAGATCTTATGAGGACTTTTTCTCAACTGAGATTCCCTCTTCTCCAGTGACTCTAGCTTGTGATAAGATGAAATAAACTAGTCAGCACACCTAAAAAGAATTACAAAATAATAAGAAAGTAGAACTATAACATGTACAAGAAAGTGAATTCTAGAAGCCAATAGTTAACAAAGCACAACGTACACGGCTGAGTATATACAGTAGGATCAATTCTTTTTTTCTCTCTCACCAAATCTTTATTTTGCATTTATTTCTTTTTTTTCCATTTTTCTTTATTAAGAAATTTTCTACTCACTGTACATACCACCCACAGATCCCACGTCCTCCCTCCTCCCATCTCCCAGCCCTCCCTCCCAAGCCACCCCACATCCCCCAAATCTTTAGGCATGTGCAGAGAAGTGGTATCACTGGCTCACATGGTAACCTATTTTTAGCTTTTGGAAACTCCACTCTAACTTCCACAAAGGCTAAATGAGTTTACAATCCCACCAACAGTTAAGTGAGGGTCCCCTTCCTTACATCCTCACCAACATTTATTGTCTGGTTTGTTTTTTATTAATTTTAGCCATTAATAATGGTACCATGAAACTGCAACATAGTTTTAATTTGCGTTTCTCTAAGCTACAGCTAATTAACGGTTGCTGAGAAAGGGAAATCAGTCTTATTAGGGATCTGCTATCTCAAAAGGTCAGCCCTAAATACATATAAGTAACATTAAATGAACTCAGCATGAAGTATTTACAACTTTCTATGTATGTAACAATAATACTTAAAGAATAAGAGGCCAGGAAATTGAGAAGGAACGGGGGATGGGGAGAGAAATTGGAGGGGAATAATGTCAACATAGCGCTCACATAAAATTCTCAAAAAATAAAGAATATTTTAAAAAATTAGTGGCAATGACCTCATCTATTCCAGTAGGGAAAAGTACGGAGCTATTTCATGCTAACGGGTATGAGAAGTTAAATTCTGCACCACAGTATACAGTTAACTGGACTAAGACACTTCAGACTTCAGCAAGCAGGGACAATATCTGCTGGGTAAGCCACAGGTGACAGCTGTCTTCTGGCAGGACAATGGTGATTTTAAGAACATGTGCAAGAAACAGCAGCTTTCCCAAGGCTTCCTTCAACAATGGTCTACATTTAACTTAACTTCCAAAAAGAAAGATGTTTCTTTCAATGTAAAGTCACAAGTCCCTTTCTCACTCAGTAAAATGAGAAAAAACTATTTTAACAACTTTTTTTAAAATCACACACACACAAAAACCTTAAGATATGCTTAACTAATTTAGAGTATTTTACAAAATTAAAAAAAAAAAACAGAATGAGAGTTTGTATTGGCCTTCCTATCCTATGAGAAAAAGAAAATGGTAAGATGGAGTAATAAGAAAACCTGAAGCCAGGCAAGGTGATGCACATGAAAAGCCCAGCACTGGAAAAGTTTAAGGCCAGCCTCTGTACATAACAAATTCAGGGTCAGCCTGATCTACATGAGACCCTCTCTCAGAAAACAAAGACAAATATGTATACGTACATGCACATGTAGGGTGGGGGTGTCTAAAAACCTGTATCAATTTAAAAGAAAATTAACAGAGGCCAAACTATTTAATCATCCATACCTTAATCCAGGAGAACTGTAAAGAAAAACTCTCTTAAACATTCCTAATAGCTCCTAAATGTTTCTTAAACATTTAGTCTCTCTACCACAGCCCAGTTTTGAGTATGCATTAGACTCAAGCATGAGGCATGTTCTCGCCACTGTGGTTTATCACCCAGTCTTAATAACGGACTATAATATTTCACCAAGAAATGACGAACAGTGGAAACCTAAAACCAAAATGTTTATTTAAGAGTCTGCCTGGGGCTGAAAGGACTCAGGTGCTATAGGACTTCCAGGGCAAGCCTCCATAGGGGCTGGAAGGAGTTCAGATCCCCAGAAGGCAATACACAGCGGGTGGGCAAAGCAGCCTTGCTGTAATTCCAGTCTCAGAAGACAGAGACAAGGGATCCCCAGAGCAAGCTGGCCAGTGAGACTAGCAGAATCGCTGAGCTCTGGTTGACACATTAAGACAAATCTGTGGCCAGTTTAACACTGTTAAGAAAAATAGGCCTCCTACAACAACTGGTAAAGAACTAAGAGCCTTCTGTTAGCTATGAGAAGGCATTTTAGAAGCCAAAACCAACTCCAATCAAGCCTTGATTACAACCTTGGCCAAGAGTTTGGTCTGCAATCTCATTAGAACCCTGACTCTCCTTAACACTGTCCTCCTTACTCAAAAAGATTTATTTCTATGTATTTGTTAAATGGCAAGTTTTCAAAATACTAACTCACCACCAAAAAAAAAAAAAAAGAAAGAAAGAAAGCTTACTTGATTCTTATTAAAACCTGCTCTTTCACTTCTCTCTTCCCCATCAGTCTGTACCGTAATTTTCTATTTTACATGGCATAATCTATAACATCTTCACGGACAGAGCCAAGGATGCATTGGAATTCAGTAGTGACAGAATTCCCAAAGATGGAGATCATGTTTATCAGTAAGTAGTAAGAGCTTTGAACTGTAGATATATCTTCAAACAAGCATGAAAGCATTTGAGGAATAAATCAATTTTGGTCCTATCTGACAAGGTCAGGAAACAAAAACATACGAAGGTTTTGTAATACACTTCTCACTATATTCAAAGTTACTATAAGAGCAGTTCCCTGTTCTTTGCAACTGATTTTAAAAGGAAACACTGACTTTACATCTACTAATCTCTCCTTGACCTTTGGACCAGTTTATAGTATACAACCCTAATAACCTAGTCTGAAATTCAAAAATGCTTCCTGCCACAGCAAACCTAAATATGGCAACCTGGGGCTAGGGATGTCTCCTGAGTAAAGTGCCTGCTAAGCTAGGTTGGGGACCTGAGTTCAGAGCACCAAGAAAGCATATAGGATTGCTGTGAATTTCTTGAGCACACCATAAGCAATATAGGAAAAACAGTATTGAAAATATCTGAATATTTCAAAGCAGCCAGGGTTATTAACTGGTCAAGTCTTGAAACTGACTATAAAATACTTCACAAAAATAATCACTTGATTTCCAAGAAAGTTAGCAATATTTCCATGAAATACAATTAATTCAAATGTCATTTCTTCACATTTGAAATTTTAAACACATGATTACTGAATTTATACAAAGCAAATTTGAATGTCCGATATGTTATATTTGACGATAAACAGACTACACCAAACTCACTGTAAAGACGACTGCAGATTGAGTGAAGCACAAACAGTGGAAGGCATGTACCCTGTCCTAGAGAACAGATCATCTCTCTATCTTAAACAACCTTCAAATAGGACCACAAGTGTTTTCAAAAAAAAAAAAAAAAAAAAAAGAACAGCTAGTCTATTACACTTTATCAAATTCTGAAGATATATTATGCATTTCTTACTTTATCACTATTATTAATCTTGCAAAATCACAAACTCAACATAAATCCTAAAGTTCTCCGGTTTAGCAAATATGGCATAATTTTCATACTTTGCATGAATGTGTCAGGTTCAAAGTACATGAGAATAGAAATAAATCCTAAAATAACAGACAGAAGGCTCCCTGCTCATCAAGGGGCTTTATCATGATTATATGTTCACGGTTTTTTTTTTTCATCAGAATTAGCAACTATAACTTTTATTTTCTGAATGTTTCACAATGTCAAAAATCAGAAATATAATTCAGAAAACCAAAAAACTTGAATGAAAACAGGGAAAAATAGCATTTTTCAAACTATTAAAAGAATCAAGAGTGCTAGTGTTGATAAGGGAATTTAAAAAAAAAAGAATGATGATATGCGCTTAACTCTTAGAATGGCACTTTGCCATATCAGTTTTTTTTAAGGTATCCACAGCCCTTGACCTAGCAATTCTTCTTCCAGATATCTATTCCACCTAAGAATATACAAAAGTACCTATGAGTAAATGCATACGAGTATTAATTTTAATATTACTGAAAAAATAAAATATTTCAGATAACCCAAATGTTCACCGTAACAGAATGAACAAATAATTTATGGTGTATTGACACATACAGTACCTGGAAAGATATTCTTGATTCATTTCATATGAAAAAATTATATTATGAAGACTCTGTGCTCATTTTAATAATTATTAAAACACACATTTTTACAGTGACATAAATGTATGCATATATGTAAAGAGGAAAATAAAAACAGTTCAGGTGAATACAAGCGCACACCGTCAACAGTGTTTTCAGTCTGAAGGGAGAGGATGAGAGAAGAAACAAAGGCAATTAACATATTTCACCTTACACATTTCCATGCACTTTGAAACTTTGTCAAGTAGCTGATTTCAATAACTTCAACAATGTGATGGAAACCGTTAGGGGGATAAGATGAAGGTAATTAAAACAAAAGCAACACAGAAGAGAAGGTAACATTTGTTATCTAGGTCAAGAAGGGTGGAGGAATGTGATTTGCTTTTTTAATCAAAAAAAGGAGTTGCTGAAACAGCTAGACATTTTGGTGGCTAGATATTTTTCAAAACAATTTTATAGTCTGGTTGAAAAAAAATGTTACAATCTTTGAAATCTAGAATTATAAATGCCATCAAAAGAATCAACACAAAATACTTCAAGAGCAAAGTAAATTAAACATGAAATAAAGACACGCACAAGCACACTCACACTCAGAGTATTTGGTCAGTCTTACTACACTTGTAACAACAAACCACAATCTAATACAGCTCAAAGCCAAAGTGTTATTTAAGAAGCTAGAGTAGCAAAGGTTAAGATTCCCCAAGCATGGGGGGTGGGGCAAGTGTGCTCAGTGAGTTCAATGGGACAGTTAGAACTGGCAGTGAGAATTCCAATCCAAGCACAGAGCTTCACAACAGACCGTAACTACTTCCCCACGCCCTGCTTCCTTCTCATGTGAGCTCATTAACCAGGGCCTGGCCACAGGTTAGTAGGCTTAGTATACATACTTTGCACTGCTAACCCTGGTGATCAATTACTGTTTACATTCAGAGCAATTCTGTGAAGTTCTGCTATATAACCTCTGACATTTGTTGTAGCTAAGAACTGTCTGCATGAGATAAAGCGTAGAAGTTTTATGAACCAATTCTTACTTGATTTGACTTATCTCCCTAGGAGACACAAAACCACTCACAGACAGCACTAGCCTGGGTTACCAATGAACTTGCAATCAAACTGCCTTATCTTCCAAAGTAGCTGCTATTACAGGCCTGCGCCACTAGGTCTGGCTTAGCTAAATATATAAGCATCTGGACAGACGATTATTTTGGCTAAGACCTATTTAACTATAAATTATAAAATTACAGCATTCATACTATTATACAGAATTAACTATTTTTTCAACACATCATGTGTAAACACTGCTTCTTGACTGAATCATCATCTTGTTGTACGTAACAACTTTCTATTAACTCTTACTACTCACCTAAAAAGTGGCATATGACTGAGTAAGCACACAAGATGAATTCAGAACACCTTGCTTACAAAAACATTGCTAGGATCATATCATAAGGATTTAGAACCTAACTTACAGAGGCATCCCCTGGCCAGGAAAGCCCAACTAATGATCAAGAAGAACCACAAAAGACTGAATACAAAGAACGCTCCAATCTACAACTTCATAACAACATTTCTAAAATCTAATTATCAACTATGAATGATGTTGTAGGACAACTCTGAATAGATTTGAAGGGTTTTAAGAAGTAGCTCATCATTTCCAGGACTGGTAAACAAGGGAGAAAAACTCAGAGTTAATCTTCTTATATTTCCATATGAAAGGCAAACAAAAGGAAATGATTCCCTTTCCACAAGTGTTTAACTGAAAAAAAGAAACAATAAAAGAAAATCTCTGTTTTTCATTTCTAATAAATGTCTTGACAGGAATGGTCATTAGTCACTGCTAACAAGACATACAAAGTCAACTACATATTATGTAACTCAACGGAGAAGCAAACAAAACCAACTATGAAGTGTTTCTGGATAGAGAAAAAACAAAACAAAACCTCACACCTGGATTTAATCAAGCCACTTCATCTATTATTGACTTTCAGGAAACACACACACACACACACACACACACACACACACACACACACACAACAATATCAAAAAACAAGGCAACAAATACCATAGGGATCAACAAAATCAGACTGTGAGAAACTTTACAGTCTCATTTCTTCAATAAATGAATTTCTACTAAGCTAAAGAGATGAAGGGAGGGGAAACTAAGCAATGAACGTGAGACTTTAAGATGTGTTTATGCACCTGGACTGGAGGTCCTTGTGTGGATTCTGATTTTGACAAACTATAAAGAGAACGAGAGAGACAGCGGCATGAACACTGGTTACACGGTGGTGACACCACGGAAAGGGGGCTCTGTGGCTTTGTGGAGTGTTCCTTCGGTTTTATGGGTGCTTTCTGTTTGTGTGGTTAGGTTTTTGTTGGTTTGTTCTCTAGTGCTAAGGACTGAACCCATGCCTTAGGCATACCAAGCACACAGTTCTACCACTAACCACTACCCCTAGGCAGGGAAAAAGTTTTATGTGAGAAAATGGCAGTGTTTATACTGTTACACAGGAGCGTCCTCGTCATGTAATAGCACAGACTGTTTTGAGTGATGCAAATGATTTCAAAATTACTGAAGGGGATATCCTAGTTATATGGCTGGGGATATGGACAAAACACTGGCAATACGATGGTAATGATTAAAGCTATATTATCATGAATTTGAGATAATTATCCTCTTATATAGCTTATAAATAAAAAATATCCCATAACAAAAATTAACTGGCATATCCTTTCAAAACATAGGAAATAGCACCTAAAATGTTAATTTAGCAGAAAAGACATTGACATATTGACTTTCAATATATTTTATTACCTACATCTTGAGCACATCAGTGCCTGAAAAGCTAATGCTTGCTTACAAGGCGTACTTAATAGCTCCTGCATCCCAGGCATAGAACTTGAAGCTACAAGTTTTAACACATAAAGTAATAAACACAGGAAGTACAATAACTTCCCATATATAATATGTGGAGAGCCAAACTGATCCAAGACAAAAGGACAAAGGGAAATTTTAGCTCTGTATCCTTGTCCAGGAATGGATTTGGCAAGGCTGGTCTGGGGCTAAAGCCAGTGCCTCACAGGATTCAAGGTTGCAGCTTCCGGGTCCCTAACTCTTCCCCCTGGGCTGTGGTTATCAGTCCATTGGCAGCTATCTAAAGTATCCCATGTTCTCTTTGCCAACATTGTTCTGACTTAGCTCTCCACTGATCTTGGCCATTTTCTCCCTGCAAACAATACATATAATGCTGTACTTCTTAATAAACTTGCTTGGCATAAGTCATCAGCTTATGCAAGATCTCCTGGTCCCAACAATTGCTTTTGTCTTCTTTATTTCTCATCCTTGGTCCTCCTACACAACTCCTCACCATCTGAGACCCTAATTCCTGCTGGTTTGCATCCACAGTGCACACATATAAATAGGAACACATATACACACAACAACTAAAGAGGACCCACTGACACTATGAAATATACCCAAAGACCATGGAATTTGCCCAGCACTAAAAACTCCATGTAACATATAAACTAAATAGTATTCTAAACCTCACTATTCAATTTATTTTGTTTCAAACAATATAAAGCAGTCAGATCCCCTGGCTTTTAAGGAGTTCTTACTGAAAAACATGTACTCAAACAAAGATGAACATTAATTGTGCATGTTACATAAAGCAACATTTAAAGCAGTACTCCACTAAACTTGGAAAACTTTGGTGAATAACCTGAAAATTCAGGTAACACATGGAAAGGAGATCTAAACATCTCTTGGTAGAGCATACATGTGAGATCATGTAAATACTCAAAAGATTCTGATAAATTCACTGGATCACAAATGGCTAGAAAATAAATGTAACAGAAAAGATCTCAATTTCTTAAAATAACTTTCCAAGAGCAAAAATACTATAGCATACAATGCTGCCTGAATTCAGAAGATTCTATAATATTTGAAAGATATATTAATTTTTTCTAGTTAGAAATGCTCTTAAAGCAAAAATGGTTAAGATTAAACTCAGAATTTTTAAATAGTGTTACTATTATACAAAGTGTATCACCTCACAAATTTCAGTCCCAATATACTACATTCTAATCATCTAAGAAATCAATCTGTCAAAAACATTTTGGTCTGTCACATGATTTGATTGTTAGGGGTTTTCTTTAAAAACTTTTACTCAACCAAATATCACATTTTCTCTCCCATGTGGAATCTCGATTTCTTTTTAAAGAAACTAATGTAAAAGGTACTATTTGAGGACAGAAAAGGAATGAGGAGGGAAGCCAGGAAGGGTAATAGAGGTGAATATGGTAAAGCACCTTATACACATTGCATAATGCAATCATAACATCATTCATCTGTACAATTAATACACAAGAGTAAAGATGGTTTAAATCAGTTTAGGGATTAAGAAATTATTAGGAGTTACATTCCACTTGCCCTTCACTTCAGTGCAGACCATCTAAACAGCCACAGTCCCAGTGAGTAGTGATTTACATCAGCTGAGAAAAATCAGGCACCTACAATCCAGATAGAATCTAGAGTTTTCCACCCCACTTAGTAGCTTTCTCTTGTTGTCCTGCCTTAGCCTCAATTCTACAGGGCCACATTTTATAGAACTGAGAGTAATTAAAGCCTAATAAAAGCAACATAAAAATTTTGATGGAAGAAATTTTCCATCAAATGCTATAGCAAGAACAAATGCCAATTTTATTTACAATCTATACATCAATATTCAATTTGACAAAGAAATGTTTAAAACATTTAACAGTAAGTGGTTAAAAGAGAAAGAAACACAAATGAAACTATTATTTTAAGCAAAATTTATGAAAGGAAGTCATGTGTCATTCATCATTACCATTTGCTTGCATCTGGAAGCCAGTTTAAAATTACAACAATGTTCTAAAAAAGAAAAAAAAAAAGAAGAAACTACTTCCTACAGCAAATATGGTCTTCCATTATGTGAAATAATCAATAAGTAGTAAACAGAAGATGTCCCCACTATATTAACACAAAAAGAAATTATTTTCTTTTTTTTTTAAAGATTTATTTATTTATTATGTATACAGTGTTCTGTCTGCATATACACCTGCAGGTCAGAAGAGGGCACCAGATCTCACTATGGATGGTTGTGAGTCACCATGTGGTTGCTGGGAATTGAACTCATGACCTCTGGAAGAACAGCCAGTGCTTTTAACCTCTGAGCCATCTCTCCAGCCCAAAGAAATTATTTTCATAATCAAACATTACAAAAGAAGAAAAGCAATAGAAATAGTTGCCATGTCTAGGGTGTTAGAGACCTTCACAGACTCAAATTCCTGCTCACAAACAGTTTCTCACCTTCTACAGTTCCTAGTGAACTCAAGATTCTAAGACTTAAATCATTTTCTCTTAGCAGGCATAGACAATTACCACAGCTTACACTATATAGAAGGGGCCCAAGAGCACAGGAGCAAGAATAATAAACACACAAACAAGAGAACACTGTGTTTTTTCCTCTTAAACAGATCAAACAACAACATGAAGGCAGCACTGTTTCTACCAATTATTAGTGAGAATGAGGAGGCTGCGGAGATGGCTCCGTGTGTTGATCACCTGTGGATGGCCAAGCCTGGGGACATCAGTCTGGAGCCCCAGCATCAACTTAAATGCACGGTGACCTCAGCACCCTACCTTTAAATTCCAGATCTCAGGAGACAAATCAGGGGAGCCTTGAAGCTCTGGTTTCAAATGGAAAACTGCCTCAAACACAAGGCAGAGAGAGATCAAGGAAGACATCCAACCTCAACCTCTACATGCACACATGTACTCACATGTGTACGTATGAATAAGCATGCAAGTGCATGCCTCTGTGTGTGTGTGTGTGTGTGTGCTCACATTCACAGGTGTATTCATGTACACACACACACATAAACACACACCCCACATACACAACAAAATATTTAAAAACTTGAAAGAGATACTTCGATAAAGGGAACCATTATAGGGTTAAGGAGAAACCTGGTGCCAGGGAAATGCCCAGGAATTCACAAGGATGACTCTAGCTAAGACTCGTAGCAATAGGAGAGGGTGCCTGAACTGGCCATCTACTGCAATCAGATTGGTGTCTACCCTAATTGTCATCAAAGAGCCTTGATCCAGTAACTGATGGAAGCAAAAGCAGAGATCCACTGCCAAGCATCAGGCTGAGCTCCAGGAGTCCTGCTGAAGAAAGGGAGGAGGGATGTAGGACCCACAGGGGTCAAGATCATCATGAGAGAACCCATAGAGACAGCTGATCTAAGCTCTGGGAGCTCATAGACTGTGGACTTAGGGAACCTGCATGGGACAAACCTAGGCCCTCTGCATGTGTGTGACAGTTGTGTTGCTTGTTCTGACTGTGAGGCTCCTAGCAGTTAGATCATGACCTGTCCCGGGCACTTAGCTGGCTTTTGGGAACCTGTTCCCCATGCTGGAGTACCTTGCCCAGCCTTGATGCAGGGGGAGGAGTTTGGTCGTGCCTCAACTTAATGTGCTATGCTTTGTTCAAGCCCATGGGAGCCCTGTCCCTTTTTGAATGGAGATGGAGGAGGAGTGGATGAGGAAGGGGAAGATGGGAAAAGGGGCATGCAAGGAGGAGAGGAGAGAGGGGAAACTGTGGTCAGTATGTAAAATAAACGGAAAAAAAATAATCAATAAAAAAAGCAAAACAATAAAATAAATTTAAATTAAGAAAGTAAAACCTTTGATTTGGGCACAGAAACTCAGTAAGCACGCTGGATGGAAAGACAATAAACAAAGACTTCACATCAATATGGCTAAACCGCATTACATATAAAATTTCTATTCTAAATGTCTATTTTTGGCAAATGCTTCCTAGGCCCTTTATAAGGTTCAACCAAGAATGATAAGGCTTGTTATGACTCCTTCCAACAGACTCTGTACAACTCTTTAAAATCGTATCATTCTGGTTGGAAAAGAAACAACACTGTAACATCATCTAGAAATACAAGCCAGGTGTAGGTAGGCATCAGTAGTTCAAGATACTCAGAAAACAGACAAGAGACTTCCTTGAATGCAAGAGTTACCAACCTAGACAACGTAAGGAGATGGTTGTCTTAAGGAAAAGTCAAGAAGAGAAAGGAGAGGAAAGGGAGAAGAAAGAAATGAGATATAAACCATGTGATTGTTTTCCTTAAAAGAACTATATCAAAATAGCCTCCTTAATTCTGTTCATCATCAAAACCTCAGATGTTAAGAGCTAAGCGTTCCAATACTCTTTGCCAATACTTTCAAGAATTTTATCTTTCAATGTTTTACTTTATTAAGAGGAAGATGCACTGTCTGCTGTATACTCCTATTAGCTTTAACAAGCACAAGCAGTCACGGCCACTTCATCAGTACCAGAAACAGTTTCCTCAGCCCCAACTCCTTGCTATCTTTTGTAACCAACCCTTAGTCATCTCCATTCTCTGACAAGCACTGATCTGCTCTCCACATTAAGTTTTTGTTTTGCAGAATGTCATATAAATTAACTCACAGGATATTTATCCTTGTGAGGTTCACTGAGTTTTATGAATCTGTAACTGCATGGCTTTCAGCCACGCTGGGAGTTTTCAGCCATTATTTCTCCACATATTTTTGGGCAGCAGTCTTTATGTATGCTTTCTGAGTTTGTCATGTCACAGATGTTAGACCTTTTCCTTTGTGCAGCTTCTTCATTCAGTCTCAGAGCTCTCCTTTATAGCTCAGATTACACAATTTCTAATCACCTTTCTTTGGACTCACTCACTCTTTCTTGTCATCTCCATTCTGATACTGAACTCACATGCTCAATTTTTAGTTACTTCAGTGAGTTATTTTACTTTTTAATTATAAATTTTCTATGTGGTTCTTATACATTCTAAGAACTCTAGTCTTTGCATTCATCTCAAAAGTGCTACCCTGGCTTCATGGCAGAATTTTAAGTGCCATCTAAGGACCCTGTCTTATGATTCTAACGTGAAGGTCATCTCATGGATAGCATATGTAAATTGGTCTATCGTGTGAAACAATTTATGATCTCACTGGTCAATAATATGTCAAATAACGTTAGTCTGCATCCTAGAGATATCACTGCACTTTTACACTACTAATTCTGCTGAAGAATATTAAGAATTTGATTCACTACTGCTTTTGTTCTTAATGTTGCAGTGACTATTGCTGCAGTCAACCAACTCTATCAGATTCAAAGCAAATGGCACAAACTACACTTAGAGGCTAAGATTTCATGTCAGTTCATTCATTCTCCAACTCTATTCAGTGCTGTTTAATACAGCCTCGTATGTGTCTCCTAAGGTCTAAACTGAGCAAGGGCCAGGGATTGACTACCCTTCAACTCAACTTGTAAACTTCATACTTGCTAAGATAAATTCCACACATGCTGAGCTCAGGAATGAGTCTGGTACTTTACAGATAGATTTAGGACATCTTTTTATTCTACCTCTTTTCTCTCTAGAATTTCTCCCATATTTTGTCTCCCAGTCCCATCTTGATTCTCTATCTGCAAATGTGGCATTTTGACTCCGCACACTGTCATATGCTTCCTGAAACTGCATATCCCTCTTCACAGTCCCAAGGGAAGGAAGGAAGGAAGGAAGGAAGGAAGGAAGGAAGGAAGGAAGGAAGGACCAAACTAATCTTCTCCCACTGGCCTTTGAATTACAGAAGTTCCTTTTTCTAATCTCCCTTGTCAGCAAAAGAATCCTATATTTTAGAATTTTTGATTCTTATATTGTCACTAGGACCACCATTACAGAAGACTAGGCTGAAGATTAGGGTCCCCCAGGGTTCCATGAAAAGAGAAAAACAAAGCCAAAATACAAAACAAAGAAGGATCAGTAATTCCCCACCCAGGCAGCTCATGAGGGGCCATCCTTTCCAGTCCTCTGACTGTGAACACAGAGAGGATTTCTCTTGCACACTTTACTCTTCTATCCATTGTGCAGAACAAGAATGGGGGCCACTCAGGAGTCAGGGCTGAGAGTTAAATGAGGGTGGGGTGGAAATTCAGCAGCATTAGTGGCCCTCCAGCTTTGATGTCCCTCCTAATCCTTCCACTACTATTGCGTCTCAGGGACTTCAAACAGTCACTTTCTGTACTCTGTCCAGGGACTTTAGTTGTAATCCGAAGGATAGAGAAGCACTGTGCTTGCTCTACCTTACAGATCAGAACCACAAAAGTTCCAGAAACAAACCCTGACAATTATAGTCAATTGTTTCTTCACAATGGTGGCGAGGCAATGAATGGGGAGTGAGCAATGTTTTAACAAGCATTCTTAGTAAAACTGGAGAGCTATACGCACTGGAGTAGCAGTGGTAGTAGTAATAATAGTGATGATGATAATAACAGTGAACTTGCACTTTTGCTTCATACAGCATCCAAAATTATACTCCAAATGGGTCACAGGCCTAAATGGAAAATGAAATAAAAATCCTTTAGGAGGAAAAAAGAATGCTGTAACCGTGCAGTAGGTAAAATTTTTCTTGACTATGACATCAAAATATCATGCATAAGAACGTAAGAAATGAAATCTTTGTCAAATTTTAGAACTCTTCTTTTTCAAAGATCATTATTTAGAAAATAGGAAAAAAAATTCAAATCCTATGTTTACTTTTAATGTCTTGTGCTGAAATAAAAATTCAAAATCACCTCTTACAATTGAGGAGAATGAACCCAAGGGAGGTTATTAAAAGAAAGGTGATGGGCATCTCACAAAGCACACGCATGACCAAGCACTAAGAAAGGCCAGGCAACTTCAGCCACTGGGAGAAGAAGCTCTAACCACAATGACATAGCATGACACATCCCACAAGGAACACAGCAGCACTGAATGCTGCCATGGATGCCCACACACATGACTACGTATGGATTGCCATGGGAATGCAAAACAGCATAATCACCTTTGTTGGAGACCTAGCAAACCTATTCTTCAGCATTAACCTAAGATGACATTAAGCGTCAACACAAAGACGGGACGTCTATATAAATGACTAGTATTGTTATTCACGATTGCTGGAAGCTGGATAAAATCCAAATGCCCATTGTATGTGCTACTTTTCTCATCTGTGTGACTGAACACCTGACAAGGGGCAACTAAAGGAGGAAGGGTTTGTTTTGGCTCAAGGTTCGAGACAAGGGGGTATCTGGGCAGAAGGGATGGAACAGCTCTCAGTAGTGGTGGCTAATGTGTGAGGCTGTTGACTCACATTCCAGGACATCAGAGAGCAGAGAGACAGCTAAAACACTCATCCGTATTTCCATTTTCTCCTCTTTTATTCATTCTAGGCCATCAGCCCATGAGATGCTGCCACCCACTTCAGGGTAGACTCTCCTCAGTAAATCCTCTCTGGAAACATCACAGATCATTGCAGATGTGTTTTTCTTACATGAATCTAAATCCACTCAAGTTGACAATGAAAATTAGCCATCCCACTCATTAATACATAATAGACAAGTAAAATATCTATGGAATGAAATACTATACTATCACATATAAAAGAAAAGCCTGATACAAATGATCACAAACATTACAAGAAAGAATGTCAAACACAAAAAAGTACATACTATAAAATTTTCATCATAGTTACAGAAAAAGAAAGTCTACACATTATGGTACAAAGGGATATATTCGGACTTTGTTCTTGGCTTCAAAAACTCCTGTAATTCTTTGAGTTTTTGTTATTACAATGAGGTTGTTCTTGGTGGTGGTGGTAGTGTTGGCAGTGAGAGTGGCTGGGGTGGTGGCACAGTGTAGTAATGATGGCAGTGACAATAATGACAGTGGTGATGCAGCTGCTGGAACAACAGGGCATTTGAGGACAGAAGGGAGCCTGAAGGCTGAGTTGTTCAGTCAATTGCACAGCCAGTGATTTAGTCAATCAGGCCTGTATAATGAAATCTCTGAACATTGTCTAGCGGAGAATCAGAGTTGGTGGCTACCATAAAGTGATGCCCATTTAGCCTGCAGGATAAAGCAAAGAAGCTCAGAACCCAAACTCTATCCAGATCTTGTCCTATATGTAGCCTTAAAACTCTAATCATAAAATGTTTAGTGAATTCTGCAAATCATTCTAGATGATTACTAAACCCAAGAAAAGTGTGGAAACCTCCAAATTAACAGTATCAGAATTGCAAGTATCTCCTAAGGTTGGTGATTAACTGGCATCTACAATGGGAGTAGTTTCTTAGATTCAAGAACGCTTCTGTGTGGACAATCTGATCTAACACTGGACAGATTATGTCAGTGCTGGAATGCAGTACCCCTTGTGGTGGGAAGGAGAACAACCAACAAAAGGATGAGTGCTTCCTGAGCCTGGGGTACCGAGAGATATTGACAGCAATTGGGATTTTTAAGAATGACATCATTTTTTCCAAAGAGAATCCGATGATGGCTACACAACTCCACAACTGTACTAAAGGGGGACAGTGCAGAGGAGGGGGCTGGGGAAGAGACAACTGACACTAAGGATGATTTTACAGGGCATATGGAAGCCTATTATTCATAAGCATCATATATATTTCATATGAAAGTTTAACTGGACTTATCCTACTCAAGGGATAATGTTCCTCTCAGAAACTTTAGGGTGCCAAATAAAAAGCCCAATACTTTGGCTAAAGTTGTTGGTTAAGGGTGTCCCAGAGGTTCCCAAAACGATACTGGCTATTGCCACTATTCTTGGTTGCCCACCAGAACTTTATGTTAAGACCCTGTTGCTAAAGACACCACACACTTTGGTCATGGCACACAGAGAAATCAAATTGTTTTGACCAGGAGGCTTATTTGCTAACTAGATTTCATAGTACCAGAAGGTGCTGTGTAGGCTTAGGAGCTAGCGATAGTCATGAACAGTCTTACCCAGCTTGAACTCTATGAGCCACAATAATGACTGAAATGGTAAATGCTCAAGAGGGCCAAAGTTGCATGAATATTGTAAAATAAGAAACCACTTCCTGCTTGGATATAAGACAGGGTCCATGGGAGAAAACACATACCAGGCACCATCAATCTGGCCAAGAACCCATGGTTGGGAAGATCATAGGCCCTAGGAGTGAATCTGCTACTATTATTTTACTTAATGGACACAGAAAACTGTCCTCTAAATATATACCGAGAGTCCACAACTTTCAGACTTATCAGAGAATTTTCCTTATGTAGTGGATAGTGATTAATGCAGAAACTCCAGACTAACTGGTCAAAGTGCAGAAAATAAGTGTCATTGGAGTGTTCAGTCATAGTGGGACATCTCTATCACTCTACCTACTCCCAAGGCTCAGGGACCAGAGAGAAAGAGACTGAAAGATTGCAAGAGCCAGAAGCTGAAAAAGACCAGCCTAAAACAGTACCTTTCGGACAAGATGGCAGCATTGCTGAACTCACAGCAGTGATGATGCACAAGATGAAGCCAGGCAACATTTGGACATGGAATGGGATGGGTTCACAGACCTCTACCCCTAACTGAGGAGCTAATGACAGTTGATGGTCTCTGGGTTAGGGAGAGTCAGCTTTCTTTAAGAGTACTGTCCCTGGTAGGTTGACCATACTCCACTGAATGGTCCCACACCCATAAGTATATGGGTAACTCAATCGGTTATAAAGTAAACACACAAAGTTGAAAAGAAGTGGGGAGGTGGGAAATGAATCTGTTAGGAGTTAAGGGAAGTTTAGGGCAAATATGATTGAAATACATTGTATTATTATGAAATTCTCAAAAAATACATTAAAATTTAAGAATCATTAAATTGTACACTTTCAAAGAAGGTAATTTCTACTGTGTCATAATTAGTAAATCCATTTGTAAAATCTAATCAAGCTTCCAAGATTACATGAGGCATTTAAAAAGTTGTGCTCATCACATTTCATCTTTCTATAGTCTCAGAATGAACAACTGGTATTTAATATATACTATAATCACCAAAAAATAGCAATAAATGAAGTTTTACTATGAGAACACCCCATAACATATGAAAAAAACTAGCACTGTTAAATCAGATCACCAACTCCACACATGCAGAATGAACGATGCCCACATTTATATTTTAGGACAAAGAAGTGGAGAAACAGTGGTAAAGTGGTTTGACACAGGAAACTCTGGGCTTAGACAAAGTCCTACACATCCATACAATCACAAGGAATTCAAGACTGATTGGGATTATTCTTTCCATGTTCAGACATTTGATGCTCTGACAATCCCCATCAGCTACATCAGAAGTACTATTACACATAAACATATTATGGTGGTTTGAATAGGAATAGCCCCATAAACTTGTGTCTGAATGCTTGGCCCATAGAGAGTGGCACTGTTAGGAGGTGTGGCCTTGATGGAGGAAGTATGTCTCTGTGGAATCAGGCTTTGAAGTCTCAGATGTTTAAGCTAGGCCTAGTGTGGCATTCACTTCTGCTGCCTGTAGATCAAGATGTAGTTCCTTCTCCAGCATGATGTCTGTCTGCATGCTACCATGCTTCCCGCCCTGGTTGATAGGGGACTAGAACTGTAAGTGAGCCCCAGTGAAATGTTTTTCTTTGTAAGAGTTGCCACGGTCATGGTATCTCTTCATAGTAATAGAAACCCTAAGACACACACACACACACACACACACACACACACACACACACACACACAAATTAAAACCACAAACACACATACATATCCAGCAAATTTATATTCAGAAATTGTTGGTGTATCATGTCAAGTAATAGGCAAAGGAAAAGGAGAACATTATATCTGGGACTTTATGTTTGATTTTTAACCCATGCTTCCTTCCTCTTTTGCTATCTGCCTTTCATTCTCTTCCAGAAGTTGCTTCCCGGAAAAGAGACTGCCCAATGTCTACTCATCCTCCCCACTCTCATGATCTCCCCAGCCAACTATAATCTACCTTCCAGCTACTGTGCTAAAGCCAACACAAAGTCACTAATCCAAGCATTTTTAACATCGCATCATCAATTCAACTTACCTAAACAATCTTTCTCATAAGCTTTGATCTCACATACATCTAAGTCATGGGAAGTCTGTATAATTTTCTGTCTGAAATTAAGGGCACCTCTTTACTATCAAATCTACATCTCTTTTCTGACCTGCCTCCCCTGGACCATATCACACAGTACTTGCTACTACATACAACTTCACCTACGGAAGACAAAGGTAAGAATCAATAGAAAAAATTACATGCACACAAAATTGTAAAAATCACATCTAGATAAACATGTATTTCTTTAAATCAAAAAGTTTAATTACTACTGCTGAACTCATTCTAATATTACATGCAAAATTATTTCCTTTGTACACTTGTACAAAGGGAACTTTTCTCTGCATATCCAAATAACTGAATTTTAAAACAAAGCCTGCATGTTTTAATGTTTACAACCATATTTACTTATACATGTATTCAAGTTTAAGCATAGAGGGTAGCTGGTTCAGGGGAAGTAATTGGGACTAGCTTTACCTGTGTGGAAATTATTAGTCTTCTGGCCTAAAGCTGGTATTAGAATCAAAACAAGCTGATATTATCTTAAGAATCCTTCCAACTTCTGAGAAGTAAAACCTAACTACTTGATAGCTGGTCAGATATGGTTTGGGTTAAAAAAAAAGTGTAAGACATTTATTTTTGTGTTTAAATAAAAAACACAGTTTAGTTTAATTAAGCAAATAGGAGTGTTTTATAAAGTAAAGATGAGTACGGTGTCTGGCACACCTGCAGCCTCAGCTTACTCAGATGGCTACAGCAGCAAGGTCACTGGAGCCCAGGAATCCCGGAGAAGCTGGGTAAATGTGGAGAAGTTGGGAGCAGGGAGCATTACTTCAGTATACAAAGACACACTCACATACATTTTAAATACTTTCTCTTTACCAACTGTGTTCCATCCTTGGACTTCCCTGAACCAAAGTTTTCTAAATAAACTCTATGCATTTAATGTAAGAAGAGAAGTCACTGAATATAACTTGATGAGTTATGAGTTATTTATATTAGATTAAATGAAAAAAAATAAAATGTCTGACAAGAAAATTCAGGATCTAAATTTAATGTTTGACATAATTCTAACAGGCACCATACACTGTCTGGCAGGGGTGATGAAACTGAAATTCTAACCACTTACTCAATATAATATTGTTGGAGAAGTAAAGAAAGGATTAGTACATTAGATCAGTCAAAAAGTGAAGACATTCAGCGCCTATCCCATGCAGACTGCTGACAACAAGGTTTGTTTTCTACGTAACTAGCTAGAAATCCATACCTTCACTGAGGCCCTTCTAACACTTCATTACCCAGATATGATGACCAGCAGATGTCACTGACCTCAAACTTTCTCTTTTCCAATTAAGACTCACTTATTCCCAATAAATTATAGAGAGGTTTGGGAATTCTCTGCAGAGTATCTCTTGCTCATTATGTATAGTCCCTTGACCACGACCTATATTTATTTCATCTGTCATTCTTTGGGTGCTGTCAACAATTATAACTTCTTTTTGATAAAAGCTAATAAATTACTGTACAGCTCATCAAAAAATAAATTGGAAATCAGTCTGAAAGAAAAGAAGAATCATCATGAATAAGTTATTTGAGACCATTATAAAAAAAGGTCAGAATTCTCGTATTTAATTTTCTTTTCTTGGAAGATACAGGCACATGAGAGGAAACTAATGAAATTACAGAAAAGATTATTTCCATGTCAGTGGACATATATATGGTATCTTAATACTTTATTCCTGTTTTATATACATATTTACACACACATCAAAGGTTCTGTTGCAAAACTGGCTGTCCAGTTTTCTTTGTTGGATCAATCAAAGGCCTGAATGGAAGGCCAGCCTCCCACCTCAATGGGACCTTTGACCAACCATTTGCACTTTTAGAAGAACTGGGTACTCAACATGCAGTAACTTTACCCTCTTCTGTGTACACCACTCTCTACATGTCGGTTTTTCTTCTGTCAAGCACTTCCTGACAAGCACTTTCTGGCATGTTTATTACTTGTATAAAAACAAAGATATGATCAGCAGGATTTGATTGAGTAATTATAGGAAGTTTGTAACTGAACACATATTGCATATACCACAGCATATGCCAATCTAAATGGCATGACTTTCAAATTAACCGACCACTCAGAAAGGAGCAGAGCACCATTGTTAGCAAAGTTATGGATCAAATCACTTAAACTCTGTCACTATCAACTCTCAACTTACATACTGTGAAAAATTACTGCAAGATCTCCACATAACTAAAATAAAATAATTATGATTTAGCATACAACAAATCTAATACATTTAGTTCATACCAGACATTTTAGAGAAGCAGCTATGCATTGCAATGAGTCCATGCCTAAGATACACATGATCTGATTTCTCACAGTTCAAGACACAATGTTTTTATCTTTATTCACAGAAGACCCTGAGTGTAAAGGTTCTATGTGACAAATTATTGGCTCAACTCGTGGACTCTGAAGTATCCTAGAAGCATTAAACTGCTGTTGTTTGTAACTTAAAAGCACTGAGGACCTTACAAGCACACAATGGTTATTCGGAAGAAGAAAGGAGGAGACACTGGCTATTACTGCAGTGCCACAGGCTACATCTGCCAAAGTAGTTCTTCAATAAATACCTGCTTCCAGTTATTGCCATTCTTCTGCCATCAAACCTCAAAGCCAGCCCTGTCTGGAATATTAACACTGTGTTACTTCTTTGGACTTGTGAGGTTTTGTCTTACGCCAGTCATAATGGTTAAGATTAAGAAAACAACTGACAACAGATGCTGGAGAGGATGCCAGGGAAGGGGAAACATCATCCACTGCTAGTGAGAATGCCAACTGATGCAGCCACTATGGAAATCAATGAGAAGAATTCTCCAACAGCTAAAAATAGATCTACCATGTGACCCAGCTATACCACTCCTTGGCACACACCCAAAGGATTCAACAGCCTACTACGGAGATACTTGCTCAGTCAGCCATGTTCCCTGCTGTTCTCTTCACAGTAGCTAGGACATACATAATGAAAATGTAGTACATATACACAACAGAATTCTATTCAGCTGTAAAGAAAAATGAATCATAAAATTTGCAGGTAAATGAATGGAACTGGAAAATATACTCAGTGAGGTAACCCAGATTCAGAAATACAAATGCAGCAAGTTCCCTCTCATGTGAATCCTAGCACAGAATCTTTGAAGTACACAATACTAACATTTAAACATGAAATATCAATAATAGAGATATTTATATATTACTCTTTCTCTTGAACTAAAATAAGTCAGCATTTGCCACAGAAGCTCTGGGTACATCCATCTATAACCTGTCCTTCAGACACACTCAGATCCCTACGCTTTATCAGGCACCGGCCTCAAGAAAACAGCCCTATAACCAAGGAATTCTGACTCTCACTGTTGTACTTACTCTAAAGCTAAGTATTCTACATTCATTATTAAAGTCAGGCTCCTAGAACGTTACAAAAGAAAGGTTCTGAATAACTATCACCTTACAGTGCTGCAATGTTTGTTTCTAGTTGTTAACATGACAATCTGTAATCATTGAGAAGGGGCCTCATGAGGGACTGTCTAGATTAGGCAGGCCTGTGGGCACATCTTCTAGAGATTTTCTTAAATGGATTAAGTGAGCAGCATCATTTCATGGGCTGCACAATGCACTGAATGAAAGGGGATAGGGAGCTGAACACTGGCATGAATGTATTAATTAGCTGCTCTCTCTTACTGACTGTGGATGTGACGCAACCAGCCATTCAAGTTCCTGCTTCCTTCAACTTCTATACAACAATGTACCATAATCTGGAATCAGAAGTCAAATAAATCCTTTCTCTCTTAAGTTGCTTTTGCCAGGGCATTTTATCATGGCAACAGGAAAGGACACTAAGACATACAACACAAGTAGATTTGGGGTCAGACTCCATAAGCACCTTGTGAAACAGCAACAGACCATGCTGCTGCATTCTAGTTTACACAGGAAAGCTTTAAAATACATGTTGTATCTCATTATCCCTTTATTTCATCTTACTCAAAATTCCTTAAGTTCAAAAAATAAAAAAGGAAAGACATCAGGATGTTTTAGAGAAGCAGCTATGCATTGAAATGAGTCACCATTTAAAAATAAGATGTATATACTAGACTAGCCCAACCACATCATCTTATAGCGCTTCACAGTGATTCTCATTCATGGGTAAGTCAACTTTAAAGTACTGGACAGACAGGACATATGCCTCTTCCTTTATGTTAAAGCTATCCAGGACCTTAAAGCTTATCTAATCCACATTCTCCAAATGCTGAATCCCAATTGTAAGAAATTAAGTACATTACCCCAAGCCAGAAAGAGAAACCAGTTATATTCAAATGCAGGTTTTTCAGGACAAGAGGCTGCCTAGCCAGCAAGGGAAACAGGGTACTAATTCCTGTACTGGGAGCTCAAAATATGTATATAGTCTATATAGAGAAAATCTATACACAGTCTATATATAAAGTCTATATTGAGGAAATTCTCAAGAAAACATGAGGGTTTATTTCTTTTTTTTTTTAACCTCAAAGTTCTCCTTTTCAAAAATAATAGTGCTAAGTGCATAAAATTGATAATTTTTCTTCTAATCCTTAACTGATATCAAAAATTTAAAATTGCACACAGTAAAAAGGGTGAGCCATATAATGTTTCAATACATGACTGCATTGTCTAATTTTTAAATCAGATTAAATATCCATCTCTTCTCAAACATTAATCATTTTCTATGGTAATGACTTTTAAGATTCTTGCACCTTTTTTTAAATATACAGTATATTACTGTTACCAATAGCCACACTACTATGCATTAGTACTCCAGAAATTCTTATTTAAATGTAGTTTAGTCTCCATTGTTCAAACTTTCCCCATTCTTCCTTCTTCACTCGTCCCCTCCCCTCTAGCACCCACCATTCTATCTCAATTTCTGGATGATCAACTTTTTTAACATTAAACATAAGTAAGGCACATGTAGTACTCATCTTTCTGTGTCTAGTATTTAACTTAACATAATCATCTCCAATTCTATTCATGTTGTCACAATTTAAGGGATTTCCTTGATTTTCATGATCAAATATTATTCCTTGGTATATATGGACCACAGATCTCTCATCCATTCATTAGCAGGTGTGAACTTCGGTGGATTCCGTTTGTTGATTCTTACAGAGTGCTGCAGTGAACACACAGATGAGATGCACCTGACCCTTCCACATACCGCTTCGATTTGCCTTAGCTATCTAGCAAGGACTGTGACTGCTGGGTCATGTCACTGTTTGGAGGTGCCTCTGTAGTGCTTGCCATGGTATTTATAGTAATCTACTTTTCTACCTGTATAGGATTCATTTCTACCACATTTTCACTAGTACTCATCGTACATTTTCTTTCTAAGCTTTTGTTGGTTTATCCCTTGGACAGGACTTCACTATGCTGCCCAAGTTGATGTGCTCTTCTGATTCTAGAGTTCCTTATGGAACCCAAGACTTTTGTAGCTTGGGGGCTTAAATAAAGTCTTTAGTCTACTTTGATTTGATTCTTATAACTGGTGAGAAATAGCAGCCTAGGTTCATTTTTCTGCAAGTGAATACCTAATTATTTCAGCATCCATTTTTTTAAAAGTCTGTCCTTTTCACAGTGTATATCACTCACATCCTTGTAAAAAAATCAACTGGCTATAAATTTGTGGATTTATTTCCATGCTCTCCCTCCATTGGTGGACATATCTTTTTTTATGCCAATATTTGTTGTTCTGATGAGTACAGCTTTGCAGCATATTTGAAGCCAAGTAGTACAACATCTCCTGCTTTGTTCATTCCACTCAAGAAAGCTTTGGTGCTCAGAGTTTTCTAGGGCTTCAACTGTATTTTAGGGGTTTTTGTTTTGTTTCGCTTTGTTTGTTCTAGTTTTCTGAAGAATGTTAATGGTATATGGGTATTTCATTAAATCTGTGGAATGCTTTGGAGAGCATTAGTATTATAGCTGTTTTAACAATACTGGCTCCCAAATACATCAATATTAGTGTATCTGTGTCCTCTCCCATTTCTCTCAGTAACGCTTTGTAGGAAAAGCTGTTTAGTGTATAAATGAGATTAACTATAATGTGCCTAGAGTAATATAAACCCTCAACAAATGTTACTTCAGCAAACATTCATTCTCTTCTCATATTCTCTCTGGATTCACCAATTAACGTTATGTGGCCCCAGTGGTCTCTGTAGCTCTCCACCTTGTTTCTTTTTGTCTTGTCTCTTACCTTTTGACATCTTCACCTTCAGTCCTGCTCGTGAATTTCATAAACGCACAGTTTAAGATATATCTCCTTGGCAAATCACTAACTGAACCCCACTGTGATCTAAATACTTATACTTGCAAACCACACACTTGCTTACACTTGATTTTGAAGTTTGGTAACTGGCTACTTCCTGATCATTTTGTAGGCTTGAATGTTCCTCCCTAATAAAAATAAGTTATTGCTATGTTAGCATGCATACTCCCCAAGTGCAGGACTGTTGCCCAACTCTGGTCACTGGCAGATGGCAGGTACCTAAAACAATGTCAGACATACAAAGTGCTCAATAAATGCCTCCTAAATAGAAGAGCAAGAATAAGTTTTCTTTCTCTTCATGAAATCCCTCCAATATTGCAAATGTAATGCCAACAAAAGTCTTTAAAGGTGAAATTTTTAATTATATTAAATAGCTAAATTTTTGAAAATGTAAATACTGTAAAAATTAATAGAGCCACAATAGATTAATCAATTCAGCATGACTATAGACAATCACTATGCTTGTCCTCTGCCTGTTCAGAGTGATACGCTATCATTTAATTAAGGACTGGATATATGGTACCAGCTGACCAATAGAGATGAAGCATTTAACTAAAACTGAGAGTCTGACATTTGAACTCCCTGTGGTAGCCAATCATTTAACTATTTCCTTTCAGAACTTTAAGAATGATCATATGAAGGTTGACCAGATGGCTCAGCAGATAAAGGCACTTCCTGTGCAAGCCTGATGACCTGAGTTTAGTCCCCACATAAACGTGAAAGGAAACAACAAACCCCACAAAATTGGTATCTGTCATTCACATGCTCCCTGCATACATGTTTGCTGTAGCATACTGCACCCCGACATACACAATAAATACCATAAAGCTTTAAAAATGTTATAACAATCATATAAAATACCAATCCCTGCTTTATTTTCATCGCAAGTTATAAAAAAAATAGGTAATTCTTTAAACATATAAATATAAGAATGTAACCATCTTTAACACAGTATGGTTTTCATCTTACAGCCACTCACAACTGAATGGCAGAATACAGGATTACAGCTTTCTTGAAGAATTATCAAAAGTTTTACTTTTGAGCCCATAACTATTTACTAATGTGAATAAACTCCACCATTCAAATAGACAAGCACACTGTTAAAAGCCTACCCAGAAAATGAGCTGATTTATAAGTCATACGATTAAATCCAGAAGCCACTACAGGTTTGACAAAGAATTCACTACGGTTGGGTGTTCAATGAGCTAGCACATGTATAAGGAGTAAATACGTTGTTTTTCTATTTATGTTAAGCCACATCTTTTTCTATACACATGAAAAGTAATGATTCAGAATATATAAAACCATTTGCTGATTAATCTTAGAAGTTTTATCAATAATACAATTTTAATATTCAAATCAGACCACTAGTGATCATAAACTCTTGTCTACAGGAATTATACTGAAACAAATTATATGGGGCAAAACATGGGTTTTAGAGACTGTGGTTCCAATATAAGCTCCTGTTTCCTAGCTATTTGACCTGAGGCAAAACACCTAACTTCACTAAGTCTCTGTGTGTCTGTAATATGACCAATATAATTTCTCCCATATAGAGTTACCATGGAGCTTTGAAAACATACTGTAGCACTCCTCTGCATACTTTATTTCTTACATTTTTGGAGCTCTCAAAATGGAATGTGTCATTTAAAGTGTATCTTACTGGCTTTAAGAACAGAAGGCCAGAGTGCTTAAGCAATGGTCCAACTCTAATCCAGGTTGATCATGTGTAATAACTCCCAGTAAGAAGGGAAGAATGGCTGGAACCCAGCATATTAGCTCCTGCCCATTCAGTAAAGTAAGGTCGTGTACCCAGTGTGTACTGACACACTCAAATGATTGCTTATAAAGCCTTCCTATAAAACAGGGGATTAAAGTGAAAAAGTTCATTTTCCCCTCTGATAGTAATTCATAAAATCTAAAATTCAGTGTCAGGCTTTCTAGGCAGATAAATTTTCCTAATTAAGTATTTCCCCTTATGTTAAAATGATATAGTCATTTGCCAACACATAATTAAATATTTAGGAACACATGGCTTTTTAAATGGATGATGTCATGGTTGTGCCTAGTGAAAAAACACACAAGCCAATCCAAATTATAATCATACAGGTATACAATTCCAATTACCCTGTCAATTCTATTGTTAAAAACTGAGGCTACTTAATTATAAGTATTAAAACAAATAACAAGGATTTAATTCCAAGATAAGTAGCACTGTATTTCATCATTAAGAAGCATTTACCAGTAGAATAGAAAGAATCATAGAACAAAATATTACATTCACCGGCAACCTAAATATGTCTTAGTGAGGAAGGCTACTAATGATTTTTGAGTGGAAATTTATTTCATGTGATAAAATATTTTTAATTGATAGGGAATTTAGAAACATCAAAATGTACAGCCTACAACTTAACTGAGTTGACTCAATAAGACAAAACAAACACACTTCTCCCTCTCCCACTTCTCTCTGTCAGTGAAAAAAGACTACTTTAAACTTTATCCTAGGAAATAAGTACCAGCTCTGCACAACATAAAAAGGAACCATAAATGACAAAGGATCTTTTCACTGAAATGTCTGTGTACAAGTTATTATTAAAGAGCTGTCACTTTCTCTTAAAGTAGAAGAAATTAGGAACCAGAGATTAAATCACTCAGCAATTCATTTCAACCTCAGCTCTGGTTCCAATAAGTATAAACGTCAATGGAGGTGCACATCAAGTACAGTCAATGTTGTGTCCATCAAGTATGTCCTTGTTACACAAAGCATCACCGAATTCCCCATAGTATATGTTGCAGACACTGCAAACCATGAATTAACAGGTAATAACTATATCAAGATTCTCATCTTACTTCTCCGTTTCTTAATGTTGTGATGGTTCCTCTTGCAACACCCATTCTAAACAGTGTTTCTGTGGCCTGTGAATAAATAAAAAAGTAGAAATAACTAAATGTATGATGTGTACACAACTATACATCTCACCCAAAACTGTAAAATGCCAACACTATTAACACACCTAGTACCTTCAAGAAAAAAAATTTAAGACACAAAAAGAATGACAAGTTTTAAATTGTCCCCAGAACACAGTTTTCAGGCTTCTAACTTTGAAGAGCTCATGTGAAGTGTTCCTAAAAATACTGACATGCTGGGTCCTTCTGTGCCAGCATGTCAAATACATTCATTCAGATAAGTTTAATCTTAGCAAAATTCAACATTTGTATTCAATTTAGAAATTGCTGGCTATTCTGAATGTTATTTTCCAATGAATTCATTCAAACCAATTATCTGCTCTAAAATACAAGGCGGAAGTATAGTAATTTAGAAATGTCAGAGATAACAGTCGTTGATCTCTACCAGCTAGCAAAAATCATGAAAGGACATTAAGAAAACATTTTCATTTACAAAGGCATTAAAATCAATTTAATAATGGAATTTAAAAAAAGAAAGAAAGAAAAACCAGTGTCCACTACGAACAAGAAAATACTGCTGCAAGAAAGTTTAAGACATAAATAAATACAAAAACATTTTCTGCTCCCAGGTTTGGAAGACTTAGTACTAAGATATCAGTACTATCCAAAGTGATGAAGAGATTTAATCCCTATAAAATTCCAATAACTTTATTTTACAGAGAAAGCCTAAAACTCATTTGAAGTTTCTAAATATCGGTGAGGGGAGAAAAACTGTAGACTGGCTCAGTTATAAATAATAGTTACAAAGTACATTTGAATAGGATCCTGTAAACATTAAATACTAATTTAACCACAATTTGTGTTTACTATGATGTGAGCATCTTAACCAAATTCCCATCTTTTAGTAGTGCAAAGACAATAGTATTCACAACTGAATGAAGAAGAGCAAATATGTGCATGATGGTGAACACCCACAACGTAATGCCAATGCTCAGAAGGCCAAGGCAAGAGTATCAAAAAGCCAAAACAATAATAATGATAGCAATGTACATGGAAAGCTGCCTGCAGGTATCCCTGCAGGAAAAGATGCAGCTTCCTATTTATTTAAGTCCCGTGCAATTGATTTATATATACATAAATTTAAGTTTTTTGTTTAACTTTCAAAGAAGTGATCTTATCATCAGTGAGCAATTTTCAAAACAATGTCAACTGTCTCACAATTTAACTTCCTCCATGTATATGGGAACAAGACTGTGAAATGGTATCCATGATAAAATATTTGATCAAAAAGGTAAGGAAAGAGACTGAGTTAGAGCTAGAATTATAGATGAGAAAGAGAAAAAAACGGCCACAGTATTTTTTAAAATGTACATTTGAGTTTTTAGTGGTCAGGTAGGAATTGGTGGACAGAAAGGAAGGAAGAACAGAGGGAGGAAAAGAAGAATGGGCAAGAATGATCCTACAGAGGATGAGGAAAGGAGAATGGGCAAGAATGATTCTACAGAGGATGGGTTACAAGTGTGCACAGCAATCTATAAATAATGCTAAAAGGAAAGGACATAAATAAAACTAAGCTCTCCCCCTCTTCCTCCCCCAGGACTCTGCTTTATCCAATCCACTTTGCTCCTCTTTCCTCTATGAATTAGAAGAAATAGAATAATCTTGTGAGAATGACAAAAATACAGACATTAAGACGGGGGACAGTATGTAACATAAGCAAAGGAAAAACAAGGAGATGAAAGAAAGGTGGCCAGAGGAATGAAGTCCAGCAAAGGCTGGAAAACATGCATTTTTGTTGTAATAAATCTAGAGTTACAACAATAAAAAGGGAGCCAGTTTAGAAGTTGTCAAGGCAAAGCAAGTCTACATACGGGGCATAAGGGAAAATGGGTAAGACCCTCAATTGGACTTAGCTGGTAAAGTATAGGATGCAATTTGTAAATAAGAACATTTTTTTCTGAAGTTATTTAAATGAGAGGTCACAATCTTTAGAGTTCCTAAGCACAAGCCAACACACATAGAGCTGGAAGGCTGAGGAGCTGATGTTTAAGCATGGTCACAGAAAAAATTTAAAAACTAAAATATTTTAGGACAGTCTGCTAAGTTTTGAAAATACAGCACAATCTCAAAACAATTTGATAGGAGATTCAAAATAGACCCATTATTTGGGAAGAAGTTGAGCTATTCACATACTCCAAAGTATACATCAATGAGTTCACCAGTATATTTTACTGAGGCACATAAAGCTAGCTGAAAGATCTACTTGTAAAACTGTCACCGGTGACGCCCATGCTTTTATTCTACTCTCAATGATGGGCATGCCACAGTGTGCCATACATCTTCCAGTTTCTGTTAAAACCAGACACAACTCAGAAAGGTGATTTTCATAGAGGAAGCAGGGAAAGGAGGATGTAGTAAGCAATCACTTGAGATCAAAGTAAACAATGGTTTCTCAAAAACAGATCAAATTACTTTTATGTCTCAAACCACAGATGAAAGGGAGAGCTATCTAGGGAGACATGATTTGAAGAGGAAATTCTTTTTCTTTACCTTGTCTTTAGGATCCAAATGAACTGATTTACCACCTCTTCCCACCAATGTTTTAAGGATTCTGTGCCGCTCTTGTTTCGACTGGAAAGCACTGGAGTGTACAACTTCTTCTGACCTCTACTACAGGGTTTGAATTTATTTGCATCTAAGCAAGTGCTAACAAGTGTGGGAGGGAAAGGGTTGGGATAGAAGACTGTCAGTACTTGTAACTACCTCACAACCAACTTTTAGAAAATGTCTCACTCCCAGAGTTTTCATTCCACCTAGGATGATTAATACTAAGCATTCATTTGATATTTCCTATGTAAGTGTGTGGGGGTGCATACCTACAAAGTCCTGTTTAAAAACATTATCAAAAAAGGCTGTTTTAAGAAGAATGTTAGGTAAGTGATCCAAGTCTCATAAAACCTAGATGTAATAAATTCTAAGTTCAAGACAGTGAGTGTGTGGGCCTGTGTGTGCATGTGAGTGTGTCAAAAGCATCTCTAGACATGCATAGTGAAGGAAAGCAGTAATCTTTGGGGATTTTCTTTTTTTTTTTTATCCTTGACATTCTAATATTTCTCCTTGTCCATATGGTAGTCTCTATCCAGGAGTAGGATATGTCCTAAGTCCCCAGAGGACAGCTGAAATTATAGATAGTGTCATGCCATATATACAACCACACATAAAATGTTTTCATACATTTTTATGGAATTGTATAATTTCTAAATTAGGCATGGTAAGAGATGAACAAAAGTAATAACAGAAAAATTTAACAATATTGTCGACATATTACTTCTTGAGTTATATATTTTCAGAATTTTCTATTTAATGTTTTATAGTTTTTATAGTTAAATTTAAGCACTTTTATCTTATGTAAATACTACAAATAATTCCATTTAGTAATTTATGATGAGTTACTGACCACAAAGAAGAGCCAGTAGCTATTTTGGAAGGGGCAAGCTCCCGTGAGCCTTTCCTTTTCCAAATGTTTCTAATACTTGAGCTTTTACACTTTTTCTGTAGGAGGAATAATTTGAAGACCTCTCAACCCCATCATTATTAGCTGTTCTTAATGGGTCCCTCAAAATTACAGAAGGAGTACATGTGAGACAGAGGCCCTGGGCAGATGTTAAAGTACTGTTAAAATCAAAGAAGTGTTACTAAGTACTTTAAATACTTATTATAATCATTCTTTTTGACATTTATTTTCTTGCAAACATGCAAAGATGTTGTGAGATGGAACAATCTGATTTCCTAACTAGCAACTGCTGGACTCTCCGCTGCTACCCAGCTGCCTCTGAACAAAAGGGCTGTCAGTCAAACAGCTGGCTGGACTACCAAAGGCCAGGGCCAAGTGGCTGCTTTAGCATCCCCTGAATGGCTTGAGACAACTCTGCAAGTAGAGCAGCTGATGGTTGGAGATGCTCGTGGTGAAGACTCGGGTAGTTTAAAACAATTTGTACTGTACTTTGGGTTGTCCCAAGCCTTACTGAATTCTAGATGACTCAGAAGATAGCTGAAGAAGGGGCAGGTAAGTCAAGGAAACACTGGGGCAGGAACAAAAATAATGGTGGAAATAGACAGGACAGAAAGCTTCTCAGTTGGTTAGAAATCTATATAGAGCCAGAAAAGAAAAACTTGGTCACAGCACTTGGTCACAGAAATGGTTCCAGAGAACTATCACGCCTTTAGGGCCAAGGGTTGTAGATATTTCACACCAAGGAACTTTAACACTGGATCCTATCAAGGACTAAGGAATCTGAGGCTTGCTAAAAGATGCAATAGCAACCTTTAACAAGGATGGAGGAATCCCAACTTCTTAGTCCTACACAAGAGTTGCTGCCAGTGGACATGGTATGTACAAAGGATTATAATGATAATGGTGGTGGTGGTAGTGGTGGTGAGGATGATGGTGATGACAGAGAAAAAGAAAATGGACTAAGGGTGAACATCCTTATCCAAAATGTTAAGAACCAGAAGTATTTGGAGTTTTTTTGTTTGTTTGTTTTTTATTTTTTTGTTTGTTTGTTTTGTTTTTTGTTTGTTTTTTTTTTTTTTTAGCAGAGAAGAAGGGAGTAACAGAAGCTGGCCTTGAATTCTAATCTCTCCTTCACGTCCCAAGTACTAGATGACAGGCATGTACCACCATGCCTGTGGTAAGGACTGTTCTTTACCCATTGACTTACTTTGATGCTACTATAGAAAATTAGTTAAACGTTTATTATCAAATTGTTAGTTTCTGGGCTGGAGAAATGGCCCAGCTGCTAAAGGCTAAGCCCAAATAAAAATATAAGTTGTTAGTTTCTATAGGTATGCCTGCTGGATTTTTACTGGACTTGCTGTGGCTCTGTGATCATTTTGGAGTAATAACAGTGACAAGATAGCTCTGAGGGTAAAAGCTCCTCCCACTGAAGCCTGACATCATGAGTTTGATTTCAAGAATCCACAGTAAAAGGAAAAGAACTAACTTCTGAAAGTTGTCTATTAACTTCCATATGCATGGCACGGCACACAAGCACGCCTGGCATGTGTATCCACTCACACACACGCAATGATAATGATAACAATAAATTTTTAGGAGTTAATTGGAAGCATATGAATTTCCTGTTTAGATTTGGGCTACATGCCCAATACATCTTCATGTATGTGTCTGCAGATAATCTAAAACTCAAGTCAACAACTCAAACAGTGGTGTTCAAAGTCACACACAGTCTACCACAATACCATGCAAAGATACACTAATTTGATGCTTACATTCTGAGGAATGATGACAGGCAAATACTCAAGTCTTTACTTTCCATAATTAAACCATTATGTCTTTGCCAAAGCGGAAAATTGTGTATAGTGAAAGCACTAAGATTCAAAAATGTGATACACTTGAATATGAGCAGACATTTCAGGCATCATCTGTTAGGTTGTATGCCATATCAGGCACAATGTATAATCTATGTTTATATTCAGAAAGTCTTGATGGGCAACACACACACACAAAAAAAAAAAAAAAACTGCCAGAAATACCCTGGCTTCATTAGGAATTGATTTATTTAAATTAAAAACTAAAGTAAATTTAATTTAATTAAAATTAAATTTATTTAACTTAAAAATTCATTATGAATGAATTTTCGGTCACTGAGTAATTAGAAAGCTGTTATGCTGCCTCCAGTTTTTTACAGCTTCCACGTCCAGTCCCAGGTTAGGGACTGTGACCACAGCTTAAGCAGCTCAGCTCTGATGGGTACTGGATAACGGGGAAATAAGCAGCACCCACAATGGCTGCACTTGCCAACGAATATCCCTGCTCTTGTTCCTCAAGTCAACATCTGTCCAGCCGGAAATGTAAGAGTCACACCTGAATCTTCACCCCCTCAACAACTTACCACACTACAGAGCAGCTATTCATCAAGACTGCTGTTGAAGTCTTACATGAGTAAGTACTCAGATATTGGTTGTTTGGGGGATGTGTGGTTAACCAAAGTGTGAATAAATATGTCCCAATTGTATTACAGCAATTTCAAATGCTGAAAATATAGTATGTTGGTCTTTCATGTTAATGAAATCAACTTGTTCTTCTCAGACATCATAAATGTCATAATCTGTTTTCATTCAGAACACCGGGAATATGTGCTACATATGGAGACAATGGGCTCAGCAGCAGTTCAAGGTTATGAGGAACGTTACTTCTGTTTAGAGATGTGGGCTAGTGAGTTCTCCTGGAATGTAAATGATAAGCAGATGGTTCATTTCCAAACTGAGAGCAATCTGGCTTGAAGGAAGAGTGTACTTTTGTAAATACATGTTCTGTCATGTTCTATTCAGTATGACATGACCTAATCATGTACCTCATTATGTTCCTGTCCTCTTTTAGCATAATAAAATGTATCAAAAAAAAAGCACATTTCTCCTATAAAGGTATCTTCTTACATAAATTGTCAATAGTGAACAAAATATTACAACAAGCAAAGCTACAATCACTGAGATGTAGGGTTCCACTACTTCAATTATCTTTCAAAACAACAGTTCAGTCAATTATAGAACTGAACTTTTCAACCAGTAAATGGGGAATAATATCAAATGGTAGAGTAATTGGGTCCAGCTCAGTTTCCAATTTGAGAGTGTGAATAAAGAATTACCTAAATGTGGTCTCTAATTTGTCATTTAAAATATTTTTGAAAGTATACAAATTCAGCTCATGTACTAATTGTTAGATGACTATTCAACAACCCTCCTCCTTCCTCTGCCCCTGTTCTAAGAAACAGTGATTCTATTTAGATAATTCATGGGTTGTTTTTTTTTTAAAAAAAAAAAAAAAAAGGTGTATGTTATCAGAAATGTCTCCCATGAGCTCATATTTTCAGCACTTGGTGTCCAGTTTTTGGTGTGATTTTGAAAGCTATAGAGCTTGTAGGAGGTGGGGCCTGACAGACAGAGTAAATACCTGAGGTGGCCTTTGAAGGCTATACCAGCCCTGGGTCTTGTCTAGGCTCTACTTCCTTTCTACTATCATGTGAATAATAAATGTCCTTTAATTCCTATTGGGGACGGAGCATCCCCTGACTGCCATCCTGACCTGAGCTCTCTCTGAAGCATGAGCCGGCATAAACCTTTTCCCCACTTCAGCTCTTTCTGTTAGGCCTTTTGGGTCACAGTGCTACAAAAGCTAACATAACTTAAATGTTAGTTTAAATCAATGGTTCTCAACCTTCTGAATGTTGCGACCCTTTAATACAGTTCTTCATATTGTGGTGGCCCCCCAACAATAAAATTATTTTCGTGGCTACATCATAACTGTAGTTTTGCTACTGTTATGAATCGTAATGTAAATATTTTTGGAGTTAAAGGTTTACCAAAGGGGTCACAACCCACAGATTGAGAATCACTGGTTTAAATAAACAAGTAATAATTCCTTTTGCCACTGATGTGTTTTGATATATGAATATAATCCCAAAAATAAACGTCATTTCACAATAATGAATAATTCAATTTGCAAAAGCTATATTACACACATCCTACATCTAAGAAGGGAGTTTTCATTGGGTTTTAAATAGAAAGTGTTACCAGTAGGCTCAGGTGTTATACTCTTGGTCCTTAACTGATGATGCTGTTTTAGGAGGTGGTTAAAAACTTTAGGAGGTGATGCCTACTTTTAAAAAGATGGTCATTGTGGATGCAACTTTAAATGTTATACCATTCTCTACTTCTACACAGCCTCTGCCAAACACTCCTATCATGGTACATTACATTACTGCAAGACCCAAAGCATGAATCCAACTACCCATGGTGCAAACACTTGGAAACCCTTGGCCAAAATAAATCCTTTCTCACTTAAGTTGCTTTCTAGGGAATTCTGGTCAAAGCTAAAGAAAGTAAACAAACTACACAAGTTAAAGATCCACACAACAAAAACATCTTAACTGGTAGCTATTTACTTTCAGGGCTTGATGTACATTATTCCATGCCTTCTTGGTGTTTAGTGTTCTTGATGTGAGAACTGACATCATTCTTGAGGTGTATATCATTTATTGAGTTGATATTGTTTCCCTTACAGCTTTTAATAACATTTCTTGGCCCTGTAGTTTTGACACCTTGAGTGTCATGAAGAGGGTCTTCTCTGTCCATGCCAATTTGGAGTCCTAGATCCTTCTTATGTTATAATGTCCATTTCTCTGTTTTCTATGACAGTTTTATGAATAGGATGTGTATACCTTTAGATGCTCCCTCAGCTTCTCTTACTACCCAATAACCCTTATTTTAACCTCTTAAATGTATCACAGAGTTCTTGAAATTTTTGGTTATGCTCATTGATTTTCTTTCTTTATAGATGTCAGAATATATTACCTAACACTTACCCTCCATCCCTAAAATTCATTCTTTTTCTTGGTCATATCCAATTATGCTTTCCACACTGTTTTTACTTGCTTGATTAATTAATTTCCAGCACATGTTTGGTTCTTTTTTCAGCATCTAGCTTACATGCTAAATTTTCTTCCACGGTTCTTAATTCCACCTCCAATTAACATAGCTTATTTACATTCATTTTGCTAGCTTTCTTGTTCAGGTCCTGAATTGATCCTGACTTCATTCATCAACTTGAATGAATTTATCCTTTTAAATTCTGTATTTATTTTTATCATGTATATGAGTGTTTGCTTACATGGCTATGTTTTTACTGCAGGCATAAGCAGTGACTATAGAGTTCAGAGAGCATTGGATTCCCTGAAACTAAAGGTACAGGTGGTTGGGAACTGAACCTGGGTCCCCTACAAAAGCAGCAAGTGCTCTTAAACACCGAGCCAGCTCTCCAGCCCCTATCCTTTTTGAAAGTAGGACTGTGAAATATTTTTCTGCATTTTCAGCTAGCTCATTATCTTTGGATTGTAATACTGAAGAATTGTAAAACTGTGGAATGGTCATAGTGGCTCTTGTTTTTTGTTTGTTTTTTTTAAATTGGACAAAGGTGGCTCTTTGTCTCATAGTTTTCTGTTTCTCTGAAGTTTTATGGGTCCCAATTACTGTTTACTGCATCTTACTTGACTCTTCCTGGTGAGTTGTCTTCACTTAAATTTGTGTTCTCTGCTAGTAGTTAAAAGGGTTGGTGAAGATCTTTTCCCATTCTGTAGGCTGTCATTTTGTCTTGTTGACCGTGTCCTTTGCCCTACAAAAGCTTCTCAGTTTCAGGAGGTCCCATTTATTAATTGTTTCTCTCAGTGTCTGTGCTACTGGTATTATATTTAGGAAGTGATCTCCGGTGCCAATACGTTCAAGATTACTTCCTACGTTCTCTTCTATCAGGTTCAGAGTAACTGGATTTATGTTGAGGTCTTTGATCCACTTGGACTTAAGTTTTATGCACGGTGACAGATATGAATCTATTTGCAGCCTTCTACACGTTGATATCCAGTTATGCCAGCACCATTTGTTGAAAATGCTTACTTTTTTCCATTGTATAGTTTTGGCTTCTTTGTCGAAAATCATATGTTCATAGGTGTGCGGATTAATGTCAGGGTCTTCAGTTCAGTTCCATTGGTCCACATGTCGGTTTTTATGCCAGTACCAAGCTGTTTTTATTACTGTAGCTCTATAGTAGAGCTTGAAGTCAGGGATTGTGATGCCTCCAAAGGTTGTTTTATTGTACAGGATTAACACATGAACTGTGAACCAATAGCTGAGGAGCCCCCATGGAACTGGACCAGGCCCTCTGGATAAGTGAGACAGTTGATTAGCTTGAACTGTTTAGGAGGCCCTCAGGTAGTGGAACTAGGACCTGTCCTTGGTGCATGAGCTGGCTTTTTGGAACCTAGGGCCTATGCTGAGACACTTTGCTCAGCCTTGGTATAGGGAGGAGGCGACTGGACCTGCCCCAACTGAATCTACCAGACTGGGCTGACTCCCCAGGGGAGACCCTGCCTTGGAAGAGGTGGGAATAGGGGGTGGACTGGGAGAGAAGGCTGGGGGGTTGGAGGAGGGAAAACAGGGGAATCCGTGGCTGATATGTAAAATTAAATTAATTATAAAATAAAGTATTTTTTTAAAAAAGGGATGCTAACCACAGTAACAAATATACTCTGACAGCAGTTCCACAGTTTACTTGCAGTAGAGCACATTTGTGTATTTTATTTGTGTCCCTAATAAAGTTTCCAGACAGTGGCACTTGTGGTACTATTGACTGGTAGAAATGCTGTTTGTGGGGTGTACGTGTGTGTGTGTGTGTGTGTGTGTGTGTGTGTGTGTGTGTGTGTATGTTGTTTGTTTTGCATTAAAGATACCAATAATTACATAATAAAATGAGAAGGGAATGGGAAAATGGGAAAGCAGAAAATTATAAATGAAAAGACTATATGGGTTAAATATATGAAAAGTACTTTAAAAAATTGTAGAGGTGATTCAGAGAAAGTACAAGCATAAAACCCTATTTGGGCTATTTGGGAAGGATATAAGCAAAGCAAACTAAACAATTGAAATAAAAAATAAAGATGTAAATAAAAATATGAAGCAAAAGCATAATCTCAGAATTTCTTCCTAGTTGGAATGTGGTTTCCCCCTCTACCATGACTATATCATTGTCAGAGTGAGGGATGCTAGATTCAGTAATTCAAACACATCACGTCAGTATGCCCTTCCTGTCCAAAGGGATTTATTTCTACATGGTAACTCTACTTTCTACTAGGATTCTCTGATCCAAGGCACGCCATTAGCCACTTACAACTTTGTTTGAAAGATCATCCAGCCGGGCGGTGGTGGCGCACGCCTTTAATCCCAGCACTCGGGAGGCAGAGCCAGGCGGATCTCTGTGAGTTCGAGGCCAGCCTGGGCTACCAAGTGAGTTCCAGGAAAAGGCGCAAAGCTACACAGAGAAACCCTGTCTCGAAAAACCCAAAAAAAAAAAAAAAAAAAGAAAGAAAGATCATCCAGACAGCAGTTACTTCAACAGTGGTTTTGAGAAGATGCTGAGAGGCCCGCCCTTTGTTACTAGGGAAGAAAGGTCTCTTCCCTTTCATGCCTCTAAAGAGACTATGCTCCACATTGAGCAATGCAGTGCTGCATTTCAATGTAGTTCACCAAGGTGGGAGGGTGGGTGGGTAGTTAGGCTCATGACTCCTGGGCATCCATAAAACATCTCAAATTCAGGTACCTATTTTTGGCTATCTCCACAAACTGATCTACTCCAGCCATCGTCTCTATACAAGGTATCCATCAATGGCTGGATCTCTGACTATCAGTAGGTCTCTCTTCAGCTCGCTGCTATAGTGGTACCCATGTCCAAGAAAGAAGAATGCCACTCTAGTGATCACCACTGATCTGGGGCCAGTGCTGAGGAAGATCTTCAGTTGGTGGCTACTCTTAGATGTCCCTTTATGAAGTGAATCCCACCTAGACACACTTTTTTTCTTCAGCTGTTTCCCTAATGGGCTACTGTTTCTCTTATCGTGACTCTTTTAGTTCACTGGGTTACACAGAAGTGACTTCCTTTATTTTTAATTGAAACAAAAACTTCCACAAAATATAGTCTGATTACACTTTTCCTCACCCCAACCCAGATCCATCCATACCCAACTAATTTGCCATTTTACCATGGGCTCTAATACTTACAACAGAAATCTAATAAGCATGAGCAAAGTGTCCCAGCATAGACTTATTAGATTTCTATTCTTGGTGTAGGGAGGAGGGGACTGGGCCTGCCTCAGCTGAGTCTACCAGGCTGGTCTGTCTCCCCAAGAGAGACCTTGCCTTGGAGGAGGTGGGAATGGGGGTGGATTGGGGGGGAGGGCTAGGGGGTGGGAGGAGGGAGGATGGGGGAATCCATGGCTAATATGTGAAATTAAGTTAATTATAAAGTAAAACAAAAAGAAAGAAAATACAGCATACACTAAAAAAAAAAAAAAGAAAGAAAAAAATTTAATAAGTCAGAAACCAAGAGTTTCATTAGACTATAAAACCTGACCTACAGCCAATCCTCTATTAATTTGGGGGGGGGGGGGGGTAACCTGGAAGTGGACACGAAAAAAACAAAGTGAGATTCTAGATCAAGTACAAGCAGGTAGCTGGGATACTCACTGGCATAACTCCAGTAAAATTTGCCTATTTGGATTTAAGAAAAGCTGCAAGTTGCTCCCACCTCAACACACTTCCCTTAACCTACATTGCTTCTAACACGTCTGAAACCAGCTACATTATTTCCTCTGCTGGACATTCATTTGTTTCATTAAATATTTATATTAAGTTGCAAATATGTCTAAACATGAGAAACTTATAAGGAAAAGCACCTGGAGAACAGAAATAAGATAGATGCTGAAGCGGGGCGGGGCGGGGGGGCACAAGGGGGGAAATGAAACAAAAATTCACCTTATTGCTTTACTGTATCTGATTCCCACACAGGAAGAAACTAAGGTTTCTGGCGCCCTTACTTGAACTCAAGAAAATTTACTTTACTGAAGATCAGTACCTTAAACTGTACTGTATACATATATACATCTTTGTTACTTATCTACTCAATAATGCGCCCATATATTCTACTAAATTATCACTCACTACTGTGTTAAAGTAGCCTGTATATTAAATACCTATTTGTTAATTACTTAACAACTTTCTGGTATACTCTACTGAACTACCACTCACTGCTAACTGAGGTAAAGAATTATACAAGTTCAGTTTTGTACAGAAAATGGGGAAAAGAGAAAACAGAGAAGCCCATAAAGAGAAAAAGTCAAGTTCCCAATACTTGAATACAGGTGGCAAAGCCTGAAGACCATGAATCTCATTAGCCCACCAGGTCTGGCTGATGGAGGCCAGATGGCTGCCCCCATGGCACAAGGAGAATGAATGGAGTCTTTAGTGTTTTGTAGTTATGGAAGCTGATTTGCAAGTGTGGCACTTCACTGGTTGGTGCACACTAACTGACCATAATGCTAACTATTATCCTCAGGCACCAATCTACACTGTTTCACAGCCTATAAAAGAGTGCTGCAATAGAGAACTCTTTAGCTTAAGTCAAAAGGAACAGGATTACCTTGTTACAGACTTAACAAAGCAAACAGGGGTTGGAAAAGACAGACACTGCTCCTTGCTGCGTCCTAAGAACACTCAGCCTTTTCCACCTCCACCTGTCTCTACCTGTATGCTTGAGACGATGGCAGCTCCAGTCACTTCCCCTAATGCCATAGCCTTCCAGCATATCCCCGGCATTCATCTTCCTTGCTGTTGATTTTTATTTCTATCATAAAATTACACTAGCAAGAATTTAGAATACAAAAATAAATTTTGTAAACACATACAGTACATATGTCTACTTAGTAATTAAAACCAATATTCTCTAAATGCAATATTTTCTTCCAGTCCTATTGAATGTTCACACTCTGGAGTTGATAGGAACTTCACTTTGTTAACAATTTTTACACCAACAAATATTTTTAATATCATACCCTAACAATATAGTCAATGAATTCCTTTCTACTGCAAGCATGCATATATATGTGTTTACATATATATACATACACATTTATATACACATACAGAGTGTTAGTAAAGACAAAATGACTTTGCATTTCTAAATCTATACATTTTTAGAAACAATTAAACTTACTTTTATTTTTAAAAAAAGCAAAACGTATCATATGAACTTTTTCATTGCAAAGTAATAAAATTATTTAAATTACAGTCAATTTTAAACAAAAAATGAATAATGTCATCTACTTAATAAAAGATTTTAAAATATAAGGTCAAAATAAAAAATACATTCTAATGCTACTTCATATCTAAAAAGAGACATTTTTCAGACTTCTAAAACACAGCTATGAAAATCAAGTTTTAATAACTACTGATAAAGATGTTATAACCTATTCTTCAATGTGAATAACAAAACATTTTATTGATTCTATGAATTAACATGCTATTTTTGCCTTGCATTATGAAAGTCCAAATCACATTCCTAAACTGTTGTAACTTCAAGATTCTGACTGTAATGAACATAAAATAACTAAAGTGCATCTGGAACACAGTTACAACCTTCTTGCCTCATGACCCCTAACATGACCTAACAGGCATTCCCACAATTAGGAACAGCTAAGGCTATGCCAGCTACAATTCATCCTTGCTTTCCAACCAATAAGGTACTGGGATACAATTCAAGATAAATTCTATAAACAAAGAAGTTATTCTAATATTTTCACTACTACGTGCAAAATGTGCTGGAGTGTGCTTTACTGCAGATATCAATACAATACTGTTTCTTGAAAACTGAGAAGGGCATGATGGAAGTAACAAAGAGAGAAAAAGTATAAATTCCAGGAAATGACTGCAAAATTTGTTCTGTTAAGAATAAAATACAGGGGCTAGAGAGATGGCTCAGTGGTTAAGAGCACTTCCTGCTCTTCCAAAAGACCAGGGTTCAATTCCCAGCACAAACATGGCAGCTCAATACTATTTAACTCCAGCTCCAGTGGGTTCTGACACCCTCACACAGACTTACATGCAGGCAAAAGACCAATGCATACAAACATAAAAAATAAACATTTTTTAAAAAAGAATAAAATACATTAATATAAATTTTACATGTTAACCAGTATGTATTTTATCTAAATAAACATGTGTGAAACTTAAATTAAGTTCAAGAGACAGTTATACGTACATAAACACTTTGGGTCTCTTACAATTCACAGCAGTAACCTGAGAAAAGATGGACTTGGAGATCCCAGGACAATTGCTCACACACTATAATTACTCCTGCCCTTAATAGCTGGAATAACTGTTTTAAAATACAAGTCACATCACATCACTTGCATCCTTAATCTCCAATGGTCTCCTAATACACTGAAAAGCTAAAACACTTCACCATGGCCCCCAATGCCTTAAATATGATTGGTCTTTTGCCTTTCTTTCCAACCCCAAGGCCTACCAGTGACTCTGAGCATAAACAAAATGAGCCAACTTCTTCCCATGTAGGACCTTTAACTTAAGTTTACCAAAGGTTTTTTAAGATTTGGGTCCTAAGCCAACTAGATGGTCCAGTGGGTTAAAGACACAAAACACCAAGACTGAGACATGACTCCTATCCCCATGGTTGTCTCCCACAAGTTGTCTTCTGACCTCCACATGTACTCTGCTGTACACACACACACACACCTCCTTATGCACACACACATGCATACACACACACCACAAACACCCATCTCCTCCTATCACTGAGGCCTATGTAGTGTTACTTCCTCAGAACAACAAAACCCCAGCCTCTCACCAATGAGACTTGGCACATATCTGCTTATTTGCCAGCCAATGCCTCTTCTGAGTTGTTTTTTTTTTTCTAACTTAATCTGATTATTGTTCTGTTGTTCTTTTATAATGTAAGCTCCAGAAAGGCAGGTGCATTGACGACTTTATTTGCACCACAGCACAAACCTACAACAGTGTTGGGAACATACCAAGTACTGAACAGATACTCGTGAAGTAAAACAAACAGCAACATGAAAGCAGCAAGATACAGATTCACCTTGGTGTGCTTTCTGTTCCAGCCACTGGAAGTCACCTGGGACAAGGGTGAGATAGGAGAAAAGAAGGAAAAGAGAAGAGAAGGACTGAAGGAAGGAGATGCCTGCTAGAGATCAATGGACTGATGCTATGTGCGAACAAAAAACAATATAATCTGGAGAAATATTTCTATATTTGTTTGTTTGTTTACTGGGGGAGGCACATGCCACAGCATGCATGTAGAGGTCAGAGGACAATTTGTGGAAGACATTTGAGTCCAGAAGACTGAAGAAGAGATTGGTGCCAGGAACTTTCTGAACCTAGAAAATATCTCTAAATGTTGATTTGTCTTTGTAACAAGCATATGACCAAGAAATAACAACACATTATATGTACGAAACATCTACATCCCTTCCAAGGGTAGAAATTGGAAGTTAAGGCAAGCGTGGCAGGGCAGGGATGGTCATGTCACATAAAAGTTCTATGTGGCTATCCCTAAAATCCAGTTTTCTCCAGAACTGGCCATCAATTCTGAGTGCCATCAAAATACCCCGCCCTTAATTCCAACTTTTGTTTACACTACCTAAATGTGCTTCTATTTTAAAGCCAAAGCAACTATAAGAGACATTTAACACTGGGAATTTCAAATCATGCCAGTGAAGAGCTAGAACAAGACATTTAAGTTTATGGACTGTGATGGTTGGCATTAATTATCAACTTGACACAACCTAGAATCACCTCAGATGATATCTCCACTAAATAATTATCTTCGTCATTTTAGTCCATGGGCATATCTGTGGGAGTTTGTCTTGATTGTTAATTGGTATAGAAAGACTTGGCCCATTCCCTAGGCAAGGGGTCCTGGTCTATGAAGAACAAGAGAAAGCTGGAAGCAGAAGCAAGTCAGCAGCACGGGCATTTGCTTCTCTCTGCTTTAGATCATGGATGTGATGCTTTGAGTTCCGGCCTAGACTTTAACTCAGCAAAGGACTGTGACCTGCTATTGTAAAGCAAATAAACCCTTTCCTCTCCAAAGTTGCTTTGGTCAGGATGTTTTATCACTAAAACAGAAATGAAATTAGAGCTGCACATACTGTAACTAGGACACGGACCTACTCCAAGTGCTACAGAAAGAAACCACACAGAGAACAGGAAAGAGAGAAGTTCTGTCATTTGGTGTCAGGTATGGATTCAAATCTTAAATTCACCATTTGCTGCTATATAATGTGAATCGGAGTGACTAAATTCGAAATAGTCTGTTTCATGAGCTGCCACTTGAAAATTCAACAAGATGGAAGATGTTAAAAACACAAAGCATCACTAAGGGCTCATTCAGTAACTGTTAATTCACACCCTGTTCCCAAATAAGAATATGAGTTTAATGAAAGAATAAATCAAAGTCAACTCTGGCAATTGTCGGAAAATAGATGTCTAAGTCTGTCCTATTATAAATTCTGCAACGCACACACACTAGGAATAGCTTTTATATTATTTTTAAAGTTGACTATTGGGTTGAATACTGTCCCAGTGAAATAAGTATGATCCCAGGACATGTGAATGTGAACTTACTGGAAACAGGATATCTGTAGGTATAAAAGCTAAAGTCGTACTGTATTGAAATGGACATTTAACCTAATAACTTACCAGTAGCTTTATGTGAGAGGGAAAAGGAGTTCATTTACAAAATCATACAGGCATAGACAGTGTCATGACTGAGGCAGATTTAGAATAATGCAGTGGTAAACCAAAGACATCAATTATTGCAAGAAACTGGAAGAGTGCAGGGAAGACCCCCAATCCCAAGACTTAAGAGGTAGCAAGATCCTGCAACATGCTGCTTTTAACCTCTAAAACCAAGAAGAAATAAATGTCTATTGTTTCAAGCCACTTAGTTTGTGTGATTATTTGCTATGACAGCCCCAAATGACACAAATACCTCTAATAATCAAAAACAAAAGCAAGCTATTTCTCTTGACATGTGAAAATTATAAAATTTCAAGTTTAGGTGTCCATAAACAAAGTTTTACTAGAACACGGCCATGAAAATCACATGACTTACACAGAGGGCAAAACCAGCCACCTGGATCTAAAAACCAAGGCTTGATGATTCCTGGGCCTGAGCTTCAATGCCTAGGGCAGGAATGATCAACTTCCAAGGAGATTTGCTGAATACCAAGGAAATGTGGCCAAGTAGTTACAAAAGCAAGTAGTTGTCAAAAGCATAGCAACAGACATAGAAATTATCAATAATAATCTGATGCCAGTGAAATAAATTATATTACACCAGTCTTCAGTTATGAGGAAACTAGGTATAATGGAAAGAACAAAACTAAGATTTCTTGTATTATGTACAAATTAGGCAGAAAATAACTACTAGAAATCTACTGTAACTACTATCAAGTAGATGTCTGAACATGAATGTCATAATCTTAACATTCATTTATACCAATCCTGTTAAGACAATTCAACTAACTACATCCAAAATAAATGTCCTAATTTAATGGTATTTAAATAATTAATTTAATTTTCTAATATCTGTATCCAATTAGGTTCAGGAAAGTTTCAAGAGGGCCACCCAGTAATAAACACAAAATAAACTGTGTCTGCTGCCCTGTGAGTGATAACTTTTACGGCTACCTCGGTTTCAGATGTCAGAGTAATGACTTCCATACTCTGATTAAAATGCAAATTGAAACCACATGTTAGAGAAGGGAGGTCTTCAATGTCACTGTTTTCTTTTAAACATAATAAAACTGTAAAGGCCAACAATCATCCAAATGAATTCAGTCAATTCCAGGTATACAAAAAATAGAATTTTATATTCCAAACTATGGCAAAGTACACATTTATGCCATATATAAACATATATACACATATGATATATACACCATTGACTAGAGAGGGTGGTGAAAACTACATAACAGAATGAACATTTAAGAATAACAACTAGGGCCGGGCTACGGTGGCGCACGCCTTTAATCCCAGCACTCGGGAGGCACAGCCAGGCAGATCTCTGTGAGTTCTAGGCCATCCTGGTCTACAGAGCAAGATCCAGGGCAGGCACCAAAACTACACAGAGAAACCCTGTCTCGAGGAAAAAAAAAAAAAAAAGAGTAACAACTAGAAAGTAAGTTTTAAGTCTCTTTTTTTTCACCCACAGATTTAAATGCTCATAGGACTAAAATCTTTCATCTATATTATTAACATATATATTGATATTTTGGTTTTGTTCGTTAGCATGTTAAACAAAACTTGAGCTGATAAGGTGGACCAATGGGTAAATGCTGCCACATCTGATGACCTAAGTTCAATTCTTGGGACCACATAGTAGAAAGATACAACTCACTCTGCAAGTTGCTTCCAACCTCCACATGCACACAGTGGCAGCATGTGTGCATATGCACACATACATACACACAACTATAAATAGTTGAGATAAAAATTCTCAAATGCCAAACTCTATACCAAGAAATTTAAAGTTGACAAGATTTTAAGACTATGCCATAACTTACCCTGAAATCTTCTCGAATTGAGACGCAAGTATTTTCATAATGAATTTAAATACAGAAAACTCTACTGAAAATGCTATGTGCATAAAACATACTTTACACTATAAAGCAAACATTTGAAAATAAAAGTAAACTTTTCATATAAGTATTCTCAGAAAATGAATCACAAATATTCTACTCAAAAGTATTTCTAAATTTAGTTATCTAAAGTCAACTAAATATAAAATATTACTAGAAAAATCATCCCAGTAGAATCACTACATTTAAATCATTGCACCATTTGTAGAACTTCAGAGTAGCAGGTGCAATGTAAAGCAGAAGTACAAAAGCAAAGGTGACTACTAATATACTTTAAAGAGACAGGCCACAGGCAGGAAGTAAAAAAGCTAAAAACTATAGATTTCAGGTTGCCTTGACAATGGTGATCCTCCTGCCTCCACCTCTCTAGTACTGCAATTACAGGCATTCATCACCATGCTCAACCCATGTTTCTCTTTCTTTTTTAAGACGTTCCTATTTTCAATTATGGGGTGGTGATGCACACTAGTGCAGGTGCCCACAGAGCCCCAAGCAGCCGTTGTGAGACACCTGACATGGATGCTGGACACTTAACTCAGCCTCTATAAGAGCGGCAATAGCTCTTGGCTGCTGCGCCATCTCTCCAGCACTCCCAACTCCTATTTCGTCATCTATTAACTTCAGGCATATATTGACTCCCTTGTATATAAAAGGATCTTAACACAACTTAAAATGCTTCCATTAATATCCCTGGGATAATATCCCTGCTCTTCTCTGAGGGGGGTAGGGAGGAGCTGGGAGGAGTGGAGGGAGGGAAATCGCAGGCAGGATGTAATGTATGAGGGAAGAATTTCAAAAATGCTGCCATCTCACTGACACTTGTATTTCCCAGCTCTGTTCTAAAATTTGTTATTCCATTTGTCTGTGTGTGTGTGCATGTGTGTGTACTTCCACATATATGTAGAGGTCAAAGAACAAAGTTTAGGAGTCAGTTCTCTCTTTCCAACATGTGGGTTCTAGGAACAAACTCAGGTCATTAGGATTATCTGCAAATGCCTTTACCAACTGAGCCACTTCAGCAACCCTATTTCCCCAGCTTTTGTCTGATAAATACACACACACACACACACACACACACACACACACTTATAAGAATATAGCCAAATGTGTATATAAGTATAAATATAAATATATAATGGCTTTATGCTTACAGCTTGTTCTGGAGTTATAATTAAGCATTCTAAACTTTGTCCACTTGAATGATGCAAAAATTAAAAACTATTCAAAATTAAATATTTGAAGTACTAAGTATATAAAGTTCAGAATCCATAAGCTCATATACCTGTACATTAGGTGTAGCAAATAGGAACTGTGAGACACTGCAAAATACATTACACAAAGGCATTCTCAGCTGTGGAGCAACCACTCAAAATCAATCACACACTTTCGTATTTGGACCGTCACCTTCCTACGCAGCTCTTTGCTTCTCTGGAGTTTTTCATTGCTTTTCTGTTTTCTGATTGTTCACATAAACATGTTTTTTTTATTACACCATGGCATTTCTCCATCCTTAATCACGGATTTTCAATCATGAAACAGACACTGGATCATGACACTTCTGGATTCACTGAACTTGGAGCAGCTCATCTCAGGATCTGGCACACAGCTAGCTGTCTAAGATCCAGTCTTCTCTCTCTTTCCTGGAGGGGTAGGGGGTCCTTTCCATTTTGCTGGACTCTCAAATGAGTTTTTTTGCTGTTTTTTTTCTAAGACAGACTAGATGACAAGTAAACTCCACTGTCTGAAAGTGCCCCTTTTTCACGCACATTAAGCATCAGTTTCCCGGCTCATAGAATTCCAGGTTAGAAACCATCTTCCTTCAGAACTACAGACATCCCACCATTGGTTTTAAAGACTGGCTACTGCTAATTTGATTACATCTGTATTTTTTCTAGATGCTTCCAAAAAGTTTCCTGTACCTTACAGTTCTAAAACCCAACCTGAATGTGACACATGAGTCTTTGTTTTTTCATTCATCTTGTTCAACATTCAATCAATTTTACAATGTGCAAAAAAATGGCTTTCTTCATTCAGGGAAATTATACCCAATTATCTGATTACTATTTCCCTCCCATCTTATTTTCTCTCTCCTAAACTCCAGCTTGTCAGTATACTCCATTTTCTCTTTTCCTAGCTTTCCATGTCTCACATCTCCACCTTCTGGTCTCCTTTTGTGACAATAACCTTAGCTCTATCTTCCTACCTTTTTGTCATAGCTTTTTTTAATCAATCATTTTTGTTTATTTCTAAGAACATCTTTTACTTCTGTGACTATTTTGTTTAATAATTGCTACTACTTTTCAAAATTTTAAAAAATTTTACTGGAGAGAGCCTTTAGCCTATTTCTGCATTTTGTGTTTTTTCTAAGATCAAATGTTTATTCAACACAAGCCTTCTGTTTTGTAGTGTTTAATTTTCTTCAAATGTCTCTTAATATTGACCTCCCTTCTTGTTCATGGGGAAAACTGGAGCAGTACACACAATAGATGAACATGTGTGCATGAGCATGAAGGAATATGCAAAGAAAATGTCCTCTGCAGTTATGGGGTTAACTCTTCTCTGAAGAAAGAAAAACTGGAGTAAACATGAGCTGGGAATGGTGACTGCGAAGTTCACTCTAACGGAATGAAGAGAGAACAGATAAGCAAGCTGCAGATGGAGACTTTCCAACACTTACCATCCCTCAATACTTTCACTCTTGGATGAAGTTATCCTGCGCCATCCAACTCTTCCCTCCCATTCCTAAGGGGAATGACTCCACTCTTACAAATATATCCCATTAATTAATAGTCCTGATCTTTACTGATCCCTAGACCATCTCTTCAGAGTTCCAACAAGAATGGTTCCAAACCCTCTTATAGCAGTCACTCCAATGTTCCTTATCCTTCCCTGGATTTCTATTTACGGTGATATTATTTACTAGGAGTCGAGCTTCATCAAAGTGTCTGGTCTCTTCCAGTAGTTTTAGACATGCTCTTTTCACATGTTCATTGGGATTTAAAGGAATGGGGTAAAGGGCAAAGCTGTAAATGATAGACCAGTACAGAACCTCCTTCCAAGCTTTATCTTTTAAAAAGACAAGCTTGTTGTCATATGACATCTTCTCAGTATTATAACCTGCATTTGACATGCAGACATATCTAACCACACATCACATCACTCTCTTCGATCAGTCTGTCATTCTTTGCTGGTCATATTCGTTTTCTTGCATATAGACAGGAAACCTCAATTTTATTCACAAGATAATTTCTGAAAAAAATATTGTTTTATTATTTTTATCAATAGCATAAGAGAAAGAATTTAAAAGGGATTAAAAATACTTTATTATGCATTTCCAAATCTCTCTGTCATAAAAAAAATCAACTCCTCTATTCTGCCTCCACAGTAACATAAATAAAATTATTAAAAGCATCTAACTGTTAAATCTCAAAGAGTTGTTTAGTTACAGTTATATAATAAATACCACTCAATATATTCATTTCTACTCAAAACCACTACAATCATATAAAAACAGAACACCAACTGTTTTTTAATTATTATATTATGTGCCTATGCAAAGAGAAAGACAAGGCAGTTGGAGAGTTAAAACAGACATGTATTGAATATGTAAATTTAGTTCAATTACTTGAAAATCATATTAAAATATAAAGATGTGGGTCTCAACCTAATGATGTTTTCTGTCTTCATGGTATGTACTTCCCTAATACACAACTTTCCTAAAAAAATACAGACAGTATTATCCATGCTGTGAAGACTTCACAGGCTTGATCATGACCACCATACTTGTTGTATTTATTGTTTAAAAACAAAGAGTGACTGAAATGCCCGTGCACTGCTAAGACTTGCCTGTGTTACTTCATTGTCTCTGCATTCAGCACTATCCTGACATACTTTGCACAACTGAGAAACTAAGCAAGTAAAATGGGATGAGTAAGACTGCTGTCCACCAATAAGAGGTGGGAGCTAGAATTCTTTCACAGAAACACTCAAGCTGCAAAGAAAAGAACTCAGAGTTCTCAGGGCAGCAAATCAGATGCAAGTAATTAGGTTCCATGGAAACTAAGAGGTGTGAAAGCGGGAACAGAATTTTGGTCTCTGGGTCCACAGTAACTTGCCTTCCCCTTGCCCTTGTGGTCTATCTCTTGGCCTGTACCAGGTTGCTGCTACATTTTCAGACACAGAAACATCTTTATTGTATTACTGTTGGTATTAATCATCTACCAAGAAAAATCATTACAAATGGAAGGCAAGACTTGGCTTATGTTGCCACTGCACATTTTTTTAGCAAACATGCATTCTTTTCTTTTAGACTTTACTCTTCTGTATTTCTTTTAACAGTCCCACATAAATACATGATCAAATTTCGTGAAAAGAAATGCCTGTCTGCCTCCTGTAACTTTCTAGCAAATAATGGACATTACAGAGTAAAGGGGCTTTCATCAAATGACATTTTAAATTGAACTGGGTTTTTTCATCTTCTACTTTGTCAATCACTTCTGGAGATGAAAAAACATGGTCTGCCTTTGAGATCGATTCTAAGTGAACTACTACCTAGACTATACACCCAATATCCTTCAATTTTTCATTGTATAACTCACTTGTATAGCTCACTTTATTGAGTTAATTACCATGTATCTTCTGACAAAGTACCAGCAACTCCAAAATCTAGGTATTACAGAATACATCTAAACAATTCTAGAAACAATAGCCCATTTTCATTAAGCAATGTAACTAAGCATTATCTTAAATTCTTACCATCTCCATGGATACCTGCTAAGACATCCCAATAAACGGCACAAGATAATACTGACAGCAAAAAAAAAAAAAAACTAATAGATTCTTCTTCTCACATGTCATTTAGCAAATGATGATATGCTCCATGATTTGAGAAATCATCCCCATATAAAGTCCTAAAAAATATTAAACAAATAATATAGTGTTTTAAGATATACATTTCTAGATATTATAAAAAAATAAGTATGTTTTACCATTACCTGCAAATTCTTCTGAGGGGAGACTTTAGCATTATAATTTTTTATTGAAGATTATAAAGATGATGTATTAAATTACAGAGTTTATATCTCACCAAAAAAAGCACAATAAATAATACACAAAAATACCATTCTTTACTTCTGTTTATAAAATATTAAATTAAATAATAGTTATGTCAAAATAGATAAATGAAAATTACACAATCACTGAGGGCATATGATCAAAAGCTACAAAATAGGAAATTTACCAATTGAACAAATGAATATTAATTCTTTTTCCTTTGCTTTTAATCACATGACACAAATAGTTTAATCCCTAAATGTATCAGCAGTGCCTACCCTCTAGACTGCAATGGCATAAATGACTTAATATAGAGTGCAGACCATGCTTCTGTCCCATAGGACTCTCTATGGCTGGTATACTTGTGCTAAACTTTTTAAAAAGCCTGCTGCTGCCGGGCGGTAGTGGCGCACGCCTTTAATCCCAGCACTGGGGAGGCAGAGCCAGGCGGATCTCTGTGAGTTCGAGGCCAGCCTGGGCTACCAAGCGAGTCCCAGGAAAGGCGCAAAGCTACACAGAGAAACCCTGTCTCGAAAAACCAAAAAAAAAAAAAAGCCTGCTGCTGCATTCCAGAACTCCAGATATAGCCTTAATTAAAGGCCAAAAATGAAACAATCAAGTTCTATACTACAACTGATCCGTTTAAGAGTTATTGCTTGATTTCACCCACTTTTAAAGTCTCAAGTGTGAAAGAATCTTTATACAGAATCGAGTAACCTGTACCAACCACTAACCTAGTGTCAATGAGTTTTCAGAACCTTGTGCATGACCAGTAGAACGTGAGAAGCCACACATCCCACTCTGTGTAGTTATCTTCATCTATGTATGTGGTAAGAAAAGCGAGGTTTGGTCTATTTAACAAGGTAGTGAACACGTTAAATGAAAAAACATGGGAAGAGCATGTTATAATGCAATTATTAAACATTGGGTTATATTACCATGAGCTATTATTCAGTGAACACAAACCATTCAGATCATTAACACAAAATTACAAAGAGAGAAGAAAAATCCCAAAGAATAAAAGCATTTTTTTATAAAAACCCATTTTAAGTATCTTAAAGCTGAAATTTTTACTTTTTAAAAATCAAGGGAGAACCCGGTGCCTGTGGTGTGACATCTTGCACAGCCTTGGTGCAGTGGGAAGGGGCTTGGACCTGCCTAGGCTCACTGTGCTGGGCTCTGCTGACTCCCCATGGGAAACATCGATTTGGGGGATGTGGGGATGTGGGGTGGCTTAGGAGAAAGGACTGGGGGATGGGAGAAGGGAGGAGGGGGATCTGTGGATAGTATGTGGAATGAGTAGAAAATTTCTTAATAAAGAAAAATGAAAGAAAAAAATCATATTCTACAACAAAAAATAAAAATTAAGGGAAAATGTACACCTTTCCTGAGTATTTTGTGGACTGTTTAGGGAATGCAGGGAGAGAGAAATAAAGTATTAAGTATAGCATTAGTCCTTGCTACTGAGAATCATCTGCTAGTCCTGGTCTACACACCTGCCAAACATGTATTGAGTAAATTATAATCTAAAATTTTCATTAGCAATAACTTGTTTTATTCAGATTTAGTTAAAGAATAGAGTGTTATAAAAGTGAATATCTAAGTTCAGGAAAGTATATATCTTCAGCATGTTCAAATCAGCAACTGTTTTGAAATATTGACCTCATATTATAAATAGGAGTCTGCAATGCTAGCCACCTATACATTATTTCTTCTTTGGTGCATTTTGGAATTGAGAGAGAGAGAGAGAGTCAGTCAGAGAGAGAGAGAGAGAGTCAAGCAAATGTACTTTCTCTTCTTTTCTTACTTCAGGGAATGATTCATGACATCACAGAAATACTGAGACAGAACTGAAATTGGAATTCATCTTACTCCCAGCCATGCTCTTAAATGCTTCACTCTTTTCTGGTTGCTGTCATGTGAGCTGGAACACCTCCAGTTCTCCTTGAGGGACTTCTCCCCTGCCACAACAGCTCTATTTCTAGACGGCCATGAATGACCAGTGCAGAAGAACTGAATTCAGCCCATGCTCTCTCAGCAAGAACGGAAGTGAATGTGTAGGTCTTTCTATGAGGCTACAGATCTGCCATGTGAGACAGAGTGTTTGCACAGCCTCTGTCCACACAAAACCTAGCTGGATAATTTGACAAGTGAAACCAGAGGAGGTGTCAGGAGAACACAAGGGCATTCTGATGTTCACTCCAATAAGGAAATATGTTTGTCAGTCAATAAAATTTATCCCAACATGGTTTGCTTCTTTATCTCATTAACACAGAGAATTTAAAAGCCACCTGACATACAGTATAGTAGCAATGGCCAAATAAATTATTTGGTATTTCAAATTATCCCAAAACTGTACTAGCAAAAGTTGACTATATTTTACTGCTAGAGCATGGAAAAACTCTACAATGCTGGAGAAATTCTTGACGCTGTAAAAATGAATTTCTAACAACTTTATAGCAGTTAGAAGAATAAACTCTACAATTACGAGTACATTTAGATAAGTTTTATACACACACACACACCCCTGTAACCCTGTTTGTTACACCCATGAAATGTTAATTTTCCTTTTAACCCTTTCCTAACATTTCCCATAACCCAACACCACAGGAAAAAGAAAATGTAGCTCCTCCCTTCCTCCTTCACTCCCAAGGGCCAGGTCAGAGGGTTCAGGAGCTGTAGCAAGAAACCCCAATACCTCTAATGGAGGATTGTATCAGGGAATGCGAAAGAGAGAAGTGAAACACTCATGTACTGCAGCTAGTAAAAAGGACTCTGCGTTTTCCTGTTCCTTAGAGGGCGTCTGTGGAGACAAACTGGGCACAGGACACCAAGGGCTGCCCACAGTGATAAGGACATGCAACTCTTGTTCAGTGCCTTCTGTAATGCTCTGATAGAAACCCAACACTGGCCATCTATAATGAACAGGAATTTACTGGCTCAACGTTCTAGTGCTGAAAAGCTCTGCAACACATGGAAACCACTACAGAAAACCACAACCACTCAAAATGCGGAGTTGTGGAGCACCGTGCTCCAAAGATACCTCTACAAAACACTGCCGCACCTCAGGCTCAAGGAACATTGAAGAAGAGGGAGCAGAAAGATTATTATAAGAGCCAGAGGATCCGGGAGTGAGACTGTGTCTCCCTGGAATGTCAGAAACTACACATATAAAGTATCACCAACATAACTGCCTAAACAGCCTGAACAAGGACAACAAGGACAGACATTCCAGAGAAATGCCCACGAAGCCTCACTGTGGAACTGTAAGCAGAAGAGGTGGCCTTCCCCGGGGAAGAGCACACCAATTGGTTGTCCAGTGCCAAACGGTCAGCCCTGAAAACATACATACAAGGGACATTGCATGCACTGATCAGGTTATATTTAGCAATATCTATGTATATACACATGCATATATGCATGCAATAACAGCTAGTGGGCAAAGAGAGAGACCATGTATTTGAAAGAGAGCAAGGAGGGGCACATGGGCTGGTTTGAAGGGAGGAAAGAGAAGGAAGAAAATGTATGGAAATTATACTGCCAAAAATAAAAAACTACTGCCACTGGAAAGGACCTTCTTGGCACCTCATAATATAGCAGAAGATATTACACAGCACACACATAACAGAAGGAACACAGAGAAGCACACAGGGAGCAAATCCACGCCCACAAGCTCAATCCTTCAGTAAGGCCCTCACCTACTGCTGAGGGAAAGGCTCTCATGACCTAAAATACCTTCATAGTGCTGTAGATGCAATTCAATGTCGATGCGAGTTCTGGAAGGACAAACATCCCAACCTGACATGCTCTTTAACCTGTCAACAGAGACTGTTTCTCCATTTGTTTTGTTTTGTTTTGTTTTGTTTGGGGGGGGTCAGTTTGTTTGCTTTGGGGTTTTTGTCTTTCCTTTCTGACCTCCTGTACTATTTTCTTTGTTGTTTTTACTTATATCCCATATACAATTCTTCTTTACATCAGCTTCTTTTAGATTCATTTATTTCATATTAATGAGCTTCCTTACATTTGATTTTTTCATTTCATATGCATCTTTACTATCTCCCCATGCCAAGCAGAAAGCAAAGATACACAAAGACTAGGTATGATAACAATGCATGCCCAAGAGAAAAATAGCACCTTTTTTCAATGCAGGTCCAGCTGACCCTGTAGTAAACTGCCAAACCAATCAGAATAGGTCCTCTACTGGCCTCAGATTTCAATCTCTACCCATAAAGTTCCTAGAATGAAGAAATTATCCAAGCAGCCACACAGGACAAGAAGCAGAGAACAAAATTACCTCTCAAAGTCATAATCTCCCTAGAACATAAAACAATGTTTGTTCACATTCCAAAACATTTTATCCTCTCACCAGAAAACATGATCTAAAAATGCCTACCTTCTTAGCCTTTATTCATTCACACTCAGAGAACTTTTCATAAGTACTTGCTCTCAAGCTATAGTCATAATTATTTATTGAATTACCACCAAGCTTGATGATGTTTGATACTAAGCTCCCATATGATGGAATGTGAGAACTGACTTTCAAAAGTTGTCCTTTTACTTATACATGTACATCACTGGATGGGCAAATGCACACACGCACACATACACAAAATTTTTAAAATATTAAGAATAATATGAAAAGAGTATGAGTTAGAGAAGTGAAGGGAAATTTCTTTAACTACTAGCAGCTGATACTGGACTGAGATGTAAATCAGATGATACCAGTCACAAAAAAATATGGAGTAACAGATTTCCAAATCAAAAGATAAATGAGTGTAAGGAGTTAACAGACCTTGAATATTAGCAGAAAGGGGGGGTGGGAAACAAAGGAAAAGAAAAATTAGAAAAAGCAGTGGCAAAGGACCTCAGGAGCCACAGGAAGGTATCTGAGTTTGGCAAGAGCAGCATGGCATTCTAAATTTCAAGTATAGCATCAACATGCTCCAAACCATTTCTAAACATGCAGCTGCTGTGTAGACAACAGAATGCAGGGACTGTCAGGACGCCATGCTACTGGATGCTCAAGAGAGAAGAGAGATCTTACACTATGGTTACAACTATGCTAGAAGGAAGATGATAAAGTCCAGAACAGATGTGATTAGAGTATGACTTCCTGATGGATTCAACTAGGAGTACAAAGGGAAACAAAGTGTTAAAATTCTTGAGTTTCTGGTTTAAACCAATAGATGAATGTTTAATGCTTATGGCACAAAAGGTGAGGCCTAAGGGAGTAATTTGAGATAATGTTTATCACTGTATTTCTTTTGGGCTCATCTATCAAGTTTCTCCAACTATTTCACAATCTTTCCTTATATGCCCAGCACAGCTGACAATGAATATTTGTTAAATTTAATTACTGAAGTGGTCTTATAATAAAACTTGAATCAACATTTGCAAACCTTATGTTTAAAATATTAAATACAGATGCTCTATTCAAAGACACTGTATGCTTAACATTGAAAAGTGAATGCTATAGGAGTCTACATATATATATATATATTATATATATATATATATATACATATATATACATGCTTATAATTTTAAAATGAACACACTATTAAATGATTGGTGGCATAAATGAAATTGTAAAACAAAGGTTCCTTTTGGATGTCATTCAGAATCATCATATGCTAACCAGGTGTGGTAAGAGATGTCAAGTCTTACTCTTTAGGTTTCAGATTAATTCTAAGAAAAAGAGTATCAGACTTTAAATAGCCTTCTCTACAGGTCCTTTTGGAAACTTTAAACTTTCATGTCTGAAATACTTTTTCTTAGAATTAAGCTAAAAATAAAGTAAGACGACATCTCTTACAACACCTGATGCATATGGTGATCTTGACAGACTAGAAACCTTAGTCACTTGCACAACCAACATAATAAAACTCATGTGAATGTAAGCATAGCTTATGTGTTCTAAATCAGTGTGGCAAAGCAGAATCTTAGCAGCTGGCACTCATGTGGACAACTGCTTTTGGCATCAGAAAATTTTCCATCATTTCACTGCTGTTCTTTTGGGAGTAAGCCAGAGAAAATATTTGATTATTTATTTTATAATTTTTAATATGCCTTTTATTAATCTGACCTTTGTCAAATAATACACTGTCAATTTGGAAATCTAGAAAGCAGTATTTTTAAGTATACATTTCCACTCTAAAATATTTTAAACAGATTAGAATTAAATAAATATTAGTTCTACTGCTGTAAGTCTGTTTTTTTAATGCTTATTATTAAAGCTACACAAATCTGTATTTTAACAACTAAAACTTACTGTGACAAATATCATCAGGTATTGAGAG